>NW_027225583.1:1200000-1540000 GCF_038994185.2 Dermacentor albipictus | reverse complement strand
TGCTGCTGCTGCTGCTGCTGCTGCTGCTGCTGCTGCTGCTGCTGCTGCTGCTGCTGCTGCTGCTGCTGCTGCTGCTGCTGCTGCTGCTGCTGCTGCTGCTGCTGCTGCTGCTGCTGCTGCTGCTGCTGCTGCTGCTGCTGCTGCTGCTGCTGCTGCTGCTGCTGCTGCTGCTGCTGCTGCTGCTGCTGCTGCTGCTGCTGCTGCTGCTGCTGCTGCTGCTGCTGCTGCTGCTGCTGCTGCTGCTGCTGCTGCTGCTGCTGCTGCTGCTGCTGCTGCTGCTGCTGCTGCTGCTGCTGCTGCTGCTGCTGCTGCTGCTGCTGCTGCTGCTGCTGCTGCTGCTGCTGCTGCTGCTGCTGCTGCTGCTGCTGCTGCTGCTGCTGCTGCTGCTGCTGCTCTCACATTTTTTTGTTTCAGCCTCGCTTCCTCTTGTAAACGTAACGACAACGACCAGTCAAGGCCATGCTTCCGATAATTTTTTTTTACTGACAAATTTGGACAAAGCACCTTTCACAACCACCTGGGGAACCACGTTGATTTACGCAAGTAAATCCGCAGTCGAGAAAGGTAAGCGACACGACGAGTTGACTGTAAGGAATGGGTCTCGTGGGAAAGATAATCTTAGGTTTCTTTAATGAATTGATAAGAGCACTGGCAAACGAACGAAAAACTGTACCAGATATTGGCCTGTACGAGAAATAGATTTGTTAGAAGACGGGCCGAAGCAAGGATTCCTATTTCGTCGCTGATCTAAGCTGGAGAGTGTGCGTGTTGGCTGGAGAGGGATGGAACCAGAGAGGGGAAACAACCGAGGGAAAGGGAAAAAAGTATTTTTATGAATCCGTGCCACGATAGCGACGTGTAATGGAATGTAGCAACCAACAAGGTAAAGGGAGAAAGTCACGCAAATTTACGAAATATGTCAAATATTTTTTTTACTTGCGTAAATACATGCGGAAAGGGAGGACAGGCTGAAAACGAACACATCGGTAGTTAAACAAGCTACAGGAATTTCGAGAGAGGGAGAGAGCAAGGAATGGGAACGTAGGGAGGTCAGCCAGAGGATCGTCCGGTTTGTTGCTACCCTACACTGGTTGGGAGGGAAAGGGATAATAGAAAGAAGGAAAGACGAAGGAATTGATGACTGTGTGCAGTGAAGCACCGTTACACCAAAGCGGAGTTCCATGGGTGGTGATCGGCGTTGATACCATCTGTGACGACCAAAGGGCTAGTGGTCGCTGCGCTAATAGGAGGCTACAGGGGAGCGATTGGGCTTACTCTAGATGTCAAGCACTAGGTGAAGAGCATCCAGTACTTACACTGCAGTTCGTGCTGATGGAGTATACAACTCTCTGAAAAGTACACGAAGGGTAGTTATGCGCGACCGAAGCATAACAACCACTTGCTGGTCTTCGGACAATTTAATTTTCGGGAGTCTGCGCTGTGGATTCTACCGCGGCGCGCTGTATTCTTTGATGTGACTGTGACTGCGGTTGTGGCATCGGCTGTGGCATCGGTCGTGGCTCCGGCTGTGGCTCCGGCTGTGACTCGCCCTGTGGCTTCAACTGTGGCTTCAGTTGTGCGATCGGCTATGGCCCCGGTGGTTTCTTCTACTGTGGCTTCAGTTGTGGTGCGGGCTGCCGCTTTGTAGCGCGGACCGAGCTTCAGTATTGGTGTTGTGCGGAGCGACCTTAGACTCGACTCCGCCAAGCCTAGGGGGCAGAGGAGGAGGAGCTGTCGGTTGTGGTGCTCTCTTCAAGGAGGCATCTGTGTTCTTTGAAGTCCGACGGCGTCGGGAGCGTCGCTTTCTATGGGCCGCAACAGCTTCCCGACGAGGTGAACGGTATCTTGCCATATTTTTGAAGACCTCCCTTCTTTATTTATTTCGGGACAGTCCTTTGACGTAGCATCATAGGACCCAATGCCATTGGGGCATTTGAGGACAGTGGCTACAAAGGAATCTGCAACGTCGGGCTCTGCGCAGCACGAGAAAACTCTCGTGCTCTCGCACACAGCCCTTACGTGACCTAGCCTCTTGCAATAGCGCCATTGGGGTGGCCTTCGGATAAGTGATCGTACGGGGTTGTCTAAAGGGGTCCACCTTTGCGTGTGAGGGGAGAGATTGGCCCTAGAAAATTACCTTCATACAGCCGGATTCGCCGAGTCGAAACACGTGAGTTATGGCGAAGCCATGAACGGCAGTCTTCGCTAGAATAGGCAAGTCAGCGCTGGAGATGGAGACGTCCGCGTCGTAGATGACACCACTAGTGGTGTCACTTTCCAGAGGGACATACGATTGGACAGTCATGCCGCCAAGTTCCATTGGTTTGCTCAAAGTTCGCAGCAGAGTCTCACGTCAAACATCAAGAGCCAAGATATTTGTTCGTGCGTTGACTCTGACGTCCGCGACTTGGTTTGGTGTCACTGCTTCAAAAAGCACCGAGATATACTGTCTGTTGAGTCGCCTGAAGTTTTCGGTAGCGAGTTCTGGTAAAACTAGTATCGTACTCACTGAAATATTCCGAGTTGACCTTACAGTCGACGTGCTTGAAGAAAGGCAGGTCCTGGTGTTTCTTCGTTTCGCGTTGCGGCTCCTCACAAGCTGAATGTTAGGATCAGAGAAGTCCTCACTGCTGAGCGAGTAGACACTGGTATCGTCGCGGTCAGTGTCGCTCTGGAGGCCAGTGCGCTTCCTAGACGCAGCCACCACTGAAGTCGCCATTCCAGGCAGAGGTATGGGAACTTCAAGTTGCATCCGTACCACAAACCATGGCGGGTCCTCCGTGATATACAAAGAAATCAGGTGAAAACAGCTGAACTAAGAAAATAACGCTTAGTCTTCGTCACTTAGTCTTCGTCTTCAGAGAATACAAAAATTTTGAGAATTTTCTAATAAAGAGTAAGCATTGTTGTAAGCATTGCAAGCATAATAAAGAGTAAGCACTTTTGCTTACTTGATTCTCCTAGCTTGTGCCCGACTACCGATGGCCTTTTAGGTGGCAAAGAATGCTTAGCTTTTAAAAGACAATTGTCAGATTTTCAATTGTCAGATGCAATTGTACTAATTGAGCCCGAACGCCTGCATCAAGCGCGCGTAGACGGAGCAGCGAGGTCGAAAGGAACACCGGCTGCTGCAGCATCGCGTGAGGCGTTGCGTAAGGGCACAGTGCATTGCCGCATTGCCACATCACTATCGCTGTCGCTCTCGCAAGCCTTTGTTGTGCTCGCCTTCCTTAGCCAGGCAGGTTCTCCTCTGCGTTCTCACTGCGCCTTGGTAAGGTCGAAAGAAAACGTGCCAAGCTTCCCAACGCGGTTGCTTGCCAGCGAGGTGTTCATAACTCGAAGGGCGCTCCGCAGTTTTCGGTTCCACATTGGGCCATCCAAACATCTCTACTTGGCCCAGATCATACCTTCAAGTTCTCCCTAAACGAAATTTCAATTTGGCCCATCCCCACATTTCATGTTGGCCCATATCCAAATTTCAAGCTGCTCAACCCCAACTTTCAAGTGGATTCATCCCCAAATTTCTGCTGGCCCACAGCTTCCCCATGCAACTTCTAAGGAGCCCTAGGTATCTGTATGGGTATTCTAATTTTGTTATTACTTTTCTTTATATTATCCCTTATCGCTCAAAGGCTACTAGTCATCTTCATTTATAGTATCATTACAATTAAATGTCTAGACATTGTAAATGACGGATTTTTTGTGAAGATAAAAGGCATTACACTTTTCACCTGACGGGGCTGTGGACCTCACCAAAGAATGCTTACTCATAAAAAGTTTAAAACAAATAGAAATAAAGTTTCCCCAGAGGACGTGACTGAAATGTTCGGAAAGCTGCGATTAAGGTGCGCTAAACTTATGGCGCAGTTGGACATATAGCTTGGTCCAACGCCGCCATGAAATGTTCGAACTTTGTAAATGGCATGTACGTCATACAGACGAAATGAACGCGTCAGTAGAGCAGAAACGCATAACCATATGAGGGAAAAAAAAAGAAACAGTGATGAAAAAACACGAGGAATGTATTGTGAAAACCTCTCGGGCGTTGACTGAAAAGGTGCTCTACAGAACTTCGTATGAAGCCGGTATCTTCTAAGGTGTAACGCTCGCTATTTTAAAGGAGTTTTCATTAGAAAAGCTTTTTCTGCTGTATTGGCAGGATATATCTACAGAATAGCAAAGAAAACAAAGCAAAATCCAGTGTTTTAGCCAGAAGGTGCTGGGTGAGCAAGAAAGGGTGCAAACACTCAGGACTGTTGGCGACGCCACCTTCGAGTACTCTAACCAGCTTGTTGTAACATCTCGAATATTTTGGCATGTGCTCGAGCATTGTTTATTTTATGTGGCTACCCGCCGTGGTTGCTCAGTGGCTATGGTGTTAGGCTGCTGAGCACGAGGTCGCGGGATTGAATCCCGGCCACGGCGGCCACATTTCGATGGGGGCGAAATGCGAAAACACCCGTGTACTTAGATTTAGGTGCACGGTAAAGAACCCCGGTGGTCGAAATTTCCGGAGTCCTCCACTACGGCGTGCCTCATAATCAGAAAGTGGTTTTGGCACGTAAAACCCCATAATTTTTTTTTATTTTATGTGGCTAAACGTGTACTGCACTACCATTATTACAGATCCAAACCCTAAACTTAGGAAGCTTCGAGAAATACTACTGCACCACAACGTCCCAAATACGAAGAAATGTTCTAAATCCGTGACGTCACGATGACTAATCTACGATGAGGCTTCGGCGCGAAATTCACATAATGGAAACTTGGCCTTCATTTGTTTCTTCTGATTTTCAGCAACATACCCACACAGTGCGTTCAGTTTCTCCTGGGTCTACGGCATTGAAGCGGCGCTCTTTCTCTGATAATGAATGAAATAGCCCGTAAGTTTATCCCTACAAGACCATATTTTCTAAGGAGGAATCGCACACACACACACAGAAACGTGTAAGTTATATAAGCCGTCATTTCTACGGAACAATTGCCGAGTTCACAGCCTATGGAGCCAATGTGGTATATTTGGCACTAAAAGCTACGTTACACAGCCACAAATACTTCCCTGCTAGACTGCAGGATATTTTATGCGAAGCATATTACGAGAGCTCAACCCAGCTCCTCAGGCGCGGCGGTGTCGCCTTGAATACCCCGTGACACCGTGACGTCACGACAGAGGAGAAGTGGCTTTGGCTGAACTCTTGCAAGATGGGCTGGGTGGGAATCGAACCAGGTTCTCCGGAGTGTGAGACGGAGACGCTACCACTGAGCCACGAGTACGATGCTTCAAAGCGGTACAAAAGCGCCTCTAGTGAATGCGGTGTTGCCTTTGAAACGAGCTGTTTCTAAGGCTCAGGCGTGCGTCGCTTGCTCAGGCGCACATTTCGTTGCCGCGCCGAACGCTGCGTTGCTCGACGCTCACCGCGTCCAATGCGGGGCGCGTAGTCGCTGCGCCGTAGCCCCTTGGCGGGTCGACGGAAACGCTGTCGCGTTCCACTCTTGAAGGCGAAGCAGAGTAACGCATGAGTTGTTTCTTCGTCTAGCCGAACCAAATATAGCCAAGCAACAGCAGTTCACCAGGCTAAACAGTGGTTCAACAACTAAAATAAAGGCTAGTATGCTTCGCATACTGGGCTTAACCTTACCTAAGCCACAGCCATTTTTTTTCCTAAGCGATCATGAAATTTAATGCGAAACATGCTACGCAAGTAGTATTTTAAGGCCACCTGTCGATAGCATAAATCTTTTCACCTAAGAAAAAAGGAATGCAAATATTTTGTCGCGACTTTTCCACAAATATGCCAGAAACCTGTCTTGCGTTGCCGTAAGTTTTGTGGCGTTTCGTGGCTTCGTAGGTTCGTCAAGGTACGACAACAGTAAAAACCATGCTTCTACAACTGCAGCTCGAGTTTCTGAGGCTGAACAGTGCCGTACAGAGAGATATCGCAAGCTTTGCAGAGCGAAAAAAAAAGAAATGTAAGTAAAAACAAAAGTCCCGCTGTTTCGCTTGGGCGAAGCATTAAAAGTGATAGCATAGTTTTGCGTTCCACTTGAAATCAACCCACGGCGTTCTACTACTTCGTGAGGGCGACATGGCACGACACGACAGGTCGTACAACTAACTGCAGTTGCGCAGAATGAATGGAGCCGTGCAGCGTTGTGTTCAGGCGTGTCACAACGTTTGTAAGCGCCAAAGGAAATAACTAGACATAAGTAGCTTGAGTTGGTGATGGGGCCGACGGCGTCAACAGGATTCTAGTATCCATGAGAGTGCTATCGCAATAAAACATTATGCGCACGAAATCAGCTGAAGTAGAAGCAAGGAGCACACGTAAAAGCGGACAGCAAGCAAAAGTTTGTGCTGGGGATGCAAGCACTTAAATGCGCGAATAAAAGAGTGCGACGTCACTATCAAACGCTTCAGAGCGCAGCCCATGGGCGCCCATTCCTGTGGCGAGCGTCGAGGCGCATTCCCTCGTAACCGAGCGAATGAGCACAACGAAAGTAGAAAGTGAACGCGCGGCACAGCGGGATTTGAGAGGAGACAGCGAGGAGGAAATCGGTGGACGAGGCTACCGTCAAAGCATGAGGTGGAAACTGGAGGAGCAAACTATGGCCAAAAGGGTGAGGAGGCAAGCAGAGCACCGCGCGAGACTACGAGATGGCGCCGTAGTACTGTAATCTGACAGTGGCACGACACGAATCGTGCAGTACTTTCTGGAAGCCACGCAGGCACCAGCGATTAATATGGAACCTTCGACTAGCCAATCATAAAAGCCGACGCGCTTGACCCGCAGACCATATTTTCGAAGATCGATGAACCTGCTCGCCATTACTTTTGTGCTTGAGTGTTACTTGTTCTGCAATGCTTCGCTCCGTTTCGAACGTGCCGCAAAAGGCAGATATTCTGCGCCAGCCAATATATCGCGAACTAAAAACAAGTATAGTTTTTTCGATTTATTCACATCGTGGTTTCTTCGAGACGAAATTATTAAAAAACTACTTGGATATATTGTTCTGTATCTCATCTGAACACTACTTTTTTATTCATTTGCGATTTTAATGCGTTGCACTTCTCAGACGGCCCCTTCCGCTTCTCCCCTACGACCCTTTCTTGTGCGAGCTGATTCCATCTTACGCCTCTAATGATCTAATGATGCACCGTTTATATGTCTTACGCCATACACGGACTTTCCAGCTCCATCGCTTCCTCTTATGGTCGACAAGAACATTGGCTGCACCTATTTCCACCCTAATTCAGGTCGCTGCCTTCTTGTATCTTAACGTTGCGCCTGATATTCCTGGATCGCTGGGAGACGCTTTCGTTCTACACTGGCCGTAAAGAGGCTTATGATGCTTTCACTTCGCACACTCATTTTTTGATGCACCTGACGGTAGTCACTTAACATTCCACGAGTGCTTTAAGGTGTTAACTTTTTCTTTGTTCCACTCATACGTGATTAATGCTTCCAGATGCAAATAGAAAAACGAAAGGTTGTTCTAGGTAGCTTTAGTTTGCGCTGTGCTTATTTTTAGTTATCACCGTGTTAAACTTTAGTGCGGTAATCACTTGGACATTGTAACGCATTTAAAACTGCAAAACACTCTTGCATTGTAATTTACCGAGACTCTGTAACGGAACTTCCACGTTTAATCTAACTTGGCCCTATAGAAAAGAAATTCAGTGGTGATTTAGAGGTGTTAACGCGTTAACGCCTTAGAAAAAGAAGTATTTTAACACCAAGCGCGAATGTACTAGCCAGTTTGGATAATGACGTTCTGTGAATTACTTTAGAAAGAAAGAAAGAAAGAAAGAAAGAAAGAAAGAAAGAAAGGAAGGAAGGAAGAAAGAAGGAAATGAAAACAGAGTCGGCATTATTTTTTCACGCATACATAACGATAACGCCTATTCAAGGGTACGCTTCCGATAAATGTATTTTTTTCCAGAGAGGTTTGCACAAAGCGCCTGTCACAATCGCTCAGACAAACACATTGATTCAAGCTAATAAATCCACCGTCAAGCAAGATAAGTGATACGACGAATTGACGGCAATAGAAGGATCAAATTGGTAAGATGAGTGCTGCTTTTCTTGCAATCAATTCGTAAGCACTGTGGCAAATTAAAGAAAAAGAAACTTAACCAGATATCCGCCTGTTGAAGACAGGGAATTCGTAAAACACGGCCAGAAGTAAGGGTTCCTTTTTAGTCTCTGACATAAGCAGGAAAGTGTGTGTAGAGAGAGAAACAGAGATGTACAATAACGGAGGGAAATAAAAAAATGTCAACGCATCCGCGCCATCCTAGCGATGCATGATGAAATATACTGACCAGTAGGATTAAAAGAAGAGCGTCACGTAGTTTGATCAACCATCTCAAATACTATTTTTTACTTGCGCTCAGGAAAGCGAAGAGAAGGAAGAAAAGAACATGTCGTTAAGGGAAAAAGCTACTTAAATTCTTATAACTATCCGCTAAGGCGTAAGCATTGTGTGGGTCGAATGCGATTTCGTTTTTTCTTGGCCTTTCTTACTTTCCTTTACTAGCTTATGCACGTCTACCAATGGCATTTCTGCTGGCAAAGAATGCTTAGGCTTTATAAAACAATTGTAAGATTGTTTCGCCGCATCGGGCCTCTTCAATGAAGTCACAGAAATTGAGTCGCAAAACCGGGAACGAGCGTGCATCGACGGAGCGGAGTGGTCCATAGGGAACAGCAGCTGCTGCAGCACTGCGTGAATGTGTGGCTTGAGAGGAGAGCACATTGCCGTCACGCCATGTCATCCTCGCTGTCGCTCTCGCAAGGCTGCGTAGTGCGCGTCTTCTTTGTCCACGCAAGCTCTCGCCTGCCTTCTGACTGTTCCTTGGTGACGCCAAATGAAAACCCTCGAAGAGTCTCCATGCGCTCGCTCGCTGGTGAGGTGTTCGTAACCCGAAGTACGCTCAACAGCGTTCCATTGGGTATCCTCAAGTTGTTCCACACCCAATTTTGAGCTTGGCCTACGCCAAATTTACAAGTTGGGCCGCAACCAATATTCAAGTAGGCCCACCTCCAAATTTCAGTTTGCTCATCACCAAATTTAAGTTGGCCCACCTCCAAGTTTACCTTGGCCCACCCCTGCACTTCAAGTTGGCCCACCTCCAGATTTCAATATGACCTAGCCCGAAATTTTAAATAGAGCCATCCCCAAATTTTAGTTGGCGCACCCCTACTATAAGTTGCTCCGTGAATTTTCTAAGGAGCCCTGTGCATCTCTACGGGTGTTCTCTCTTGTCTTTGTTTTGTGATTTGAATTTTTCCTTATCGCTTAAAGGCTCACAGTCATCTACGTTTAAGACATAATAACGAGAAAATGTCTGAACCTTGCAAATTACGCATTTTTGTGCAGATACAAGGCACTACAATATTTCTATTGTCAGAGCTGGAGAGACCCGCCGTGGTTGCTCAGTGGCTGTGGTAGGCTGCTGAGCACAAGGTTGCGGATCGAATCCCGGCCACGGCGGCCGCAATTCGATGGGGGCGAAATGCGAAAACACCCGTGTACGTAGATTTAGGTGTACGTTAAAGAACTTCAGGTGGTCGAAATTTCCGGAGTCCTCCACTATGGCGGGCCTCATAATCAGAAAGTGGTTTTGGCACATAAAACCCCATAATTTAATTTAATTTTTTCAGAGCTGGGGAGGTATTCAAAGTATGCTTACACATCAAATGCTTAAAATAAAATAATGAGTGTTTCGCAAGAGGAGGTGACTCACATTCCAGGCTTGCTGCTATTGAGGTGCATTCAAATTAGGGCGCATTTCCATCTACAGCTTGGTCCAACGCCGCGATGATGTGGTCGCTTGTTGTAAGACGGCATGTACGTCAGACAGGCGAAACGAACGCGTCAGCAAAGCAGTCAAAGATAGGCATTTAAATAAATAAATAAATAAATAAATAAATAAATAAATAAATAAAGAAGGAAAGAAGGAAAGAAAGAAAGAACGAAAGAAAGAAAGAAACAACAATGAGAAACGCAAGGAACATATTGTGAAAAACTCTGTTGAGGTTGACTGAGATAGTGTAATACAAAATAACGTATGAAGCCGCTACCTTCTAAGGCATTAGGATTGGGTGCTTTACCGGAATTGAAAAAGAGAAGATTTTACGGCTGAATCATCAGGTTATGTTTCTGGGATACCAAATAAAACAAAAGAAAAGCCACTGCTTTGGGTAGAAGGTGCTGGTTGAGTCAGAATATACTCAAACACCATGGACTCATGGCGACGCCGCCTTGGAGTGTTCTAAACAGCGCGCCATGACGTCACTGATATTGCTGCATGTGTTTCGGGCGTAGCTAAATTTTAGAACGGTAGAAGTGGGCTGCACTGACGTTCTTACAGAGCCAAATACTAAATTTAGCAAGATTCCAGAAATATTATTGCACCAAAACGACCCCAGTACGAAGAACTGCTTTAAGTCCGTGACGTCACGGTTGCAGACCCGCGCTGAGGTTTCGGCGCGAAATTGAAGAAATGAAACTTAGATCTTCACTTGCATTTTCTGACTATCAGGTTATTAACCGTGAAGTTAACAGCAGCAGAGTTTTGAAACAACACGTTATCAGCCTAAAATGGCTGTGTGTTTCTTTTTGGTCTCCGTTTGAGGGCTCAGGCTTTTCTGTTCTTGAGTTTCACGCAAATTTAGAATATGGTAAATGTTTATGCTTACAAGTTATATGTCTATATATGTCCCAGGTGTCGTACTCTGGCGGCGCTTGCGTATGGTATACGGATGTATACCAGTACACATGCACACGGAACACAGGAAATGAACTCTGAACGTATCAGTACAGCCAGAATACGGAATTTTAAACAAACTACATTTTAAGAATGTCGGTCTGTACAGAGAAGTATGTGACTTCAGAACCGTGAGGTTTTTTATTGGAACCCATGTAAATTCAAAAACTCACTCTCTGTAAAGCGTGCATTGCTGTCAGATTTTTGTTTGTGCAAAAAAATACAGCTTTAAAGAAGACGTGTGCTTAGTGGTAATGACGGGCAGGAAAACCGGCTACGACCAAATGCAAATGTTCAGGGCTCTTAGAGGAGCCAGAACTTAAAATTCAATAATATTATATATACACGCGTTAAATACATTATAATGATGAATTTGTACCATAAGTTCACTACTGGATCAGGAAGAAAGAGGCGAAAATTCAATGCAAACGTCTTAGGGAATGAATTGATGATTTGGTTTTATTAGTGAGACCTGGCAATTGGAAGGGTAATTTCCCCACATCGGTGTCGATGCGATACGAATTTAAAGCGATATCTTATATTTCTTTCCGATTCTTGTCACTACAAACGTTCCAGATTGCGTAATTATCGGCGTGCCTAGCCGAGTATAAGCGGGAAATTTTCCCTGCGTATTGCCCATTCGTAGCCTCCCGCACAGACCGGGACAAACAGCACTTTTCAGTACGTTAGGTTGTACCTAATGTGGCATAGTGAGCTCTCTCAAACGTGGCTGTTCCTGGATCTGATGGACAAATGTAGTGCTGAGCTACGACTCTCTCTCTCTGAACACCATGCGGGAGGCTAACTCAAGAGTTACCTCTGCTTGCGTCACGCTTGGTGCAACAAAGATGGCATCTGCTCATGGCAAACACGCACGACCAGGCCCTGGCCCTTTTTCTCTAAGCAACGAGTAAGCTGTGTGCTTAAGTTATGGTTGCAACGATATGACCGATAATGCTATGGCACGTTTCTTGTTGCACCGTGGTTTCAGCAAGCGACCGCCTTGGACCGTCTTTAAGGACATTCGACACCAAAAAAAGTTACATGTCTTCTGTACTGCCTGATGCATCGATTACGCTTTTACAGCTTTGTAACTAGTTAAAATTTAACTAGCCCTCAAGTGGTGGTTAAAGGAAATAATCAGAAAAACAAGCGAATTAAAATAAGCCCAGCACAGACACCGATGCAGCGTTCACGGAACTTTCTTAACTAGTGATTTGCTGTGAAGCAATGACTGTATTAGCTCTATTCATCGTTTGCATGTAGTACGTTGTTTAATATTCTTATCTCTTTTACGAGTGAAGCAGCGCACACATTTCCCTAACGCAAAATGTTATCTATAAAACTTCCATATAATGAAGTATGGCATTGTGCTATCTTATCACACGTTTTCAACAAAGCAAGTTGTCTTCTAATTTTCCATCTAAAGATTAGGTGCACGCCTCCGTAAACGTGGCGTTGCTTTTTTTTCTGCAATATTGGAATATTTTGTTTTAGCGAGCACCTTCTAAGGAACTTACACAATAAACTCACCGTCAACAGGACATTGAACGTGCATTCCCGTTGGACGAAATGACAAGAGCTTTAGGGATATCGAAAATCAAGTGCTGTATTCAGGAGGCCTAATGGCTTCCGGAGAGCTCGAAAGGCTTTTGAGCAAACTTTAGTAGCCTGTTAGCAGCCATGTGAGTACATGACGGTTAAGAGATTTTTATGCGAAGCATATTACGAGGGCTCAACCCAGCTCCTCAGGCGCGGCGGTGACCATGAAATCACGTGACACCGTGACGTCACGACAGAGGAGAAGTGGCTTTGGCTCAACTCTTGCAAGACGGGCTGGGTGGGAATCGAACCAGGGTCTCCGGAGTGTGGGACGGAGACGCTACCACTGAGCCACGAGTACAACGCTTCAAAGCGATACAAAAGCGCCTCTAGTGAATGCGGTGTTGCCTTAGAAACGCGCTGTTTCTAAGGCGTGCGTCTCTTGCTCAGGCGCACATTTCGTTGCCGCGCCGAACGCTGCTTTGCTCGACGCTCACCGCGTCCAATGCGGGACGCGTAGTCGCTGCCCTGTAGCCCATTGTCTTACACCCCTTGGCGGGTCGACGGGAACGCTGTCGCGTTCCACTCTTGAAGGCGAAGAAGTAATGCATGAGTTGTTTCTTCGTCTAGCCGAACCAAATATAGCCAAGCAACAGCAGTTCACCAGGCTAAACAGTGGTTCAACAACTAAAATAAAGGCTAGTATGCTTCGCATCCTGGGCTTAACCTTACCTAAGCCACAGCCATTTTTTTTTGTTTTGTTTTAAGCTTTCGAGGGCCGCTCACGCGAAGCACACGAGACGTTCATAGTGTGCCCACAACAGGGCTGGTAGGACTCTTTATTAGAGAGGAATGTATATGTTGCATGTGATACATATGCTGTAATGTCCATCATATCGTGATTCACAACACGTTATTTACCTGACGAATGTCTCCAATCACCGAGTGCTGATGGAGCCAACGATTCCACCTCGTTTGCCTGTAGGCTACGTTACGCAGCCACTAAAGATGCCCTGCTCGGGAGCAGGTTATCAGTTTAAGCGGTGCTTGAAATATAATGCGAAACGTACTGCACAAGCAGAGTTGTGATAACTCCCACAAATAGCTTGAACCTTTTCACCAAAAACAAAAGAACAAAGAAAAGTATTTCGCGGTGACACTTGCATACACATAACAGATACCTATTCTCGGCTGCCGTAAGATTGTGGCATTTTATTGTCTCCGAGATCGGTCAACGTGTGGCATTAGCATAATCTACACTTCAACTGCAGCTGCAGTTTCTGAGGCTGCACGGTGCCATACAAAGAGAGATATCGTCAGCTTTACGCTGCTAAAAAAATTAGAAAGAACGAAGTAAGAAAAATTGGCTGTGGCTTAGCTAAGGTTAAGCCCAGGATGCGAAGCATACTAGCCTTTATTTTAACGCGAGAGCGTTAAGGAGCTCGTGTCGCAGAAAAGCCGGTGTCGTCAGCGTCGGCTCATGCGTGCGGCGCTTGCTCAGGCGCACATTTCGTTGTCGCGCCGAACACTGCGTTGCTCGACGCTCACCGCGTCCGATGCGGGGCGCGTAGTCGCTGCGCCGTAGCAAAGCCACCTAGAAACAGTCTCTGTAGCACGCCGCAACCTTCGCTTCTCATTCCAACGAGCAGCTCTGTCTCCAGGAATCATCTCACCTCGTGAGTGTCTAGCAGAGGCAAGCGCAGCTGTTTAGATACCGCCGCGACGCCGCGAGCGACGGCGCGAGTTGGAGCCCCGTTTCTCCTCTGTCATGACGTCATGGTGTCACGTGGTCAGCCTTGAAGGTGACGCCGCGAGCGACGGCGCGAGTTGGAGCCCCGTTTCTCCTCTGTCGTGACGTCACGGTGTCACACGGTATTGAAGGCGACACCGCCGCGCCTGAGGAGCTGGGTTGAGCTCTAGTAATATGCTTCGCATAAAAACCGCTGTATTTCTTGCACGAAGTATTCAAAGCGATAGGAGAGAGAGAGAGTAAACGTTTATTGTAGTAGAGACTGTTTGGTTATGGTGGGTGGAGCCCCTCCTCCAGTGCCCCACTGGTTACAGCGGCTCGCCGGGCCTGGTCAAGGGTCGCCAGTTGGCTTCCCCATTCCACTTCCATGACCAGTTATGTAGAGTTTTCTCTAGCAGCGGTGAGGTGGCAGCCGCCGGACGTAGCGCGCACTGGAATGTTATGTGTTCCAATGTCGATGTTCCTTCGCACCACGGGCATGTGTTGCTGTATTTGTCTAGGTACATATTGTGTAGCCTGTATAAATGTGGGAAAGTGTTTGTTTGCAGGCGGCGCCAGTCCCGTGCTTGCCTCCTGTCTAGGTCTGGGTGAGGAAGGGCTTTGGTTCGCCTACTTAGCCGTTGTAACAAAGCGATAGGAAGATTATGCGCTGCACTTGAGATCCTTACGATGTGTTCTGTGATCCTTCTGTGATCCTTGTGATCCTTACGCTGTGAGGACGACATGGGTCGAGACAGTAGGCCGTACAACTGCAGTTGCGCAGAATGAATGGATTCGTGCAGCGTTGAAACCAGGCGTGTCGAAATGCAAGCGCGATGATGGCCGCCGGCAGTGATGTTTCAGGCGTTGCGCCTCGGTAGGGCACGAGAGGAGACCGACGCAAAGCCGTTGGCACTTGTCACTTCCAAAGGAAACAAGTAGATATAAGTAGCTTGACAATTGGCTCTGCAGTGACAACACTGTAGATCCGACGGAACAGAGCGTGAGCGTGTGGTCCATGGCGTAAGGAATACACTACGCTCGCGGATAACTTTCTGTGGCTTTGCAGGAAGAACTGCAGATGCAAATCGTGCACAAGTGAGAACGCTTCTGAAAAGAGTCGCGCGTTTTAATCCATGTTAATTTAGACTCGGGAAGAGACACCATTAACAATTATTAGCAACAGGTAAATTAGAGAGAACGCGCCACTGACTGTAAAGCTAGGTTCACTTATTTTGCGGCTCCTCCCCTGCGCGTTTGAGGAAATGCGAAATCTACGTGCGTAGAAGCTGCGTCGATTGAGCGTCTGTTCCAAGAAGCCAGAAGTACCGTCAAACGCTGCCGGACTACTTGGCGCAGTAACACATGCGCTGCAGCCCCATGCCCATAGCTTTCCCTTGATTGCCGCAAAATGTTTTCCGCTATTATAGGAGTGCGCGCCACGTGACTAATTTGAAGCCTAGTCATGAAAAAAAAATACAGAGGAGCAGTAGGCCTTAGTCACGTGATAGGCAAGTGGTAGATTCTAGTCTGCTTGCTTTGGTAGCATTTGCGGTGGGCATTTCGGAACAGAATGTTACGTCTCAACACGACCAAGGGCATCAATTAAACAATTACCACGAGGCAATCGCACTCATTTTTCTGTGCCAACCTCGAAGTCAACGCAGTGTTGACACCTCCTGTTCAAGAGTCCGCAAAAGACGCCTCTTGCTGTACCTGACAGCCTGAACTAATGATGAAAAGGGCGAATGTCCGATCCTTTCGATGACTGGCGCGGACCTTGGATACCCAGGTTGCTATACGCTCACAGATTCCATACCATCGAAAGTGGAAGGAGGCGGAACGGCTCCGTATCATGGGCGGCATATTGCGACGGATTCGACTACTGTGATTGGGCGCGATCCAGTCATGAGATTCCCCAGTCGAATCGCCTATTGAAGACGACGCTATTAAAACCGGACACCTTTCGTGCAGTGGCGCTGGCGCGTCCTGATGTGAATTTATACTTTTAATATGCTCCTGCATGGAGTGTACTTCCGTAACTGCAGACAGTGTCACAAATGTAAAAAAAAAGAGTTTTTTCTTCATGCGTACCGGCGGGCATATTCGTCGATGGTCTTTGTCGATTCGTGGCCTAAACGCCACCGCGAGCCGCAACAAGGCGCACATGGCCGGAGTGACCAAAACATGCTGAATTTATTGAAGATTCAAGCGTGTCACGCTGTCGAGTCTTTGTTATATCAGCCAGGTAAAGCACCGAACCGCCACACTACATCTAGGTGTGCGTGGCGGCTCAAGGCGTAAGAAAGCGACACCAAAATAGCAAGCAAATTCACACCGCAGTTTAAGGTGATACCGGGTGATTTGACCAAGCACAATAACACGCTTGGGCATTGTGGATGGGGTTAGAGGCGAGAGCGCTGGCAACTAAACTAAACGGTGGTTTGTTAAGCGCAAGTGAACGATGGTTTTCACAATTCGGTCGTCATGGATCAGGTACCTTAGACTTCCTCCATGTTCCAAGGCAACGAACTTGAAGCGAAGAATGACCCGCGCCGTAGCATAAAACCAATCGTTATATTCCACGTGCTTCCATGGCTCTGACCACAGGCGCCACTGAAGGTTACCACGTAGCAAACAATCTGGAATGGTCCAGAACCTATGTGGGCAGAATCCTGCACAAGAGGCAACGGCTGCGCACAAGGTCCCGGAGAGTGGGCAGAGAAGGTTGCCTTGCCGAGGCTACCTGAATCACGTGACACTCACTCTTCTTCCATGGTGCCGGTCACCGGTTCAGTCGTCTTTTGCGGCCACGCGCAATGCACGTCTCTCGCGTCCCTCGAGACCTTCTACCGCTAAACATCGCATCCCGCGCATGTGCCGTCGGCAGCATGACATTATGGCGGCGGAGCTGACGGCGCCAAAGGGCTTCCAGCCTCGATATGACTGCTATCGCAATAATATATCATTGACATAAATACAGCTGAAGTAGAAGCAAGTAAGATTCATAAAAGGAGACAGCAGGCAAGGGTTTGTGTTGGGGATGCAAGCACTTAGATGCACGATCAAAACAGTGCAACGTGATTATCAAATGTCACCGTTGTCCCTCGTATTCGAGCGGACGAGAACAGAGAAAATGAAATCGAACGATGAGCGCAGCAGGAGATGAAAGCAGAGGGAACGAAAAGGAAAGCAGAGGAGGAGGCTGCAGAGAAAGCATGTTTTGGAAAGCGGAGAATGAGAGAATGGCGAAATGTTGAGGAGGAAAGAAGTGTGAAGCACGAGACTCCAACATGGCGCCATAGTATTGTAATCTGATTGTATGCGTGACGCGGATTGTGTAAATTTTCTGGAAGCCATGTGGACAGCTGCGATTGCACTGGAATGATCGATAGCCATGCATAAAAAGTGACGCGCTTGACCAACAGATCAGGTTTTCGAGGATCGCCCACTCTGCTCACAGCTGCGGTTGTAGTTGAGTGTCACTTCTTTTGCATCTCGTGACTCCGTTTGCAACGGGGCGTACGAGGCAGATTGTCCGCGCCAGTAAATATATCGCGAAATGAAAACACGTATAGAGGTGTGCCGAAATTTTACATAACGAAGTATCATAATTACCTGTGAATATTTTTGATCTTCTAATGCTGGAATATTCTGATTTATTCAGATTGCGAATTCTTTGCGATGCAATTATCAAAATAGCACCTCGATACTTTGTTATGTGTTTCAGCTCAAGACTATTTTCTTAATCGTTAGCGATCCTAAAGCCTACTACTTCTCAGACTCCCCCTCCCAATGATCTCCTATCAACCCTGTTGTCTACGATATGATTGTATCTTACACCTCACATCGCCTAAGTTCTTCCCACCAGCTTATTTGTTGCCGTCATAAAATTACGTTCCCTTCGTTTGGAAACCGTTGACTAGCTCTAATATTCCACCGTTAATATGTCCTACGTATTATTTGGACTTCCGAGCTCTATCTCTTCCTCTTATTGTCGACAAGAAGTTCGGCTACACCCGTTTTGTCTGCAATCCCCACCTTTGTCTTCTTGTCTCTTGACATTACGCCTGATATCGCTGGATCGCTCGGAGACGCCTTCGTCGTACAGTAGAAACGAATCGACGGATGATGCTTTAACTTCTCAGACTCGTCTGTTGATATACGTGATGGCATATCATAAAAGGTACAAGTTTTAATGCGAACCTCTGCTTTACAATGTATGTGTTATTTTTTTGTAGCAATATGTTGAGCTTTAGTGTTCTAATCACTTTATCATTGCAACTCATTTATCATTCGAAAACACTCTTACAATGTAATTTGTAGCCACAGTGAAAAGGAGCCTACACGTTTGGTCGGACTTCGCCTTATAAAAATAATTCGTGTTAATTTAGCGGTCGTAACGCGTTGTGTTAAAAAAAAGGAATTACTTTAACATACCCCGCAGGGGCGTCTGCGTCAGCAGGCGTTTGGTCTGTTGCGACACCACGTACCCGAGCACACGAGGGTTGGACCCTCCCGCGTGTAGCTGTGCGCGGCTTAGCCGTGTCCGGGGAAAGGGGGATCCTGGAGGTTGAGCCGATGTCGGGTGTTTGGACCTTTAAGGCCCCCCGGCGGAGGCAACACGCCTCTTTGGCCTCTGCTTCACGTAGACGGCACCTCCAGGCTGACCCACCTGGGGGAAATCGGCAGTCGCCTTTTCCTGTCCTCCTCTCTAAGCTTCGTCTTTCTCTCCCACTTTTACATCTTTCCTGTCTTCTCTTCACTTCTTATCACTTCCGTATTTCCTGGCGGCAAGGGTTAACCGTGTGCAATGTATCCTGCCTTGGGTATATTCATTAGGTTATAGTGGCGGTGTAAAGCTGGCGCCTGCACATTTTCGTAACCTGCAGCGTCCCCTTGTTGGGCTCGGTGGTGGGTGGCTACCACCGCCGCCGAAATTTGAAACCATGTTATGGCAGAACCTTTCCCCCGCCTTCCAGGTCGGCCTTCGAAACGAGGTCGCACCGAAGTACCTTTCGATTTTACATTCAAAGTAAATCCAGAGACATTTCTGCCTTACCATGTCATGCACAGCGAAGGAACCACCCCAATGCGACAACTCTCCCCCTTCTTAGTGGCAAAATGCCTCAAAGAAAAAATTGGAGAAGACTACAAAGCCTCTAAAATGACAAGTGGAGACATTCTCCTGGAACTTAAAAAGAAAGATCAATTGGAAAAGATGTCCGATCTCACCAGTATTGGTGACATCAAAGTAACGATCTCACCACATCGATCACTAAATACATGCAGGGGCGTGATCTCTGAAGAAGATTTCCTTAACTTTAGCGACGAAGAACTGCTCGAGGGTTTCCAAGAGCAAAACATAATCAAAGTGCAGAGAATAACAATCAGGAGAAACGACGAACAAATCCCAACCAAACATGTGATACTTACTTTTGGCACGAGCATTCTTCCCAGTTCACTCGAAGCACGGTATGTAAAAATCAACGTGAGGCCATACATGCCGAACCCAAGACGGTGCTTCAAGTGCCAAAAGTTCGGGCATGCATCACAATCATGTAGAGGAAAAGCAACATGCGCAAAATGTAGTGCCAATGTTCACCCTTCGGACAACTGCAATGCTCCTCCGCGTTGCGCAAACTAAGGCGGGCCCCCAGACTGCTGTGACGCAGGGCCCAAGACTTAATCGAACTCCGAGGCCCGTGACGAGCGTCTCACGGTCTCAGACCCTCGTTCGATCCTCCAGCGCCTCGGAGAAGGCTATGAAGATCGACCCAAAAACCACGGCGTCGTCGACGCCAAAGGACCAGCGCTCCCTGGAGCGCACTAAAAAAGACAAACATCTCGTAACTGCATCATCAAAGGGTCAGGTAACCTGAACAGTTACCGCCCTTGTTTAGACTAGCTATCTTATCATTACATGTCACCTATAAACTTCCAAAACACACACATATAAGTGAACCGTTCTAATTGTTTGACAATGGCTTTCATCATCCATTGGAACTGTAGAGGTATGGTACATAATTTAGGTGACATAAAAGACATAATAAATAAGTATTCACCAGTGGCATTCTGCCTTCAAGAAACAAACCCAGGCCCCAAGAACAGTCAAATCCTTAAAGGTTTTACCGTTGTCCGAAAGGACCGCGAACACTCTAGCCGTCTGTCAGGAGGAGTCGCCATAGTCGTCCAGGGTGGCACCCCTACACGAAATGTTCAGCTGAATACGTCTTTCGAGGCTGTTGCCGTCACCGTTCTATCCCATAAAACCATCACCATCTGTTCACTTTACATACCACCCCACACACATTTTACTACCAGACAATTGGAAAATCTAATACACCAGTTACCGGAGCCTTTTGTTTTAGTAGGAGATTTTAATGCCCATTGTACCCTCTGGGGCAGCGATAGAACAGACCAAAGAGGGCAAGTAATAGATTTTATTTTGTCTAACAGCATATGTCTTTTAAACTCGAGTTCATCGACGTATTTTTCACCAAGCTCACGCAAACTTAGTTGTCTCGATTTAGCCTTCTGCTCACCATCTGTCTTTAGTGATTTTAAGTGGGAAGTCCACGACACTTCATATGGAAGCGATCATTTGCCGGCTTTTATCAAGCTAACATCCCCATTACCTACCTTAAACTCCAAGCCACGTCGCTGGAAAATACATCTTGCCGACTGGCCGCTTTTTATGAAACACGCAAAACTCGAAGAAGTATTTTCAAACGAACTCAGTGTAAATGAAATCAATGAAAAGTTCACTGCGGTTTTAATTTCAGCGGCAGAAAAGTCCATACCACCAACATCCAACCTTCTGCACAAAAAAATCTACCCCTGGTGGACTCCCGAGTGCACAGAAGCAAAAAAGCTTCAAAATAGGGCCTGGGGCATGTTGCGAAGACACCCCACCTACACCAACCTCTTACGCTTTAAGCAGGCCAAAGCCAAAGCACAATTTATCAGAAGGCAGGCAGAAAAATCATCGTGGAAAAAATACGTATCGTCCATAAGCAGTTCAGTCACGTCTAAACGCATGTGGGAACAGGTAGGAAAGTTTCGGGGAGATTACTCATCTTACACAATACGGTTACTTAGAAGTCCAGACACACAGACAACAATACAAGAACAGGCAGATATACTTGGCGAACATTTCCGTGGTGTATCCAGTTCAGCAAATTATACAAAGGAATTCTTACAGTACAAACCGTCTGCTGAAAAACAAAGGCTGCCCACTACTGGGGCATCAAACGAACCGTACAATTCCCGCCTCACACAACAAGAAATAAACAGAGTCCTTTCTGCAGGAAAAAACACAGTGCCAGGACATGACCGTATTCACTACGCCATGCTGGCCCATCTATCCCAGGCATCTGTAGAAGCTCTCCTTAAATTTTTCAACATAATCTGGGAATCAGGTAGAATGCCCGAAGAGTGGAAAAAAGCTATAGTAGTCCCATTTCTAAAAGCCGGTAAATCCCCAACATCCGCAAGCAGCTACAGACCCATCGCCCTCACGAGCTGTTTGGCAAAATCATATGAAAGCATCATCAACATAAGACTTTCATTTATTTTAGAATCAAGAAACCTTATTGACCCCCATCAGTGTGGATATAAAAAGGGTTGTTCAACCACTGACCATCTTGTCCGTCTAGAACATGAAATTCGATATGCATTTTTACACAAACAACACTGTCTAGCAGTTTTCTTCGATTTAGAAAAAGCCTACGATACTACATGGAGATATGGAATTTTAAAAGACCTGGCTGACTTCGGCATCCGGGGTAAAATGCTGAACTGCCTAGCTGATTTTATGAGTAATAGAACATTCCAGGTACGTCTGGGCTCAGTACTATCTCATACATTTAAACAGGAAAATGGTGTTCCACAAGGCTGTGTTCTCAGCACGACACTTTTTATAGTAAAAATGAACACAGTTAATAGGATCATACCGTCGTCTCTTATGCACTCCTTATACGTAGACGAGCTCCAAGTGGCTTGCCGTGCCTCAAATTTGCTAACGTGTGAGAGGCAGCTCCAGATAACAATTAATAAACTTACACAATGGGCTAACAAAAATGGTTTCCGTTTCTCCACACAGAAAACAGTTACTGTTTTGTTCTCACAGAAACGAGGGCTACACAGCGATCCAGTCCTAAAATTGAACGACACCATACTGCCGGTGAAACAAGACCAGAAGTGTTTAGGAGTAACCTTTGACACCAAACTTAACTTCCTAAGTCACATAAAAGCACTGAAGAATAAAGCAAATAAAGCTCTAAATATCCTTAAAATTCTGTCTCATAAGCACTGGGGTTCCGACCGAACGTGCCTTTTACGTGTCTACCGGTCTCTTGTGCGTAGCCTTTTAGACTACGGCTCCGTGGTTTACGGCTCAGCCAGACAGTCCTACATCCAACGACTTGACCCGGTACATAACCTTGGACTGCGACTGGCAAGTGGTGCCTACCGAACTTCGCCTATTCCAAGTTTATACGTCGAGTGTAATGAACCCTCCTTACAGCACCGCAGAGCATTCCTCATTTTTTCCTACGTACTATGAATTCAGTCATCACCACAACGCATATGCTACAACATCCTCACACAGTGCAACTCACGCCTACACTATACAAATAAACCGAACATGATCAAACCGCTTGTCCTGCGATATGAGGAATATGTCCGCGATTATGACATTCCTTGCGAAGTCCTCGAGGTTGCCAGAAAGCCACAGCGTTTGCCCCCATGGTACGATTTTGAACCGTTATGTGACTGGACATTGACACATTTAAAGAAGAAAGACACCCCACGCGAACACATTACACAAGAATTCCGTGAACTTCAGGAGAAATATAAATATAACGTGCAATATTACACTGATGGCTCCAAAACGAAAGAACACGTGGGTGTGGGGGTCATAACGGAAAATTGGGAAAAAAGTATTCGATTGCCACAACACGCCTCTGTTTTCACGGCCGAAGTTTTCGCCATATGGGTTGTTGTGAAAAATATTATCGCTGATAAACACACAAATGCAGTCATATACACAGATTCTTTAAGCACACTGAAGGTACTACATCTCAAATCTGAGTGTGAACCCCTGATTGGAGACATTTTAAACATGATGGCTTTTAATGAATACGGGAGGTCAATTCGTTTCTGCTGGGTCCCAAGCTATGTTGGGATACCGGGTAACGAAGCAGCTGATACATATGCATTGATGGCAGCACACGAAGACATTACAAACACAACACTCCCATACAAAGATAGCATCCGCGCAATTAGAAAAGCCTTAACGGTAAAATGGCAACGCGAATGGGACCGTTGTTCCGACAACAAGCTACATCTCACGAAACCCATAGTTGGGGAGTGGAAGTCATGCTATCATCAGGAGCGGTTCATCGAAGTAATTTTGTGCCGACTACGCATCGGGCACACACACATCACACACAATTACCTACTTAGGAAAGAAGACACACCCACATGCGGGAAATGTCAACAGCCACTAGCAGTTATGCACATATTACTCACATGTACGCAGATTGAAACACACAGACGAGCACTCTTGCACAAATTATATCAACAACACATACCGTTACACCCTGCTCTAATTTTAGGCGATGATCCACTAGTCCCATTTTGTGACGTCCGTAAATTTTTAGATGACACTGGATTTCTACATAAATTATAGATTATTAACACAGTCTTTCACTTTATGAACTGTATTTTAGAACACCTCGTGTTTGGCGCAGCATAGCCTTAGCTGCTTTTGCGCCATTAAACCCCATTAAACTAAACTAACTAACCTTAACACAAAGTACAAATGCTCGACACAGTTTGGGTGTAAAAGTTCCATGAATTACTTCAGAAGAAGTAACGAAAGAAAATATGGTCGATATTACTTCTACGACCAAGCTAAGACGATTTTCGAGCGTCCTTGCAACACGCAGCAAAAAATATAATAACATCAAGTTGTAGTACATTTTTTTATTTTGATCTTCACTTTCTCTCGCACGCGTAATGACAACGACTTATGAAGGCTACGTTTCGGATAAATCTAATTTAATCACAGGTTTCGACAAGTCTGAGAGAGACAAAAGGGAAGGAAAGACATGCAATTTAGCCAGTCTATGTACCAGCTGGCTACCCTGTGCTGGGGAAAGAGGTAAAAATCAAAAAGGTGAGAGAAGAGAAAAACAAAAGGAAAACGAGGTTTGGATAAAGCGCCTGTGACAACCACCAAGACAACCGCATCGATTCACGCTAATAAATCCGCAGTCCAGAAAGATAAGCGACACGACGAGTTGACGTTAATGAATGTGGACTGTTGGAAAGATGAGATATTAAAATTAATTTATAAGAGCTGTGGCAAGTAAGAGAAAAACTGCACCAGATGCCCGCCTGTAGGAGAAGGGGAATTGTTGAAACACGGGCAGACGCAAGGATGCCTCTTTTGTCTCTGACCAAAGCAGGAGGGTGTGTATATCGGAGTGAGACAGATAAAGAGAGGGAAAATAATCACAGGGACGAAAAAAATGTCCATGAATCCATGCCATCCTAGCGACGTATGATGGAATACAGCTACCAAAACGATTCTAAAATATCGTCACGCAGATTTATAAAACATCTGAAATGTTTTCCTTTGACTTGCGGTAAAAGATCACGAAACGGAAGGCAAGCTAAGAAAAAAGCACGCCGGCAAGTGAAAAAGCTACGGAAATTCTGAGAACTGTCTACTAATGCGTAAGCATCGGTGGGCTGGGCTACGAGTTCGTTTTTGCTAAGTTTTGCTTTCTTCATTCACCAACCTAAGCACCTCTCTTGCCTCTTCAATGCAATCGCACTAATTGAGCAAGAACACCGGGAACGAGCGCGCACCGACGGAGCAGAGGGGTCGCAAGCGAACACCAGCTGCTGCAATATTGCGTGAGGCGTTGCGTGAGGGCACAGTACAGCGTGAGGGTGCGGTTCATGGCAGAACGAATACACAAGGGGGGAGTGCCACGTGATATGTTTGCAGCCTAGTCATAGACAACAACATATAAAAGTTGGCCCTTGTAGCGTGATAGGCAAGCGGTATATTCTTCTCGGCTAGCTTTGGTTGCGTCAGCTGCGGGGATTATATCAGAGGCGCAAATGTCAGGCGTGACAACCGCATGCCCAGGTTTGTGAAGGTGTCAAGCTGCAACAAAGTCGAGTCTTTGTTGTGTCAGTCAGGTTACACACCGAACGATGACAAGTTACGTAGTTACGAGTGGTGATTCAAGGTGCAAGGCAGCGGGGGAAAATGGCAAGAAAATAGGCGCCGCATTTTTGGATGCACGACAGCTGATTTCACCAAGCATCAGGCAACGCTCGGGCATTCTGTATGGCTTTCGAGTTGAGAACGCTAGCTACTCCACTAACGGTGGTGTTAAGCTAAAATCACCGACGCTTTTAAAAATTCTGGCGGAATGGCTGAGGCGCCCAAGGCTTTCTCCTGATTTCAAGGCAACGCATTTGCAGCAAAGGACCATGCGTGTGCTAGCAGAAAACCACCCTTTACTTTCCCCGGGCCTCCAAGCTTACCACGTACCAGACAATCTCGAATATTCCAGCAACCATGTGGGCAGAATCCTACGCAAGACGCAACGGGTGCCCACAAGGCCCACGCACTATGCTCGGAAGTTGGCTTCCGAGGCTAGCAGAATCTCGTGACGCTCCATCTTCGTTTTCATTTTATCCCCTTCCTCCATGGTGTGGGAAACAGGCTCCATCGTATTTTGAGGGCATGCGCAGCGCACGTCTCTCGCGTCCCTCGAGACCCTCTAACACTAAACATCAGAACACCGGGAACGAGTGCGCCTCGACGGAGCAGAGAGGGGGAAAGGGAACACCAGCTGCTGCTGCAGCGTGAGAGGCGTTGCGTGAGGGCACAGTGCATTGCCGTGACGCCACGTCAGCCTTGCTGTCGCTCTCACAAGGATGTGTCATGTGCGCCTTCCTAGTCCACGCAACCTCTTGTCAGCGTTGCCATTGCTCCTCGGTAAGGTCCACTAAAAACGCGCAAGCGTCTCAACGCGTTCGTTTGCCGATGAGGTGCTCGTAACTAGAAGGACGCTCAGGAACGTTCATAATCAGTTCGAGGTTTGGGCCCCGTAATTTGGCCCGCAGTAATTTAACCTTTAATATGTTTGTTTCGTTCACTCTGCTCGTGGGCACAGACTTCAGAGGGGAGAAATGTCACTAGCAAGAATGTTCGTTTCGACGTACCTCGAACACTGCTTCTATATGCGATACATATATTGCAAAATAATAATAATAATAATAATAATAATAATAATAATAATAATAATAATAATAATAATAATAATAATAATAATAATAATAATAATAATGATGATGATGATGATGATGATGATGATGAACAATCAATTGATCAAGTATTATTTGTAGCGCCCAGGAACAGCTTCACAGCCTTTGTACAGGTGCACCTAAATATTAATACACAATATACTATCTGCGAAAAATACAAATATGATAGGCAATAGAATTTGAGGAAGATAAACACAGGGAAAAATAAAACAAGTAGAAGAGGGTAAAAAAATTGGAGGACGCTTAAGCTTCGCCTTCAAGAGTGGGACGCGACAGCGTTCCCGTCGACCCGCCAAGGGGTATAAGACAATGCGCTACGGCACAGCGATCACTTACGATGCGCCCCGCATCGGACTTAGCGCCCACCTATCACGCGGTGAGCGTCGAGCAACGCAGCGTTCGCCGCGGCAACGAAACGTGCGCCTGAGCGAAAGAAACGAACCAAAGAACTCGGTGTCTCGGAGGGGAAACGATCTACGCCAGCCAAACGTCGTGATCGGCACGGGCAGAGAGATAGATAGTAATCTAAACCGGGAGCACGGCGAAGCGTCGTCAGGGGAGAGGGAGTCCCGCGACGCGCCTGGCAGCGGTCCCAATGCGCGCGCGGCGCGCCTCCTGTCGGGGCAGCGCCGTACATTGAGAGGAGGGGGTCTTCTGTGTTTGCCGCAAGATGGCTCTGCGTGTGCGGAAAGCGCAGAAGAAATGCAGCGGAAACGCACTTCGCAACTCGTGTAATTGTGACTTCTGTACGTTACATGTTCATAATTACCGATATACACCGCAGTATAACTTTCCACGGCTCGTTTCGAAGGCAACACCGCATTCACTAGAGGCGCGTTTGCACCGCTTGGAAGCATCGAACTCGTGGCTGAGTGGTAGCGTCTCCGTCTCACACTCCGGAGACCCGGGTTCGATTCCCACCGGGCCAATCTTGGAAGTTGCTTTTTATTTATGAAGCGCCTGCCGTGATTTATCGCTCACGGTCAACGCCGCCGACGCTGACACCGACGCCGACGACACCGGCTTTTCTGCGACACGAGCTCCTTAACGCTATCGCGTCAAAACGTGTTAATCAGACAACATGACTGACTACATGTGCACTAGGAACACAGGCACTGAACTCTGAATATATCTATACAACCTGAATACGGAATAATAAAACTTACATTTAAAAAAAACCGGTTCCAACTGAGAATTCTGTGACTTACAGCCGCGAGGTTCTCTGTTCGAACGCACGTGAATTCCTGAACCCGCTCCCTTTAGAGCATGCTTTGCCGTCATTGCCTTCTTTGTGCGAAAAAGACAGCTTTAAGGAAGACGCGTGCTTAGCTGTACTGCCGAGCGCGAAAACCAGCTACGAATAAATGCAGATGTTCAGGGCTCGTTGTGTAAAAGGAGCTGGAAATCAGAAAAATTTATATACGTATATACGGGTTAATAAACAACAATAATGACTAATTCTTGCCATAAATGAACTACTTTATCAGGTAGAAGGATGCGAAAGTGCTATACATACGACTTCGGAATTGAATTCAAAATTTGTTTTTAGTAGTCAGGCTGGGGTGTCGAAAGTCATATTTCGCCAAATCAGTATTGATGCTACATGAATTTACGGCGATATTTTATATTTCCCACCAACCAAAATATGAGGCGAGCAAACATCGCTCCCGTGGTAATTGTCACTCAAGGGGGACAAAGCCAACTTCTGGTCTGCTTCGGAGCTTCTAATTTCTGGAACGTTAGCGCTTCTGAAACAGCAAGATTCTCGAGACCTTGCGCGCGAAGTTCACCAAGGAAGAGTGTGACGCGCTCATGCGAAGTGCTGTCTTTGAAATCCAAATCCTGGCCATCCTGCGCGTCCGCGATCGGGCCAGCAGGACGTGATGGGACCTGTCGGTCCCGTCCCGTGATTTGGTGGGTGCACGTTTTATCGCGTTTTGCTGGATCCAATGAAATTTCACTCACTCACTCACTCACTCACTCACTCACTCACTCACTCACTCACTCACTCACTCGGCGAGTGAGTTCGGTCGCCGGACCATAGTTAAACTCTCTATGATTGGTGACACGGGAAGGTATATGCAAATTTGCCGTGGCAGTGATGTACCGCTGTCTCGGACGGGGTGAGCGAAGTGGCAGTTCTCGGCCTTCAAACAGGTAGGAGTAATTTAGTCCTTTGTCTAGGCTCGGGCAGCCTGTTCACAGCGAGATAAGACCAGCACATTTGCCTTCTAGATTCCGGCTCACCACGCATGCAGCGGAAAGAAACGCCCCATAAGGCCGAACTAAATGTGCCAAGTCTGTGCTTTGTTCGTTAATTCTGCGAAACGTGCTCAGTCTTGGCACTAGAAACGTTTCAGATTACGTAGTTATCTGTGTACCTAGCCTAGCAAGCGGGAAATCTTTGCAGCGTATTGCACGTTTGTAGCCCCTCACACATGCCGAGACGAACACAACTTTTGAGTTTAAAATGCTGAAAATGAAATGCGCTATTCGGGAGGCCTAATGGCTTCTGTAGAGGTCAAAAGGCTTTACAGCAGAATCCAGTGGCGTGTTACCAAGCATCCGACTACATGGCGTTTCATGCATCTGTCTTCAAAATTTGCAGTGCATCTTGCCGGAAGCATACGAGGCATTGATAAAATAGCCAAAGCAGGGCTCGTAGGGCTCTTATTAAGGTGAAAGGTATATATACTACCATGTCCATCGTTTGATGGTTGAGAGGACATTATTTGAACTCACTGTTGCCACCTCGGCACTGCTAATGGAGCCAAAATACACACCTTGGTCACCTAACGATACCTTACACAGCCCCCACGCATTCCCTCGATGACTGCAGGATATTTCGTCTAATGGTTGCTTGAAATATTGCGAAAAGCATGCATCGCAACAGAATTATAAAACTTCCCGTCAATAGCTTCTTACTTTTTAGCAAAAAAAGGAGAAAGAAAAGATCTTTCGACGTCAGTTTTGCATACACGTGAAAAATACCTGTATTGTTTGTGGTAAGCATTGCGGCGCTTTGTGGACTCCAAGATTCACCAACATACGGCAGCCACAGAAGCTACACTTCTACAACTGCAGCTCAAATTCTGAGGTTTGAACGGTGCCTTACAGAACGAGGTATCACCAGCACAGCCAAAAAAAGAACCGCCGTTTCACTTGGATGGAGCATTCAAAACGGAGCAAGGTTACACTTTGCGTTTGACATCGTCACGCTGTGTTGTAACACTAGGTGACGGTGACATAGCGTGACACAGCAGGTCGCACAGCTGCTCTTGCGCGGAATGAATGGAGTGGTGTAGCTTTGTGACCAGGCGTGTCACAACGCTGGCGTGATGAAGAACGCCTGCAGTCGTGTTGCACGAGCTGCACCTCGGTGGGGCATGAGATGAGACGGAGAGAAAAGGCGCAAGAGGAAATGACTAGATATAAGTAGCTTAGCATTTACAATCCATTCCTCTCAGTTCATTGTATGCATTACAGTTCGTCGCACACACTTATCCTCAACAGAAACGCAAATTTACTAGCGTGCGACACTCGTGACAGCGGTGGGAGACGAATGCTGTAGTGGCAATATGGTGGAGCCAGACGGATGGAGCGTGAGGCTGCGGTCCATCGCGGAAGTAATACAGAAGGAGGGAGCGTCACGTGACAATCTTGAAGCCTAGTCATAAAAAAAATATAGGGGAGAATTAGGCCCTATTCACGAGGTAGGCAAGAGGTCGATTCTAGTCCAATTGCTTCCGTTGCATCTGCGGCGCGTATTTCGAATCAGAGTGCTACGTCTCAACACGACCAAGGGCCTTAGTTAGACCTTTGCCACGCGGCGATTCGACCCTTTCATCTGAGCATATCCCGAACTCAACGCAGGGCTGACACCGACTGTATAGTGGCTCTCAAAATGACCTTCTGCCTGTATCTAACAGCATGAACTAATGATGAAAAAGGCCAACGTCGAATGGTACCGTAAACCGGCGCGCAAATTGGATGCCCAGGTTTCTATGCGGTCACCTATTCCATACCATTGAAAGTGGAGTGCGGCGGAAAGATACCATATCATGGGCCGGATATTGCGACCAATTCGACGATTGCGATTAGCCACGATACGGTCATCAGATTCCCCAGTCGAGTCGCCTCGGGAAGATGATGATATTAAAACCGGATGCCATTCGTGCAGTGCCGCTTACGTGTCCTGATGTGAACCCAGACGTTTAATACGCTCCTGCATGGAGTGGTCTTCCATATCTGGAGCCAGCGTGTCTAATGCAAAATGTTGTATATGTGCTTGTGCGGGCACTTATCTTTGCTTCCGGGCACGAACGTGCCAACACTTCCTTTCATGATAACCTTCCCTCCCGAGGTACTTTCCCTTTCACATATACCCTATCACCCAATGTGGCTTTATATGCAATGCAGTAAACGATTGCTGGCCCTCATTCCCTCTACACGAACTGGCATCCGCTTCGATGTCCGTCTACATGACCAATACTCCTTTCACCCTTCATTGCTACTACCAGACGTATTCGTCGATGGGCTCGGTGGCATCCTGTCCTAAACGCCACCTCCAGCCTAAACAAGGCGCAAATGCGAGGCGAGACAAACACACGGCGTGGTTTGTAAAGCTTCAAGCGTGTGACGTGTTCGTGTCTTTGTTGTGTCATTCAGGTAACGAATCGAACCGCCATCCGTTAGGTAGGTGGGTGTGTTGGTTTAAAGTTCCAGATGGTGGGACAAAAATAGCTAGAAAATACACTCCGCAGTTTACGGTGCACAACAGCTGATTTGAACGAACGCCAGAGCTCGCGCGGGCGTTCTGGCTGTGTTTCGAGGAGAGAGCGCTGGCAAATCCAATGACGGCGGTGTTAAGAGCAAGTGATCGACGCTTTTAAAAATTCTGACATCATGAGTCCGGCGCCTAAGACATTCTCCTGGTTTGAAGTCAAAGCATTCGAAGTGAAGAAAGACGCGCGCGGTAGCACAAAATCACCCATTGCTTATCACGTGTTTCTATGCATGTGAAGGTTGGCCCCACTAAAGGTTACCACGTGCCAAACACTCCCGGGTGATTCGGCAACCATGTGGGCCTAATCCTACACACTCTAAGCGGGCGTGCTCAAGGCCCCGGAGAGCGGGAGGGGTGGCGTCAGAGGAGGTTGGCTTGCCGCGTCCAACGGAATCACGTGACGCTTCTTCCTAGTTTCTTTTCCTGCTCCATGGTGCCTTCAACCGGCACCGCCGTGTTCTGCAGCCAAGCGCACTGCTCGTCTTTCGCCTCCCTCGATACCTTGTAACCCTAAACTGCACGACCCGTTCCTCTGCCATCGATAGCAGGACCACACGACGGCGAGCCCGACGGCGCCAACGGGCTTCTAAGATACATATGATTTCTCTCACAGTAACACGTTACGATATAAAGCCAGCTGAAGACAAAGCAAGAAGTATACATAGAAGCGGAAAGGAGGCAAATGTTAGTGCTGGGGTGCAGGCACTAAAGTGCACGAATAAAACAGTGCAACATCACTATCACAGTTTTAGAGAGCAGCTCTTAGGCGCCCGTTCCTTTGGCAAACGTCGCGGAGTTGTCCCTCGTGAACGAGCGAAGAAGAACAGCAAAAATTGAAAGTGAACGCGGAGCGCAGCGCGAGATGAAAGCAGAGAGCGTGAGGAGGAAAGCGGAGGAGGCGACTATGGTGAAAGGGTGGGGAGGCAAGCAGAGCGCCCCACGAGACTACGAGATGGCGCCGTAGTATTCTAATTTGATCGCATGCGCGACGCGAATTGTGTAGTATGTTCTAGAAGGCACGTGGACACGAGCGATTGCACTGGAACCTTCGAATGGCCATGCCTAAAAGGCAACGCGCTTGTCCCGCAGATCGCATTTTCGACGATTTCCTACTCTGCTGATATGACGTGCACAGCTCCTCTTGACCTTCTTGCTAAATCTCTTTAGCAGTAGAACGCAATCGCGCTGCTGCCGTTTCGTTCCAAACAAGGTGAAGTCCAAATATGTAACGCGCTGTTGCACGCTCGCGTACACTTCTGCGCGCTTGTGTGGGCAACAACTACGCTGACAAATCTGCGCAGAATTGTTTTGCTACAGAAGAAAGCGATACCATGCGTAGCAAATGTTTCGTACTCCCATTCTACCAGTGAATTCTATCTCTTCGGTCAAGTCATAAAGGCCACGCTAATTTATCAGTAACGCCTACCGCAATAGCTTTTCTTTTCAAATAAAGACACTAAAATGTTTTTTGAACATTCATTCCAGGCTGGAAAAAGAACTAGGCGATCATCCATCTAGAGGTCACGAGAAATGGCTGTTACCGCGATGGCGCACATCTCATGGCAAACACTCACTGACTTCCAATGTCCCATATCTTTTGAACAAATATCAAGAGTACGGGAGCGAGTTCAACAAAGTTTCTAAACTACCGTTTCGCGAATATTTTATTTCACAACACTACTAAGCGTTCCTTTCATTGTTTCTGATTGCCATGTTTCTTTCTCGTTTTGCATTACATATTTAAGTGCCATGTGTTCTTATCATGTTTTGTCGTCGTTTATCAATTACTACTGTGCCCTAACTGTGGGGTCCACATGTAGTTTGTTGCGTCTAGTAATGCGACGCTTATTAATGTTGGTACAGGATATGTGGGTATGTTTTAACAACATGGCATGTCATGTATTTTTCTGTAATAGAGGAAGCATGCTTGTTCTGTATATATATACATATATATATATATATATATATATATATATATATATATATATATATATATATATATATATATATATATAGTTCTTAGAATAATTGCGGACAGAAGAAAGATGCGGGACATTGATTTTACGGCCCAGGTAGGATGGTTCTCGAGCGCCGATGCAAGACGCCACAGCACAGTACGACGACATCGTTTCACAACGTTTTTTTTTTTCTTTGAGCTGGCCTTTCTCTCGCACAAATAACGACGACACCTATTCACGGCTACATTTCCGATAAAACTTTTCCTTTTTTACGGACAGGGTTGGACAGAGGGTGTGTCACAGCAACCGGGACAAATTTGTCGATTCACACTAATTAATCCGCAGTCGAGATACATAAGCGACACGACGAATTGACGGTAATAAATTGAGCACGTCGATAGCTTTTTTGCAATCATTTACAAGCAGAGTGGCAAATTGTGTGGCACTGTGACCCAAGTTGGAGGTGAAACAGGCGTTGAGCACTCTGTTCATGCGCCGATCCCTGAGATCGTGTGATGCTTGTCCCACCCGCAGCGGAGATGCAGTTCATCATTAAGACCCCTTAATAGAAAACTACATGCAGCTTCGCTGGTAATCCTTCTTCACACACTGAAAGGGCACCGAGTCTTTCTCGATACAAGGATCGCAATGTGAGCTGCGCGTGGAGGTATAGTTCCAAAGATATGTGCGATAATTCTATAGCATACTTTCGTTACGCTGCGGTGCCAGCAAGTGACGCCCTTGGACAGTTCCTAAAGACATTCCACGCCATAAACAATTGTATGCCGTTTCTATTGCCTGATTGATCAAATTCGCTATTATGGCTGGTTACTCTTTAAAATTTCCCAAGCCCTGAGGTGCTGGTTAAAGGAACAGTCAGAAGCGCAAGCCAATTAAAATATACCGAGCAGGAACACTGATACCGCGTACGCGGCACTTACTTCAGTAGTGTGTTGCTCTGAAATAATTTTGCATACTTCCCGATAACTGCTACATGCAAGGTATTTTGTTTCGTTTGGCTTTGCTAATGCGCTGCTTCCCACATGGTTATTCACGGCTGCGGTTCAGTGCTATGACGCAATGACTCTAGCGGCTCTTTTAGAGATTTCACATGGTATGTTTATTATTCTGATCTGTCAGGACAAGTCATGCAGCACACACATTTTTTTCTTACGCAAAATGTTATCTGCAGCACTTCAGTCTATAGATGTCTGGCATGTATAGCAAATCGTGCAAACTTATACGTTTTAAGTGAGGGAAGTTGTTACCCATATTGAAGTTAAGAGGCTATGTGATCGCCTCTGAAAACGTCGTGTTTTTTTCTTTGCAATCATTAAATATTTTCCTTTCGAGAGCACCGTCTGTACAAAGTACACAATGAGGTCATGGTCAAGAGGATATTGAACATACCTGCACGTTCAACCAAAAAAAAATTGTTCATGGATTTTGAAAATGAAATACATTATTCGCGAAGCCTTATCGCTTCGCGAATAATTTCGAGCGAAATTAATGGCACAGTACGTACCATGCGACTACATGACGCTTCAAGCGTCTTTTTTTTTCATGTTTCTGGCACCTGTTCGTTGGCAAAAGCATACAAAGCCTTCATGAAATGTGCACAAGAGGACTGGTAGGACTAGTATTCCAGAGAAATGCATATGGTACACATGCTGTTACGTCCATCATTTTGTGGTGCATATGAAGCTACCTACATTCGCGAACATGCCCAGGAGGGTCACTGCCAACAGAGCCGAGAATGAATCTTCGCGACCTGAAGGCTACGTTACACAGCCCCCAAAGATCGGCTGCCTATCTGCAGGTTATATTATCTAAAGGATCTTGAAATTTTATGCATAACACGCTGCGCAAGTAGAGCGGTAAAACCAACCGTAAATAGCATGGGGTTTTTAATTGAATGTACAGAATGAAAGAAATCTTTCGTCATGACCCTTCCATGCACATCGTAGAAACCTGTCCCATGTTGCCGTATGCATTGTGGCGGTTCGTGGCCTCCGAGATTCACCAGCATATGGCAGCCACAGAAACTGCACTCGTGCCGCATAATGCGAGGTATCGCTAGCTTTATAGAGGTAAAAAAAATATCCAGGTAAAAAAAAGAACCGCTGTTTCGCTTGGGTGAAGCATTCAAAGCGATAGTAAGGTTATCTAGAGCCTTTGAGATCCTCACTCTGTGTTCTAACACTGCGGTCGTACAACTGCAGGTCGTACACAGCAGGTCGTACAATTGCTTTTACGAATCATGAATGGAGTCGTGCAGCGTTGTGACCAGGCGTGTCACAAAGGTTGTGAGCGCCAAAGGAAATAACTAGATATAAGTAGCTTGACATCTAACAGTCCATTCCACACAGTCCAGTGCATGCATTACGCTGCGTCGTGCACACTTATCCTCAACGGAAGGGCAAATTAAATTGCGTGCGACACTCGTGCCAATGCTTTAGTGTCAGCAATGTAGAGCCGGCTGAACGGATCGCGATTGTGCGGTCCTCAGCGGCAGAAACACACGAGAAAATATCATGTGACAAACTTGAAGCCCCTTCATAGAAAAGAACATAGAGCAGAATTAGGCCTTAGTCGGCTTGTTTTAGTTCCGTCTCATTCGGTGGATCTTGGGACAGGCTGTTACGTCTCAACACGATCAAAAGCCTTAATTAGATCATGACCACGAGGCAACCACGCCCATTCGTCAGCGCCTATCCCGAATTCAACGCAGCGTGGGTGCCGACTGTTGAAGGGTAAACAATATCCCCCTTCACCTGTACCTGAAATCCTGTACTTATGATGAAAAGAGCCAATGGGGAATGCTATCGAAGAACAACCCCGAGCTTGTATTGCAAGGTTGCTATACGGTCACCCATTTCATGCCATCGGAAGTGGAGTGCGACGGAACGATGCGATATAATGGGTGGGATATCGCGACCGAGTCAACGAATGTGATTGGCCGGAATACAGTCAACACATTCCCTAGTCGAGTCGCCTAGGGAAACGACCGTTTTAAAAGCGGAGACCTCTTGTGCAATCGGGCTGACGTGTTATTATGTGGATTCAGACGTTTAATATGCTCGATCATGGAGTAGGCTTCCGTGTCTGGAGCCAGTATGAATAATGTACAATACACAATTCTTGCTTCATTCCTACAACCAGACTTATTTATCGATGGGCTTGGGGGATCCACACCCGAACGCCACCTTGATCCGTAATAAGGCGCACATGTCAGACGTGACAAAAGCACGCCCAGTTTGGGGAAGGTTCAAGTGTGAGACACCGTCTAGTCTTAGTTATGGCAGTCAGGTAACGCACCGAACCACCACACAATACGTAAGCGGGTGTGGTGGATCAATGTGCAAGACAGCGGGACAGAAACAGCAAGAAAATACGCACAGCACATTTACTATTTCCTTGCCGTGGGAAAACTAGGTATTTTTTGTAGGGTGCTAAATCTTCTTTTTCTGAAGTAACTACTGCACTGAATACTTTATAATTTAATATAATATATGGGGTTTTACGTGCCAAAACCACTTTCTGATTATGAGGCACGCCGTAGTGGGGGACTCCGGAAATTTTGACCACCTGGGGTTCTTTAACGTGCACCTAAATCTAAGTACACGGGTGTTTTCGCATTTCGCCCCCATCGAAATGCGGCCGCCGTGGCCGGGATTCGATCCCGCGACCTCGTGCTCAGCAGCCTAACACCATAGCCACTGAGCAACCGCGGCGGGTACTGAATACTTTATGTGTTGCCCAAAGAAAGCAAGCGCAACGAATTCGCTTTTCACGCATAAAAGTTTTATTAACGCGATATATGTGATAAAAGGATACGCATTGCCAGAATCAAGATTGGGGGACGAAATTGAACAAAGTTTGTAGAGACACGCCTGTATACAGTAAGGAAAAAACGTAACAATAATTATCAGATATGCAATATCTATTAAGCTCTAACAGGCACCATCTGCGAAAAAAATCGACATTGTTTATTGAACAGGTATTCCACTAAAACATTTTGCTGCAAGCACTACAACTGGGCGTGCCGGGTTGCGGCCGTGGTTGCGGGCCTGGCTGGTTTGCGTCGTCGTTGCTTTCTGAGTCAAAGTCGGACGAATAGGCAGCATGCTGAGACTGGCTGCTGTTCGATACATTGATAACATCAGCCGCAGGCGCAGCGGAATCACCACATCTGCGATTTTCGAAGCGCGCGCACCACTCCAGGAGGCGGCGATTCTTGCTTTCTGCTTTGACAATAAGTAAACCTCAAAGCGAGTTCAAAAATCACAGCCCGGTAGAAAAAGCGAACTGCTTAGATAACAAAAATATATTTCTCTTCATTCACGTCCGATAGCCCAGTGTGTCCATGAAAGGTGCGGCAGATCTTGAAAGCGAGGTTTCAAACTATCATTAGCGAGGCGACTATGTCCAAAGGGCATGGTACGGAAAGAGTTAAGGAGAACAACAGGTGATTCGACCAAACACCAGACCACGCTGAGGCATTCTGGATGGCTTCCACGGCGAGTGCACCAGCAATTCCAATAACGGTGGTGTTAAGCCCAAGTTACTGATACTTTTAAATATTCTGTCTTCATGGGTAAAACGCCCAAGACTTTCTCCGGGTTTCAAGGCAACCCATGCGAAGAGAAGAACGACGCGCGCAATTGCAGAATACCACCGGTTACTTCCCGCGTGCCTCCATGCCTGTGACAGCACGCACCACTAGAGGGTAACATGCAACAATCTGGAATTGTCCGGCAACCATGCGGGCAGGGGAAGTGTTAGAGGAGGTTCGCTATCCGAGGCTAGCGGAATCACGTCACACTACCTCCCAGCTTTTTTTCTCGCCTCCTTGGTGCGGACAACCGACTCCGTCGTCTCTTGCCGCCAACCATACTGCACGTCGCTCGCATCGCTTGAGAACGTCTTACCCTAAACATAACAGCCCGCGCTTGTGCCATCGACATCGTGATCGCGTGGCGGTGGGGCTGACGGCAACAACGAGCTTCTAGCATCCATACGACTGTTATCGCAATAAAATATGATGGAACTTAGTCCAGCTGCAGTAGAAGTAAGGACAATGCATAAAAGCGGACTGCAGGCGAAGGTTTGTGCTGGGGAAGCAAGCACCTAAATGCACAATTGAAACAGTGTGACGCCACTATCAATCGCTTTAGAGCCAATTCTTACGCGGTCGTTCTAGTGGCGATCGTCATGGCGTTGTCCCTCGTGACCGAGCGAACGAGCACCGCGAAAGATGAAAGCGTACGTGGAGCGCAGTGGGAGATGAAAGAAGAGAGTGCGAGGAGGACAGCGAAGGAGGAGGGCGCAGTGAAAGCATGAGGACGAAAGCGGAGAGAGAGAGTACGGCTTAAGGTTGAGGAGGTAGGAAGCGTGCCGCAGGAGACTACGAGATGGTGCTATAGTATTGTAATCTGATCGTATGCGTGACGCGAATTGTGTAGGACTTTCTGGAATCCAGGCGGGCACCTGCCATTGCACTAGAACCTTCGACCAGCCATGCATGAAAGCCGACGCGCATTACCCACAGATCAGATATCCGACCACCGCGGACTCTTCCCGCCGCTATCGTTGTGTTTGAGTTTTTTACTTCTGCAACACTTCGCTATGTTTGCAACATGCCACACGAGACAGATTGTCCGCGCCAGCCAATATATCGGGAAATGAAAACACGTGCAGAATGCGCACAAATTTTGCGTTAGGGAGTATCATATTCTTGCGTGAATCTTCTTGATATTTCTTGTGCTGGAGTTTTTCTTATTTTTTTTCGAGTTCTCATTCTTTCGAGATGAAATTAATAAAATAGCTGCTTCATATTTTGTTCTGTATAAATGCCGAACACTACTTTTTTATTCATTAGTGATTTTAAGGCGTAGCACTTCTCAGACGGCCTCGCCCGATTATGTCCTATCGCCCATGTTTTGTGTGAGCTTATTCCATCTTACGCCAGTCAGTCCTAATTTCATCACACCACCTAATTCTTTGCCGTTCCCTTCCATTCCCTTCCCAACCATTCTAGGTGTAACTCGAGTGGTGCTACGTCCAACGTATTACATGGACTTCCCAGCTCCATCGCTTCCTCTGACTGTCAAGAACATCAGCTAGAGCAATTAACTCCCTAATCCACCCCGCTGTCTTCTTGTCTCTTAAGGTTACGTCTGATATCGCTGGATTCCTGGGAGACGCTTTCTTCCTACATTGGACATTAATAGAGAGATAGTACTTTAATTTCTCAGACTTCTATGTTGATATACGTGATGGTAGCCAGTTACCATTCTACGAATGCTACAAGGAGTTATGTTTTCCTTGTTACTACTACTGTCGGATGCAACTGGAAAAGCAAAAGTGAAATGTTGTAATAGGCAGCTGTGGTTGGAACGGTAGGTGTTATTTTTCACTAGCGATATGCTAAGCTTTAGTGCTGCTATCATTTTATCGTTGTAACTCATTTATCATCGAAAAACGTTGTTACATTGTAATCTATAGTCACTCTGAAAAGGAACTTCCACGTTTTATTTACCTTCGCGGTATAGAAAAAGATTCAGTACTGATTTAGAGCTGTTAACGCGTGGCCTCAGAAAAAAACAAGTGTTTTATTACCAAGTACAAATTTACCAACCAGTTTGGGCAATAGTCTTCTGTGAATAGTGTTCTGTGAATTAAGTGTTCGACATTATTTCTTTCGACACAGCTTGGACGGTTCTCGACCATTGGTAAAACACGCAACAAAAATACTACATCAAATTCTAACGCATTTTTTTCTTTCAGCTTCGCTTCCTCTAGTACACATAACAACAATGACCAGTCAAGGCTACGCTTCCGATAATTTTTTTTTATTACCGACAAGTTTGGACAAAGCAGCTCTCACAATCACCGAGACAACGACGGTGATTCGTGCTAATAAATTCGCAGTCGAAAAAGATAGCGAAACGATGAATTGACGATAATAAACGGAGCTGGTCGGAAAGATCATTTTTGATTTTTTTTCAATAATTGGTAAGAACTGTGGGAAATAAAAGAAAACAGTGTACCAGACATTCGCCTGTAGGAGAAGGAGAATTGTTGAAACACGGACAGAAGGAAGAATTCCTCCATTCCTCCACCCAATCAGGAGAGTGTGTGTTGGATGGAGAAAGCGAGAAACTGAGAGGGAAAACAACCAAAGGAAAGGAAAAATGTTTTCAAGAATCCGTGCCATTCTAGCGACGTGTGAGAAATATACCGACAAAAAGTATAAAGAAAGACCGTCACGAAGATTTGTGAAATATGGCAAAGGTTTTTTTTTTTATTTGTCTAAAAAGACCAGGAAAGGGAAGAGAGGCTAAGAAAGAACACATCAATAAGGAAATATGCTACAGCAATTATGAGAATTGTCTAACAAAGAGTAAGCGTTGTTTGGCTCGGCTGAGACTTCGTTTATGCTTCGTTTTGCTTACTTGATTCTCCTAGCTTCTGCACTTCTACCCATGGACTTTCCGGTGCCAAAGAATGCTTAGGTTTGAGAAGACAATAGTCAAACTTTTCTCGGCGCATCGGGTGTATTCAAAGCAGTCGTACGAATTGAGCCGGAACACCGGGAATGACCGCGTCTCGACGGGGCAGAGAGGTCGAAAGGGAACACCAGCTGCAGCTGCAGCGCGTCAATAGGTTGCGTGAAGCGAGAGTCAGTCTTACTCTGCGTTCTCTTTGCGCCTCGGTAAGATCCAATGAAAACGCGCCAAGTCTCTCAATGCGGTCACTCGCCCGCGAGGCGCTCATAACTCCACGAGAACACGCTCCGAAGCGTTCTACTGGACATTGGGCCACCATAAAATCTCTAGTTGGCTCACACCCAGTATATATATATATATATATATATATATATATATATATATATCCCATGGCAGCCGTCAATTGCTACGAATGTACATCACCCGAGAAACTCATCGATAGCGACACTTTGGCAACTTTGCTAGCCCTTATTTTAGAACGAAATAACTTCGAATTTGAAGGACAGCACTATGTGCAAGTTAGTGGGACGTCTATGGCTACGCGAATTGGCCCGAACTACGCCAATATATTTATGGGTCAGCTAGAACACAAATTTTTGCTAACCAGGACGTTAAAACCTTATTATTACAAACGTTACATTGACGATGTTTTTCTGATTTGGCCCCATGGGGACAGGAACTGCTTTCTTTCATATCTGACTTTAGCAATGCCCATCCATCTATATCATTTTCTCACTCGTATTCTGCATCTACTATTAACAGCCTTGACGTCAGCGTTTCAGTGCTAAATGATAAACTATCTGCTGCCCTATATGAAAAGCCGACAGATAGATGTCAATATTTGAACTTCGAGAGCAGTCACGTTAACCATTGCAAGACTAGCATTCCTTGTAGCCAAGCCTTACGTTTTAAAATAATTTGTTCTGAGCAACCAGAATTTCAAAAGAATTGCGGTACCCTAAAAAACGCTTCAGCCAAACAAAATTACCCACCACAATTACCTGGCGATGCAATAAAACGCGCAGACGTGCATGACCGAAGGACGGTTCTTTGCATTAAGAACAAACCGACTCCCTCACCCCAGACAAATCTTGCCCTAACCCACAGTGCGTCAGTCCCAAGTGTTTAGCATGTATCAAGGAAACACCACAATATTCTAATGCAAAGTGAACGCCTCAAAAACATATTCTCTGATCAGCCTAAAGCAGTACACCGTAAAGCTAGAAGCATTCGAGACATACTAGCATCATCTTCTAAGACTGACTGCCCTGATGCCATCGGATGCCATCCTCGTCGAAAACCGCAATGTAAAGTATGCCCCTACATGGCCGCATCGCAACAGGTTATTAGTACGTTTTCAAACTTTTGTTGAAAAATCAAAGGCGATTCCGACTGCGACACAAAAAACGTGGTATACATGCTTGAATATCCGCGCTGCAAGAAACGGTACATCGGACAAACACACGGGCCTTTCAGATTCCGCTTTAACAATCATAAATCCCATGCTAACACGTTGCCCAACCTGCCCATATCAAGACACGTGCATCTTCCTGACCACTCATTTCATAAACTGAGAGTCACGTTGCTTGAATCCGAATTTCTTTAAAATAATAATAGAGAAGCGCGCGAATCCTTCCTTATATATAAGTTTGATACCATCGCGTGTGGTATGAATGAATGTGTAGGAAAATTGAGTTGCCTGTCTTTGTAGCCCGTCACTTGTCCCTTCTGCTACTAATACGTCGCTATTCCCCCTTTTCTGTGTCTGTGTTTGCTTGATAACATAGCACATATTGAGCACATATTGACGTTTTGTTGTCACGTGGCGATTGGTTTTTACAATTCATTCCGGTGCGTTTTTATGATTTGTATTTTAGATGATATGTTTGCAATCGCCATCGGTCTATACACGTGTCAGCTATCCTTTGAACGATTCAGATGCATTTTGTTCACGTATTTTATTAATTTTTCATGTAAACGTATCTAAATTTGGTCGATAAGCACATGTATATTAACTGTACTAACACCATGCAATGTATTCTGATGAATGCCGGACCCCGGCCGAAACGTCGATAAACCGCTTCATACAACAGTGCCCCTGCCATGTTTGGGTGGCTCCATTGGCAGTGGCACTGTTGCATTGTCGATTGCTAATACGTAATAACGACTGCTCCGCCATATGATGGACATAACAGCATATATATGTATATATATATATATACATATATATAAAGCCGACAAACACTGCCACCAAGGACAACATAGGGGAAATTTCTTGTGCCCAATAACTGAAATAAAGAAATTATAAATTAATGGAAAGTAAGTGGAAGAAAAACGAACTTGCTGCGGATGGGAATCGCACTCAGAACAAGCGCATTTCGCGTGCGATGCTCTACCAATTGAGCTACCACGGCGCTGTTTCCCCATCCATTTTCATTTTCTTGGGTATTTACGTGTCCTAGTAGAACCCTCGGAGTACTTATATATATATATATATATATATATATATATATATATATATATATATATATATATATATATATATATATATATATATATATATATATATATATATATATATATGCTGTTATGTCCATCATATGGTGGAGAAGTCGTTATCACGTATTAGCAATCGTCACTCGAACTCGGAAAATGCCAATGGAGACACCCAAGCATCTTCGTCACTAAAGGTTACCTCACACAACCCCCAAAGACTTCCCTGCCCGTCCGCAGGCCAATTTGAAAAAACGCTCTTGAATAGTTATGCGAAGCACGCTGCACAAGCAGAACTGTAAAGCCACCTGCCAACAGCTTGGACCTTTTCACCTAAGAAAAGAAGAAAGAAAAAATTTTGTCGTGAGCGTTTCATACACATGGCAGAAACCTGTCTTGCGGTGCCGTAAGCATTGCGACGTTTCGTGCCCTTCGGGATTAGCGAACATAGGACAGCAGCAGAAGTCACACTTGTGCAACTGCAGCTCGAGTTTCTAGGGTTGAAGGGTGCCGTATAAAGCGAGATATCATCAGTTTTCCAGAGCGAGAAAAAAAAGAAAAAGAATCGAATAAAAAAAGAAAATAACCGCTGTTTCGCTCGGGTGAAGCATTCAAAGCGATAGCAACGTTACACATTGCGCTTCAGAGCATCACGCAGCGTTCTAACATGAGGTGAGAGTGACATGGCACAACATGGTAGGTTGTACAACTGCTGTTCCGCAAAATGAATAGAGTTGCTCAGCGTTGTGACTAGGCGTGTACCAATGGTTGTAAGCGCCAAAGGAAATAGCAAGATATATGTAGCTTGAGATTTACAATCCATTCCACACAGACAAGTGTATGCATTATGGTGCGTCAAGCACACTTATCCTCAACATAAACGCAAATTTACTTACGTGCGACACTTGTGCCAGCGGCGAAATACAAGCGCTGCAGTGGGAACACTGTAGAGCCGACTGAATGGAGCGTGATGGTGCGGTTCATGGCGGAAGGAATACACTAGGAAGGAGCGCCACCTGACTAACATGAAGCCTAGACATAGAACAAAAATGTATAGGAAAAGTAGACCCTAGTCACGTAGTAGGGAAGCGGAAGATTCTAGTCGGCTTGCATTGGTTGGGACTGCTGGGGGTATTTCAGAAGAGGCGAAAATGTCACGCGTGACAAACGCAAACCCAGGTTTGTGAAGGTTCAAGCCTGACCAAATTCGAGTCTTTGCTATGTCACTCAGGTAACACACCGAACCATCACACGTTATGTAGGTTGCTTTGGTTATTCGAGGTGCAAGAGAGCGGGAAAAAGGCAAGAAAATGAGCACCCCATTTTCAGGAGCACAACAGCTGATTTCACCAAATGCCTGTGCGCCAACCGCTCCATTAACGGTGGTGTTAAGCGGAAGTTACTGACGCTTTTAAATAGGCTGTTGTCATGGGTTAGGCATCCCAGACTTCTCCGGGTTTCAAGGCAACGCATTTGAAGCAAATAACGATATGTATATTAGCAGAATACCACTTGTTACTTCCTTGGTGCCTCCTTGTCTGTGACGGCAGGAGACATTAAAGGTTTACAGGTACCAAACAATCTCGAATGGTCCGGCAACCGTGTGGGGCGAATCCTACACAGCGGTAACGGTACGTGCAGAAGGCGAGGAGAGCTGGAGGGGAGGCGTCAGAGGAGGTTGGCTTCCCATGCTAGCGGAATCACGTGACGCCGGATCCGTCGCCTTTTGCGGCCAATCACACTGCACGTCCCTCGAGTCCCTGGAGACAGTGTGACCCCAAACATCCCGGCCTACGCATGCGCCTTCGAAAGCCTGACCACACCGCGGTGGGGCCGACGGCGCCAACGGGATTCTAGTATCCATATGATTGCTGTCGTTAGAAAACATTAGGTGCACGAAATCCGCTGAAGTAGAAGGAAGTAGCTTATATAAAAAGGGAAAGCAGAAAAAAGCTTGTGTTGGGGATGCAAGCACTTCAATGGACAATCAAAACAGTGTAACGTCACTGTCATACGCCCTACATGGTGGCTCTAGGGCGGCTGTTCCTGTGGCGAGCGTCATGGCGTTGTCTCCCGCGACCGAGCGAATGAGCAAAACGAAAGTTCAAAGTGTACGCGGAGCGAAGCGGGATGTGAGGGAAGAGAGCGAGGAGGAAATGGGTGGAGGGTGGTAATTTCAAATTTAAAGAATAAAGTTTTAAAGTTAAAGTGCACGCCTCGGAAAACGTCGTGTATTTTTTTTTTGGAAGGGGGGGGGGCGGATCACTGAATATTTTGTTTCCCGAGAGCACCTTCTACGGAATTTGCGAACTCACGGTCAAGAGGATATTGAACATGCATGCACGTTGAAGCAAATGGCAAGGGCTTGAGCGATGTTGAAAATGAGGTGCACTATTTGCGAATCCCTATGGCTTCCGGAGAGCTTAAAAGGCTGTTCAGCAGAATTTAGTTCCATGTTATCGTTTTTTAGGTTTATAGGCTCTGTTGCCAGGGGCATACAACGCGTCCAAGCAATTTCCACTCGATGACTTGTTGGGCTATCTTTAGAGAGAAAAGTATGTGTTATAAGTTTGTCACAGCCAAAGCCAAAAGCGACTTCGGTCGACGCTATAATATCCTTGTATGCGCGTTATTTGGCATCACTAAATTGGTGTGACTAGTTGTACTGCCATTGGAGCGAAATACGTCATCTTCGTTAACTAAAAGCGACAATACACAGCTCCCAAAGACTCCCCGGCTGTCTACAGGTTATAATGTCCAAATGCTCTTGAAATTTTATGGTGCGCATGCTGCACAAGCAAAACTGTAAAGCCACCCATTAATAGCTTGAGGCTTTTCAATTAAGAAGTACAGATAGTTACAAATTTTTCGTAGTAACTCTTCCATACACATGGCAGAAACCTGTCCGGCATTGCCGTAAGCATTGTGGCGTTTCGTGGCCTCCGAGATTCGCCAAAATATGGCAGACGCAGAAACTACAGTCCTTCAACTGCAGCTCAATTTTCTGAAGCTTAACAGTGCCTTAAAATGGGATACATCGCCAGCTTTACAGAGGTAAATAAAAAATCGAGTTAAGAAAATAGAAGAACCGCTGTTTCGCTTCTGTGAATCATTCAAAGCGATAGAAAGGTTATCCACTGCGTTTGAGATCCTCACGCTGCGTTCTAACGCTTGGTGAGGGGGACAACGGTTGATACAGCAGGTCTTACAACTGCTTTTGCGCAGAATGAATGAAGTCGTGCAGCCTTGTGACCAGGCTCGTCACAGCGGTTGTGAGTGCCAAAGGAAATAAATTTGGCACACACACTATGTTCAAGTTGGCCCACCCCGAAATTTAGGTTGGCCCAGTCCCAAATTTATTTTGGCATACCCCGCATTTCAGGTTGGCCCACGTCTCAATTTCAAAATGACCGAATACCAAATTTTAGGTAGAGCCGTCGCCAAATTATAGTTCGCGCACCCATACTAGGGAAGACGACGGTATTAAAAGCGGAGACCTTTCGTGCAGTGACGCTGATGTGTCGTGATGTGAACTCAGACGTTTAATATGCTCCTGCATAAAGTGGGCTTCCATAACTGGAGCCAGTGTCACTAATGTAAAAATAAAACATTTTTCTTCATGCTTACTACCGGGCGTATTCGTCGATGGGCTTGGTGGATTTGTGGCCTAAACGCCACCTCGAGGTGCAGCCAGGCGCATATGGCCGGCGTGACCAAAGCATGCTCGGGTTTATGAAGGTTGAAGCGCGTGACGCTGTCGAGTTGTTGGCATGTCAGTCAGATAAGCCACTGTGCCAGCACATGTTACAAAGGTGCGCGCGGTGGTTCAAAGCGTAAGACAGCAAATAGCACACCGGAGTTTAATGTGCCCACCAGCTGATTTGACCAAGCACGTGACCAAGGTCGGACATTCTGGGCGGGTTACTATGCGAGAGCACTGGTGATTCCACTGAACACTGGTGTGCTAAGCGCAATTGATCGACGCCTTTAAAAATGTTGCCGTCATGGGTTAGCCGCCCAATACTTCCTCCATACTCCAAGGCAACGCATTTGAAGCAAAGAACGACCCGCGTGTTATCAGAAAACTACCATTGACTATACACGTGCTGCCATGGCTGTGACGACAGGCGCCACTCAAAGATACCACGTACCAAACAATCTCGAATGGTCCAGCAACCATGTGGACAGAATCCTACGCACGAGGCAACTGGTGCCTACAAGGACACGGAGAGCGGGAGGGGTAGTGTCATTGAAGGTTGGCTTGCCATGGCTAGCGGAATCACGTGACACTCCCTCTTAGTATTTTTCGCTTCTTACATGGTACCTCCAACCGGCTCCGTCTTCTTTTGAGCCCGAATGAATTGTACGTCTCTCGCGTCCCTCGAAACCTTGTAAGCCTAGACATCATGGCCCATGTATGCACCGTCGGTAGCATGACCGTATGGCGTCGGGGCCGATGGCGCCAACGAGCTTTCAGCCTGGATATGATTCCTATCGCAATAAAATATCATGGACACGAATCCAGCTGAAGAAGAAGCAAGCACATTTCATAAAAGCAGAAAAAAGGAATGGGTGTGTGTTGGGAATGCAAGCACTTAGGTGCACGATTAAAAGAGTGCGACGTCACTATCAAACATTTTATAGCGCCGCTTTTAGGCGCCCGTTCCTGCGGCGAGCGTCAGCATTGTCCCTCGTGGCCGACCTGACCAGCACAGAGAAAATGAAAGCGAACGGGGAGTGCAGCGGGGGGAGATGAAAGCGGAGCAGGAGGCTATAGTGAAAGCGCGTGCTGGAAAGCGGACAATGAACGTTTGGCGAAAGTCTTAGGATGCAAGTTCTTTGCACCAGGTAATTTCTTACCATCCCAAACGTGTTCTCTTCGTTTTGCCACCATTAGCTAAATATAATTGTCCGCTATTTATATGTCCTACGCATATCTTCGACTGCCGAGCTCCATCTCGTCCTCTTATTATCGGCAAGATCGGCTACACCCGATTGCTCTACAATCCTCGCCGCTGTCTTCTTGACTCTTAACGTTACGCCTGATATCACTGGATTGCACGGAGACGCCTTCGTGGTACTGTGGACATGAATAGACTCATGATACTTCTCAGACTCCTCTGCTGATATATGTAATGGTAATCAGTTAACATTCCACAATTGCTATAAGGTGTCACATTTATCTTTGTTCCACTACCTTAAGTGATTAGTGCTGTTGGATGGAAATGGAAAAGCGAGAAGTTGTAGGTTGCTATAGCTTGTGGGTATGGGCTATTTTTCACTTGGGAAATGTTGAGATTTAATGGTGCAACCACTTTATCATTGTAACTCATTTATCATCGCAAACCTTGCTTACATTGTTATGCAAAGCCACTCTCAGCAGGACCATCCATGTTTGATTCACCTTCGAGCTATGGAAAACCATTCAGTGCCGAATTAGGAGTGTTATGCATCGCCTTAGAAAGAAAACAGTTCTTTAACACCAAGCACCAATGTTTGGGTAACAATGTTTTGTGAAGTACTTCAGAAAATGGAATGAAGAGGTGTTCGACATTATTTCTTTAAGCATAGCTTGGACGGTTTTCGAGCGTCGACGAAACATGCAAGAAAAAATACGGCATCAAGTTCTATCACAGTTTTTTTTCTTTCAACTTCGCTTCCTCTCCTACCCGCAACGACAACGACCAGCCAAGGCTATGCTTCCGATGAACCGTTTTTTTTTTCTTGTTTACCGACAAGTTGCGTCAAAGCGACCCTCACTACCACTCTGGGAACCACGTTGATTTACGCTAGTAAATCCGCAGTCGAGAAAGATAAGCGAAACGACGAATTGACCCTGAGGAAAGGAACAAGTGGGCAAGATAATTTTAGTTTTTTTTTGCAATGAATTGATAAGAACTCTGGCAAACAAACAAAAAACTGTACCAGACATTCGCCTGTAGGAGAAAGGGAATTGTTAAAAGACGGCCGAAGCAAGGATTCCTCTTTTGTCTCTGACCTCAGCTGGAGAGTGTCTGTTGGATAGAGAGGGATAGAACCAGTGAGGGAAAAGAACGGAGGGAAAGAGAAAGATTCTTATGAATACATGCCACTCTAGCCACGTGTAATGGAACATCGCAACCCAAAAGGGTATATAAAGACCGTCACGGCAGTGGTTTTAACTAGGTTGCATCTCGGTAGTGCATGAGACGAGAGTGAGGGAACAAGCTCGAAAGGAAAACACTAGATACAATTCCCTTCACCTATGCTATATTTTCCACTCAGACCAGTGCGTGAAGTACGGCGCGTCACAAACACACCTATCCTCCACAGAAACGCAAATATACTTGCGTACGACACTCGTGACAGCAGCGGAAGACGAATGCTGTAGTGGGTAGACGGCAGAGCCGAGTGCTGTGCATTGCGGAAAAAATACACTAGGAGCACGGAGGAAGAAAAGAGGAGGAGGGAGCGTGTTTTGACAATGTTGAAGCTTAGTGATAAAAACTTTAGGGTAATGGGATGATGGCAAATCGGCCCTCACGTGATAGGCAAATGGTAGCTTTAGTCGGCGCGCTTTGGTTGCGTCTGCTGCGGCTCTTTTGCAATATGCTCGCATAGTCGGCGTGGCCAACGCACGCCGAGATTGCGCAAAGGAATTCAAGCGTGTGAATCGGTCGAGTCTGTGTTATGTCAGTCAGGTAATGCACCGAACGACCACACATTACGTCGACGCGGCTCGTCTTCTAAGCAGCAGAAGGGCGCCAATGCTGTATTGAACGAAGGCGTCGGGGAATTAACCGGCATTTTGTCCAACAACCTGCCACAACGACCTAAAGGACATCTGGTCACGTTTCGGGATGGTTTCAAGCATACTAGGGAATTTATTGCACTGCAAACGTGTGAAGGCAACCGAGTGGCACTACCGATGGCGATTTTTCGCGTTTGTGGGCGTCTTCTGGGAAACAATATAATGTCATTCGCTCCGCTAACATGTTAAGGCATACAAGCGAGCGTCCAGGCTCCGCAACGACCACTTTTCTGTCTGAAAAACATTTTCCCATCTTGCACCCAACGATGGAATGGCGAGACGGGAACCCTGACCATATTTGAGGTCCACTGTTATGGCAGACGGCCCCAGTCGACGTTGTCGTTCGCCTCAATGCCTTCTGTCTCTCAACAGACCGGCGAGAGCTCACTTAGCACGTCTCAACTACGCAAGGACATCGGACCACACAATCGTAGAAAATAGTGCATGTGCACGACAGCTGAATTCAGCAAACACCAGGCAGCGCTCGGGCATTCTGTACGGCTTTCAAGTTGAGAGCGCTAGCTACTCCACTAACGGAGGTGTTAAGCTAAAATCACCAACGCTTTTAAATATTCTGGCGGAATAGGTCAGGCGCCCAAGGCTTTCTCCTGATTTCCAGGCAACGCATCTGCAGCAAAGGACCAGGCATGTGGTAGCAGAAAACCACCCCTTACTTTCACGTGCCACCAGGGTTGCCACGTACCAGACAATTTCGAATAGTCCAGCAACCATGTGGCCAGAATCCTTCACGAGAGGCAAGGGACGCCAACAAGGGCCACGAACTAGCCTCGGAAGTTGGCTTCCGAGGCTAGCAGAATCACGTGACGCTCCACCTTAGTTTACTTTTTGGTTTTCTTCCTCCATGGTGCGGGACACCAGCTCCATCATATTTTGAGGCCATGTGCAGTGTACGTCTCTCGCGTCCCTCGAGACCTTCTAACACTAAACATCTCGACTTGCGCATGCGCGGTCGAAAGCGTCACCGCATGGCGGCGGCGGGACCGAGGGCGACAACGTGTTTGTAGCATTCATATGGTTGCTATTGCAATAAATTATGCACACGAAAGCAGCTGAAGAAGAAGCAAGGATCAAACGTAACAGCGGACAGCTGGCAAAGGTTTGTGCCGCGTATTCGAGTATTAAATGCACAAAAAAAAACAATGTGACGTCACTATCAACCGTTTTAGAGCGCAGTTACGAGGCGCCTTTTCCTACAGCGATCGTCGCAGCGTTGTCCATCGTAACCGAGTGAACGAGCAAAGCCAAAGATGCAAGCGAACGCGGAGCGCAGCGGGAGATGAAAGCAGAGAGCGAGAGGAGGAAAGCGGTGGAGGAGAGTATGGCGAAAGGGCGAGGAGGAAAGCGGAGTGCCGCACCAGACTGCGAAATGGCGCCCTTCTTTTGGTATTTGATCGTATGTGTGACTCGAATTGTGTAGTACTTCGTGGAAGCCACGCGGGCACCAACGATTACACTGGAACCTTCGACAAGCCAAGAATAAAAGCTGACGCGCTTGACCCGCAGACCAGACATTCGACGATCACCCAAGTTCTGCTCGGCGTTGTTGTTGTGCTTCAGTGTAAGCTGTTTCGCAACGCTTCACTTCATTTATAAAGTGCCGCACGAGGCAGATTGTCCGCACCAGCCAGTATCGCACGAAATGAACGTACGTACAGTTCTTCCAGTTTATTGATATTGTGGTTTCTTCGAAATTAAATTCAGAAGATAGTACTTGGATATTTATCCCTCGTCGAAGAGGAAGAGCAGTTTTTTTACTGACTAGCGATTTTAATGCGCAATATTTCTCAGATTACCTCTCCCAACGACCTCCAATCACCCCTGCTTTGGGCGTGCTGATTCCATCTTACGCCAGCAAATTTCCAAATCTCATCACGCCGTGGTTCATTACAACCTGGTTTCAGCAAGTGACCCCCTTGGATCGTGTTTAAGGACGTCCGACGCCTAAAAAGAATTACATGTCTTCTGTAGTACCTGATGCATCGATTACTCTATTACCGCTGGGTTACTAGTTAAAATTTCTCTAGCCCTCAAGTGGTGGTAAAGGAAATGAACAGAAACAGGAGCGAAATAATATATACCGAGCGCGGACACCAATGCCGCGTTCACGCAACTTTCTTCACTAGTGGTTTGCCGTGAAATGATTATGCATACCTCCCTATAACTTCTTTACACAAAATAGGTTGTTTCGCTTATCTTTGCTAAAGCACTGCTTTCCACATAGTCGTTGACTGCTGCTGTTCACTGTTGTGTAGAAATTGTTCTAATAGGTCTATTCAGCGTTTGCATGTAGTACGCAATTTAATATTCTCCTCTCTTTTACAAGTCAGGCAGCGCACACATTTTTTGGGGGGGGGGGGCAAAATGGTCTCTATAGCATTTCCGAGTAATGAAGTTTGTCATGTATAGCAGATCACGCCGTTTCAACTTGGCAAGTTGTTTTCAAATTTTCTAGTTAAAGACTAGGTGCTCACCTTCGTAAACGCCGTGCTCTTTCTTTTTTTGCAATAATGGAATATTTTGTTTCAGCGAGCACCTTCTAAGGAGCTAACCCAATGAACTCACCGTGAAGAGGACATTGAACATGCATGCGCGTTGGACGAAATGATAAGGGCTTTACGCATGTTGAAAATGAAGTGATTTTTCGAGAGATCTAATGGCTTGCGGAGAGCTCGAAAGGGTTTTGAGCAGAATTTAGAAGCACGTTACCCACCTTCCAGTACATGACGCTTCAGGTATTTTTTGTTTTTATGTTTCGATGGCCTCTGACAAGAAGCCTACGTTTGAAGAAATGCCCACATTAGGGCTGGCGGGACTGTTATCAGAGAGAAACGTATGGGTTACATAGGATGTGATGTCCATCATTTAGTGGTGCATTTAGACGCTCTTTACATGAGCGGGATGGAGCCGGAGATCGTCTGTGCCATTGGAGCCAAAGATTGTAAACTCTTTACTTAAAGGCCACGTCAAAGAGCCACAAAAGATGGCCTGCTCTACAGTAGGTTATCTTACGAACGGGTGCTTTATATTTTACGCATAGTAAGCTGCGCAGGCCGAAATGCAATGCCTCCCGACAATAGCATAGGCCTTTTTACTTAGAACAAGAGAAAAGAAAATATTTTGACGTGACTTGCATGCGCATAACAAATACTTATTGTGTGCTGCCGTAAGCATTGTCGCGTTTTGTTGTCTCCGAGATTCGCCAACCTACGTCAGTACCAGAAGCTACACTTCTTCAACTGCAGCTGAAGTCATTGAGGCTGAAAGGTGCCAAAGAAAGCGAACTACACGCAGCTTTACAATTTGAAAATAGAATCAAGTAAAAAAAAGAGAACCGCTGTTTCGCTTCGGTGAACCATTCAAAGCGATAGCAAGGTTATGCGTTGCACCTTAGATCCTCGCGCTGTGTTCTAACATTGGGTGAGGGCGATATCGCTTGACACAGCAGGTCGTGCAACTGCAGTTGCGCAGATTGATTGGAGTCGTGAAGCGTTGAGACGAGACGTGTCACGAGGCTCGCGCGATGATGAACGCCAGCAGTGGTGTTGCACGCGTTGCGCCTCGGTGGTGCATGAGACGAGACCGATGGAAAACCGTTGGCACTTGTCAGCGCCAAAGGAAACAAGTAAATGTAAGTATCTTGACATTTAGCTCTCCAGTGGCAACGCTGTAGACCCAACTGAACGGAGCGTGAGGGTGTGGTCCATGGCGGTAGGAATGCACAACACTCGCGGGCTAACTACAGAGGGAATAACTACAGAGGCAAACCGTACCCAACTGAGAACGCTTTTGAAAAGAGTCGGGCGTTTTAATCCGCGTTACTTTAGACTCGGGTAGAGAAAGCCTTAACACTTTATTAGCAACAGTTAAATAAGACAGTACACGCCACTGATTCTAAAGGTTCATTTATTTTGCGGCTCCTCCCTGCCGCGTATATCGCGCAAACGCGATATCTCAGCGCATGGAAGCAGCGTTGATTGAGCGTCTGTTACAAGCAACCAAAAGTGCTGTCAAACGCAGCCGGACTACTTGGCGCTGTCACACACGTGCATCAGCCACGCACCCCCTCGCTTTTCCTTGATAGCCGAAGAAACATTTCAGGGAGCGTTGCGTGACAATCTTGACGCCTAGTGATAAAAAGAATATCGAGGAGCAGTAGGACTCAGCCACGTGATAGGCAAAGGGTAGATACTGGTCGGCTTGCTTTAGTGGCATCTGTGGCAGGCATTTAGTAACAGACTGTTACGGTCTCAACATGACAAAGGGTCTTAATTAAACATACCACGAGGCTAGCCCACCCATTCATCAGTGCCTATCTCGAAGTCAACGCAGGACTGACACCTTCTTTTGACGAGTGCCCAAAAGGCCCCTCTACCTGTCCCTGACAGCCTGAACCAATGATGAAAAGGGCCAACGTCGAATTGTACCAAAGACCGGCGCGGACCATGGACACCCAGGTTGCTATACCGTCATCTATTCCATACCATCGATCATGGAGGGCGATGGAACGATACGATATCATGGGCGGGATATTGCAACGCATTTGACGGCTTTTATTGGCAGCAATAGTCATCACATTCCCTAGTCGAGTCGCGTAGGAAATACGACGCCATTAAAAGCGGAAACCTTTTGTGAAGTGGCACTGATGTGTCTTGATGTCAACTCATACGTTTAATATGCTCTTGCATGGAGTGGGCTTCCGTAACTGCAGTCAGTGTTGCTAATGTAAAAAAAGATACCTTTTTCATTCATGCCTACTACCGGGCATATTCGTCGATGGGCTTGGTGGATTCGTGCCCTTAACGCCACCTCGAGCCACAACAACGACGACGACGACGAGAAGAAGAAGAAGAAGAAGAAGAAGAAGAAGAAGAAGAAGAAGAAGAAGAAGAAGAAGAAGAAGAAGAAGAAGAAGAAGGAGAAGGAGGAGGAGAAGGAGGAGGAGAAGGAGGAGAAGGAGGAGAAGGAGGAGAAGGAGGAGGAGAAGAAGATGGAGAAGAAGATGGAGAAGAAGAAGAAGAAGAAGAAGAAGAAAAAGAAAAAGAAGAAAAAGAAGAAGAAGAAGAAGAAGAAGAAGAAGAAGAACCACCACCTCATCTCGATGGCTCTGTCGAATTGACAGAATTCTAAAAAATATGTTGACGTCCTTTGCTTATAACTCTTCCTCGGCCGCCAATGTGAACTTGTTTTTACAACTGGGTCTTTCGTCCTTTAAAACTTTGTTCACTCAAACGGTTGTGGTAAAACAATTTTGGAACCTTGATTTCAAACAGGAATATATTGCTCCCCGTGCACTGCGGAAGATATTGCGTTTTATAGTACCGCACTGCCACACAAAATTTGGTAAAGCTAGTAGGTATGCTTATGTCCCAAGAATATTCAATGAACTACCTCATCATATATTTACTGCGACTTCGAAACGAACCTTGAAAAAAATCTTGAAGGCACTATAAGATATGTATAATACAGTTCTCTTTTCTTGTTTCTTGTATTTCTTCTGTCGCTGATTTCAGCTGAGCTTTCTGTTTCATTGTTGTGTGATAAACGTCACGAGCTTTTAATTTCTGTACATGTTGCCATTTTGACTTTGCGGATATGCCGGGCCAAGTCACGCAAGCCACTTCCTTGGCTTTGACGGGCCTGCCTTCTGATGTACGATTATTGTAAGGTGGCAACAATTAAAATTATTATTATTATTAATATTATTATTGTATTATTATTATTATTATTGTTATTTATTATTATTATTATTATTATTATTATTATTATATTATTATTGTTATTATTATTATTATTATTATTATTATTATTATTATTATTATTATTATTATTATTATTATTATTTCGGTATTCACTATAGTGGGCAGGATCAGCTTCATTGCCTTTGCACTGGGGCAACACACACAACACACAACACACAACCTAAAAGAAATACAAATGTGATAGACCAAACAGCTTGAGGGAGAGAAACATATAGAGAAAAATAAAACAAGCAGGGGTGCGTAAAAAATGAGTTACTTATACAACATGAATCAGTTCAACTCCAAAAGGAACGCAGGCAATACTTTTAAATATATCAATACAGCGAGAATATGCAATGTTATAAATTAGATTAAGAAATCTTGGTTCGCACGGTGCCTCTTACACAGATACATATCCAAGCCCGCTGGCGTACCACCGCTACTGTCCGGACATCTACAGGGATAGATGTAGATTCTGTCAAGAAAGGGCGGACCTACAACATATGATTCTAGCTTGTCCTCGGACGCCCACACAGGATCAAATAAGCAAGGCCAGAGAGCACTGGGAGACCACCTTGTGCAGCTGTGCCCCGGAAGACCAACTCAAGGCAATCCAGCAGGTCGAAGATGCCGCCAGTGCCCAAGGGCTCGAGGCCGTCATCTAGGTAGACAGGCCTAGGTCTCAAATCTTCTGCCACAAATAAAGTTTATTTCGCTCCTCGAATAGAGGATTCTCTGGCTTCATAACCGTGAGGTTCTTTGTCTGAACCCACGTAAGGTTATGCATTCACTTCCTCTAAAGCGCGCTTTGCCGTAGTAATGCCATTGTGCGAAAAAGACAGCTTTAATGAAGACGACCAACTGAATGCACGTGTTCAGTGTTCGTTCTTTTCGAGGGCATTGAAATTTAAAAATAAAAATTATATAGACAGGATAGTACATATTAGTAATGACTAATCTGTGCCTCTTGGTCAGTGTACTGGATTAGAAAGAAAGAGACCAAATTGCAATAAAAACGCCTTAGGGATTGAGTTTAACATTTTTGTTATTGGTGAAGCAGGGATATCGAAAGTCTGATTCCCCAAATCGGTGTCGACGCGATATGAAGTTATGACGCGATTTTATAATTTCTGGGATCAAAATATGACGCGAGCAATCATCACTCCCATGGTAATTTTCACTCTAAAATAGTAAGCTATTGGGTTTGCATGTTTGACTTGACCGTTGGAAAGGGGAATGCCGAAGCGTTGAGAATAAATAGGGAGACCTGGGCAGCAAAGATGCTCACTTGAAACTAAGTACAATTTCATTGACAAACTACCGTCCACGATATTACGCATGCGCTGCCATCGAGAATTGTAAAAAAAAAACAATATTTGCAATTTTCTTGCTCCCACCCCCTCCGAAATTTTTCCTTTTAATTATCTCTCTGAGGTCATTTGCTCGTGCCGCTGTTACTACCACCCACACAAGCTGTCATAATTGATATAGTTATGTATGCCCCTTCCTTCGGCGAATATTTAAAGTAAGTTTCTAAATATACTTTTTTTTTTATTCTTGATGGCACCGCGTGCGCAATTTCGTTCCTGCCGGTTCGTTATTGAAAATACACTTAGTTGCAAGTAAGCCACTTTCCTGTCCAGGTCTCCCTTTTTTTCAGCAACACTTCTGCGCTCCCTATTGGAAAAATAATTCTCACTGAAGTAGGAAGCAATGAACGTATGGTCCCCTTAAGAGCTTCTGATTTCTGAAACGTTAGCCCTTCTGAGACAGCACGTTCTCAACCGGGTGTCCTAAGCCCTATGTTACTATAGTCTTTCTCTACTCGAGCTGTCAGTCATCCACCAATGGTTTTCTTCGCAACGCCCCAAGGAATACTTCGAAGTCAACACAATACGCCGACAATCAGGTGAAAAGCTTGTCTGACAAACACATTTTTATCAGCAATATGGCATTCCTGAAGAACAAATAATTTGTTTTTTAGGAAGCCAAACCCAATATCGCATATTCTTTTTCAATGCACCCTCGTGAGGGTTTCTACGTTAATAAAGGGAGCCTAACTATTTGTGAAGGTTCTCCCCGAAGCTTACAGTACCACAAGCAGTTGATGACGCAACTACAGGTTTAATGCGCGTGTGCGTCTTTTTGCGCAGATGGAGCGGCATAGTGCAGATAATGAAATGACGCGAATGAATAGCGCAATGCGTCGGAACAAAAAGACTTGTAGCTGTGATAATTGCAGCTGTCAGAACAAGCCACGATTCTATAAGATGAAATAAAAAGAAGAACGTCACGAAGACTAATGCACAAACGTTGTTAGCGCGGCCGGTGGGCCATAAGTAAACTCTTTATGAATTGTGACGCAGGAAGGTTCGTGTGAATTCGCCGTGGCAGTGATGTTTGTTTGGCTCGGACGGGGAGAACGAAGGGGCAGTTCTCGGCCTTCAAAAGGCTACGAGCGGTTTATTCCTACGTCTAGGCGCCGACAGGCCGGTCGTGGCAAGATAGCAGCGGCACATTCGCATTCTTGTTGCAGGCCTGCCACGCATGTGCATGAAAGAAACTTGGCATGGGGCCGAAATAAGTCTTGTGTCTGTGGTTGGTAGATAAATTCAAAGAAACGCGACCAGTCTTGCCCCAAGAAAGATTCCAGGTTACGTAATTATCAGTACGCCTAGCCGAATATAAGCGGGAAATATTTCCAGTGTGTTGCACATTTGTAGCCCGTCCGACAGATCGGGACCTACGCCAATTTCCTATCCAATAAATCATGCCTAGTTCGGCATAGTGAGCTCTCTTAAACTCGACCATTCCTAGTTCGGATGGACAAATGTACGGCCGAGCTACGCCTCTCTCTCTGGAAACCCCGCGCGAGGCTAACTATAGAATTTACCTGCCCTTGCGCGACACCTGGTGGTGGCAAGGGCGGCTACTGCGCACGGTACACATGCATCTTTGGGCAATGGAGCCTTTTCCCTACACGATTCCAATGTAAGCTGCGTGGGTAGTTGTGGTTGCAAAGGTATGTGAGATAATGGTATACCATGTTTCGCGTTACACCGCGGCTTGAGGAAGCTACCCCCTTAAACCGTTTTTAAAGTCGCTCAACGCAAAAAAAAGGAAAAAAATACATGTCTCCTGTATTGCCTGATGCATCGATTACGATAATATGGGTGGCTTACTTTTTAAGATTTCTGCAGCCATAGGGTTCCGGTCACAGGAAATAATCAGAAGCGCAAGTTGATTATAATATACCGAGCACGGACCCGAATGCCACGTTCACGGAACTTACGTCATCATGCATACCTCTCGACAACCCCTGTCAGCAAAATAGGTTGTTGGATTTAGCTTTGCTATAGCGCAGCTTGGCCTATAGTTATCGACTGCTGCCCTTGTGACATTAATTATTGCACTGGTGCTAATGGCATTGTTCAGTGGTTCCATGTGGTATGTTTGATATTTTCATTTCTCAGGACAAGTCATGCCGCGCACGCACTTTTTCTTTCGCAATATGTTACCTACAGCACATCAGTGCATTCAAATCTGGCATGTATAGCATATCGTTCAAATTTATCACGCGTTTTCGACAAGGGAAATATTTACTAATTTCCAGGTTGAATATTAGGTGTTTACCCTTGAAAACGTCGTGTTCTTTCTTTCACAGTTTTGAATATGTCGTTTCTGAGAACTCCTTCTATGTAATTTAGGCAATGAACTCATGGTCAAGAGAATATTGAAAATGCGTGCACGTTGAACAAAGTGGCGAGGGCTCGAGGGATCTTGAAAATGAAATGCATTGTTCGCGAAGCGTTATGGCTTTTGGAGGGGTTAAAATACTTTTCAGCAGAATTTAGTGTCCTGCTACCAACCATCCGCCTACACACTTCATAGATGTATATTTAAGGTTTTGAGGGCCTGTTGCCAGAAACATACGAGGCGCTGAGGAAATGTCCATGGGAAGACTTCTAGGGCTTTCATAAGAGAGAAACGTATATGCTTGATATGTAGTTAAGATCATCATTTTGATGCTACTGTAGACACAGTCAGCCGAGACAGCACTTGTATCGCCAATGGAGCCAACAGCCCATTTTAGTTACCTAAGGGTTACGTTACAGAGCCCCCGAAAATTCCCTGCCTGGAAGTGGAATATTTTGCTAACTGCTATGGAAGTTTTATTGCGAAGCACATTGTGCCTATAGATTTATAAAGTGATCCGTCAATAATTTGGGGCTTTTTATTTAGAATATTAAAAAAGAACAAAATCTTTCGTTGTGACTCTTTCATACGCTTGCCAGCAGCCTCTCCTCCATTGCCGCAAGCATTGTGTCGTTTCGTGACCTCTGAGATTCGCCAATGCCAGTTTGCACAGGTACAAAAATCAGCACCCCTTCCAGACTGTCAAGATTGTCGAGCAGGGAAGCTAGGTGTCTTACATCATGTGTTACAGCATAGGTGAAACTTTGCGAGGAGTCTACGCTGGTAATCTCGTGTTTCACCATTCTTTAACCTCGTTTTCGCTTTTGCGTGTTCCGCGTGGTGAGCTTGCCTTAGCAGTGCTTATTTGTTTCCTACTCTCCCAGTTTTCTCTTTTTTTTTGCACGTGATGTAATGAGAGCCAGGCTAGGTGTGAAATGAAAACCATTTGATCTGAGCCAGCTCTTAAAGCAGGCGACGACGAACACGGGAGCAGTGGCACGAGTGCGTTCACGTGGTTGCGCTGTGAAGCTCCACCGAGCCGGCTATGGAAGATGATGACGAAGCCCTAGCAATTGCTGACGATGATGCATTTTGCGAACTCCAACAACGACGGCACAGCGTCCGCATAAAGCTTTGCTCTAAAACAAAGAAAAAAAATCAATCATAAAAAAGAACGCTGTTTCGCTTGGCTGGGGCATTCAAAGGTATAGCAAGGTTATCCCTTGTTATTGAGATCGTGGCGCTGTCTTCTGACAATAGGCGAGGGCGACATGGCATGGCATAGGAGGTCGTACAGCGGTTGTTGCGCAGAATGAATGGATTCGCGCAGCGTTGTGACCAGGCGTGTCACAACGGCAGTCAGCGCCATAGGACATCACTAGATATATGTATCTTGACAATCACAATCCATATCACACTGACCAGTGTATGCATTACAGTGCGTCATGGACACTTATCCTCAACTGAAACGCAAATTTACTTGGGTGCGACTCTAGTGCCACCGGCAGAAGCCGAGCGCTTTATTGTCGACTCAATGGAGGGGGAGGGTGTGGTTTATGGTGGAACGAATACATTACAAGGTAGCGTCACGTTACAGTCGTGAAGGCTATTTATAGAAAATAATATAGTTAAGTAGTAGGCCTTCGTCCCATGATAGGCAAGTGGTCGATTCTAGTCGACTTCCTTTGGTTGAATCTCTTGCGGGAATTTCGGAATAGGATGTTTTCTCAACAGGGGCAAAGGCTATAATTAGACGATTATCACGAGGCAACCCCACCCAGTCATCAGCGCCTATCCTGAAGTCAACGCACCATTGGCACGGACTCTTGGCGGGTCCATAAAAGGCCCATCTGCCTCTACCTGAAACCCTGAACTAATGATGAAAAGGGCCAATGCCGAATTTTACTGAAGAATGGTGTTGACCTTGTATTCCCAGTTTGCTATACGTTCACCCATTCCATACGATCGGAATTGGAGTGCTGCGGAAGGATGCCACATCTTCGACGGGATATATCGACCGATTCGACGATTCTGATTGGCCGACATATAGTAATCAGATTCCCTGGTCGGCTCGCCTAATGAATACGATGGTTTTAAAAGCGTATTGTGTGGAGCTACGCCATTAAAGAAAAGCTTTCCCCTCGAGATGATGGCGGCACCAGCTGTCCTGACTATAGTAGACACACTATGTTCACTGTAGGCTCGATAGATGGCGTTACCATTCCGTTTCAGCAGAATCGGCTAGTTTCGAGCGGCATAGTTGCAGATGATGAGCGCATCAACCTTATTCTGAAATATACAAGCAAGTGATTCACATAAGCTTGTTAATAAACAACATTCATTAGAAAAAGTTAAAGCTCGAAGTTTAACTTTTGCGTGAGTGACGACGTGGATTAGGTAGAAGAGTCCTATATACTTGGCAATCCTATTTCAGTTACACATGGTATGTGCCTATGCAAGTGAATGATCTGGTCGACGGGCCTTCAGTTATACACACACAAAGTCTGAGGCTGCACAAAAGTCCTGTGTGATGTCGATGACATTCCAAGTGCAGCACTCCGACCTCTGGGTCTCGCTGGATGGATGGATGAATGAATAACGTTCTTGAGCTCCGTTGGTGCGTATGATTAGCGCGTTGCGGGCGTTAACCTCTCTGTCCACGTTGGGACAGAGAGGCCATGCCCTTCCGCCGCGTCATGGGCCCGATGGACAGCCCAGAGCTGTGCTTCAAGGTCCGAGCTGCGTAGAGCTTGGCCCCACTCTTCCTTGGCGGTCCTGCACCCCGGCGCCAGGGGGCAACCCCAGAGCACGTGAGCAAGGCCAGCTATATCTTTACAAGGGCGACACGCTTTGTGAGGGTGCGCGCCCGGAAAGATGTTTTGCAGGAAGGCCGGGCATGGGTAGGTGCCCTGGATCATCTGGATTTTTTTGTGTTCGCTGCTGAGTCTTGCCTCACTGGGCTGGTACACTCTTGCCGAGTCGCTTGCGCCTTGATGTCCGAGTGCTCGGAGAGAACAAGGACGTGCGTTATGACGGTCGTGTGTTGACACTTTCGCACACTTGATTAGTGAACTGTGCAGCGTTGCTTGCAGAGCGTGGATTTCTCCCCGGGGAACTGCCATCGTCTTTACCTGCCGCGTACCAATGTCGATGAATGCCTTCAACTTAATTGTAGTGCGTCTCCGTGCGGATCTCTCTTCATCCCCCCCCCTTCCCCCTCTCTCTATTTCCTGTGGAACTAGCAGGAATTTTGCCCGTTGCTGGGATTTTGTGCAACCCTGGTATTTTCCTTTTGTTAATCTGTGTGCACATATGTTTGGATTTCTACAAACCCTCCCACTAATAATAATAATAATAATAATAATAATAATAATAATAATAATAATAATAATAATAATAATAATTTAGTATTCATTATAGTTCCCAGCGGTCGTATTATGTAAAGCTTCGCTTTGAAAACAGTTCGGTCAGGCTGCTACGTCAAGGTGACATCAAGCGGTGAAAGAGGGGAACGTCGCCGTACCACGGAGACCAATGAACGAGAGGCGTCCTGCCGTAAATTGACGTCATCATTTTGGTTTGTACTTTGGGGATGATACAGTAATTAGAGGATGTTGCTAGTTTGGCAAAAATTATATTTGTTTGTACACAATACTTGTACATTTAATTCCCAGTAATTACGCTAGTAATTAGTAATTTTTAGTAATAATTATTAATTTTCAGCAATATCGTATTCCTAGAGAACAAACAATTTTTTTCTCAAAAGCCACACCCAGTGTCGCATGTTGTTTCTTGAATGCAGCCTGTTGAGTATTTCTACGTAAATGAATGGAGCCGAACTGTTTGTTAAGAAACTCCCTGCAGACTGCAGTTCCACACGCAGTGGATGACGGAAGTGCAGGTTTAATGCGCATGCTCATCCGTTTGCGAAGATGGAGCGGCAGAGTGCAGACAATAAAATAATGCGAATGAACAGCGCAATGCGTCGGAATAGAAAGTCTCCAAACACGGCGCGAATTGCAGCTGTCCGAGAAGAGAACAAGGCATGATTCGAAAAGAGGAATTGGAAAAGAGTTCGGTCGCCGGACCATAACTATACTTTCTATAATTGACGACGCGGGAAAGCACGCGCTAATTGGCCGTGGTAGGGATGTGCGGTTGTCTCGATTGGCAGAGCGAAGTGGCAGTGCTCGGCCTTCAAACGGGTAGGACCCATTTGAGCGTACGTCTATGCTCCAGCAGCCCGTTCCCGTGAAATAAGATGGGTACATTAGCCTTCTTGTTGCAGGTTTGCCAGGCATTTACACGAAAGAAACGGTCATTGAGGCCCAAATGAAAGTACCGTGTCGGTGCTTTGTTGAAAAATTTAAGAAAGAACGTTACCATTCCTCTCACTAGAAACATTACAGATTGCGTATTTCTTGGTATGCCTAGCCGAGTATAAGTGTGAAATCTTTCCAGCGTATGGCACATTCGTAGCCCCTCACACACACCGGGACGGATACCAATTTTGAGTCAGATCAATTATACCTAATATGGCATAGTGAGCTCTCTCAAACACGACCATTCCTGGCTCTGATGGAGCAGTACTGTCAAGCCACGCCTCTTTTTGTGAACACTCAGCGCGAGGCTAACTCTACAGATTACCTCTGCTTGCGTCATGACCGGTGCGACAAAAATTGCATCTGCGCAAAGTACACATGCATGATCGGGCATTGGCCTCTTTGCTCTACGCAACGAGTAAGCTGCGTGGATAAATTATGGTTGCAAATATGGGAGCGACAATACTATAGCACGTTTCTCGAACACCGTGGTTTCAGCAAGCGACCACCTTGGATCGTTTTTAAGGAAGTTCGACGCCAAAAAAAGAATTACTTGTCTTTTGTATTGCCTGAATCATCGATTACGCTATTACAGGTGGGTTACTAGTTAAAATTTCCCTAGCCCTCAAGTGCTGGTTAAAGGAAATAATCGGAAACACAAGCGAATTAAAATATACCGAGCACGGACACCGATGCAGCGTTCACGGAACTTACTTCACTAGTGGTTTGTTGGTAAATGATTATGCATACCTCCCGATAACTGCTCTATGCAAGTTAAGTTGTTCCGTTTAGCTTTGCTAATGTGCTGCATTGTCACTGCTTAGAGTCACTGCTGTGAAGCAATGACTCTAATAGCTCTATTCAGTGTTTTTATATAGTACGTTGTTTAGTATTCTCATCTCGTTTACGAGTCAGGCAGCGCACACATTTTTTTTTACCCCCAATGTTATCTATAGAACTTCCGTGTAATAAAGTATGCCATCGTGCTATCTTGTCACACGTTTTCAACGAGGCAAGTTGTTTTCTAATTTTTTCAGTTATAATTTAGGTGTTCGCCTCCGTAAACATGGTGTTCTTTTTTTTTGTTGCTATAATGGAATATTTTGTTTCAGCTACCACCTTCTAAGAAACACAATGAACTCACCGTCAAGAGTACATTGAACATACATGCCCGTTGGACGAAATGACAAGGGCTTTAGGGATGTTTCATGATTAGTGCTACATTCGGGAGGCATAATTACTTCCGGAGACTTTTGTAGCATGTTACCCACCATTCGAATCCGAGTACATGACGCTTCAGGGATTTTCTTTTTAATGTTTCGAGGGCCTCTCACGAGAAGCATACGAGGCGTTAATGGAATGCCCACAATTGAGCTGGTGCGCCTCTTCATTAGAGGAATGTATTTGTTGTATATGTGCATCATATAGGTGTAGTATCCACCATTTGGTGATTCACAAGCCGTGATTTACAGGACGATTAACAACGAAACAGACAGACGCGTACCGATGGAGCCAAACGTCCTTCCTCTTTTTCCCAAAGGCTACTTTACACAACCGCCAAAGGTGTCCTGAAGGACTGCAGGATATGATTTTATTGGGTGTTGGAAATGTTATGCACAACAAGCTGCAGAAGCAGCGTTTTGATACCTTCCGTCAATAGCGTCAGCCTTTTTACGAAAAAAGAAATAGAAAAGAAGGTTTCGTGGTGACATGCTTCCACATATGAGACAATTATTCTGCGTTGCCGTAAGACTTGTGGCGTTTCGTTGTCTCGGAGATCCACCTACGTACAGCATTACACTTTAACTGCAGCTGCAGTTTCTGCGGCTGAATGGTGCCATACAAAGAGAGATATCGTCAGCTTTGCAAATGCAAAAATAGAGAAAAAGAAACAAGGAAAAAAAACCGCAGTTTTACTTGGATGAAACATTGAAATTGATAGAGAGATTATGCGTTGCACTTGAGATCCTCCCGCTGTGTTCGAACACTAGGTGAGGGCCTCATGGCTCGACACTGCAGGTCGTACAACTGTAGTTGCGCAGAATGAATGGAGTCGTGCAGCGTTGTGACATGGCTTGTCAGAACGCTTGTCAGTGCCAAAGGAAATAACTAGATATAAGGAGCTTGACATTTACATCGCCGTACATTGCGTCATCGACACTTAACCTCAACAGCAGTGCAAATTTGTTGCGGGGAAACTCGAGCCCCCGGCCCAAGCAAACGCTATAGTGTGAGCACTGTAGAGTCGATTGAGCGGAGCATGAGGGTGCGGTAGATGGCGGGGAGCGTCACCTGTCATACTCGAAGCCTATTCAATGCAAGGAATGTAGAGGAGAAGTGGGCTCTAGCCACGTGATATGCAAGCTGTAGATTCTAGTCGGCTCACTTTGGTTGCGTCGGCTCCGGGGATTTCAGAAGACGCGCAAATTTGACGCTTGGCAAACAGACGCCCAAGTTTGTGAAGGTTCAAGCGTGCTACAATGTCGAGTGTTTGCTATGTCAGCCAGGTAGCGCACCCAACTATCACACGTTACGTAGGTGCGTGTGGTGATTCAAGGCGCAAGACAGCGGGAAAAACAAGCAAGAAAATATGCACCACATTTTTAGGTGCAGAACAGTTGATTTCACCAAACACCGGAAATTCTCGATGGCTTTCGAATCGAGAGCACATGCCACTTCACTAACGGCGCTGTTAAGCTCTAGTGACCGACGCTTTTAGAGATTCTGTCGTCATGGGTCAGTCGCCCAAGACGTTCTCCCGGTTTCAAAGCCACGCACGTGAAGCGAAGGTCGTTGCATGCAGAAGAAGAAAACCACCCTTTACTTTCTACGTGACAACATGCCTTTGATGGCAGGTGCCACTAAAGGTTACCACGTACCAAACAATCTCGAATCGTCTGGCAACCATGTGGGCCAAATCCTGCCCAAGAGGCACCATAGGTGCACAAGGCACCATATACCGGGATGAGTGACGTCAGAAAAGGCTGACTTGTCGAGGACAGCGGAATTACTTGACGCTCCCCCTTAGTTATTTTTTTCTTTCCTCCATGGGGGGCTGGCAACCCGAACCGTCGGGTTTTGCGGAGAAGCGCACTGCACGTCTCTCGCGTCCCTCGCGACTTTCTATGCCCAGACATCATGGCCCGCGCAGGCGCTGTCGAAAGCGTCATCGCACGGAGGCGGGGCTGGCTGCGCCAACGGGTTTGTAGCCTCCATATGGTTGCTATTGCAAGAAAATATTATGCACACGAATTCCGCTTAAGCAGAAGCAAGGAGCGTACATAAAAGTGGACAGCTGGCAAAGGTTTGTGCTGGCGACACAAGCACTTAAACACGCAATCAGGACAGTGTGACGTCACTATCAAATGCTTTTAGGCGCCCGTTCCTGCGACGAGCATCACGGTGTTGTCCCTCGTAACCGAGCGAACGAGCAAAGCGTGAGATGAAAGCGAATGCGGGGTGCAGCAGGAGATGAAAGCAGAGAGCGCGAGGAGGAAAGCGGAGGAGCAAATTGTGGCGAAAGGGGGAGGAGGAAAGCAGAGTGCCGCACGAGACCACGAGATGGCGCAATTGTATTGGAATATCATCGCGTGCGCGACGCGAATTGCGCAGCACTTTCTGGAAGCCACGCGGGCCCCTAAGATTACACTGGAACATTCGACTTGCCACGCATGAAAGCCGACGCGCTTGACCCGCAGACCAGATTTTTGACGATCGCCGACCCTGCTCGCCTTTAACGTTGTGCTTGAGTGTCGTTTGTTTTGCAACGCTTCGCTCCATTTCCGACCTGCCGCACGAGGCAGATTGTCCGCGCCAGCCAATATATCGCGAAATGAAAACACGTATCGCTTTTCCGATTTATCCTGATTGTGGTTTCTTCGAGATGAAATTGTTCATATAATATCTGGATATTTTGTTTAGTAAGAGAAGAGTAGCTTTTGCTCATTAGTGATTTAATGTGCAGTATTTCTGAGACGCCCTCTCCCTATGATCTCCGATCACCCGTGGTTTCTGCGGGCTGATTCTATCTTATGCCTACAAATTTCCTAACTTCATCCCACCACATAATTCTTAGCAATGTAATAACTTTGTTCCTATACTTTGGCAACCGTTGGAAATGCGTAGGACATCCACTGTTTAGATGTCCTACGCATTGCATGGACGGCCCTACTCCGTCTCTTCCTCCTATTGTCGACAAGAACATCGGCTACAGCCGCTCACTGTCTATACCCCGCCGCTGTCTTCTTGTATTTTAACCTTACGCCTGATATCACTGGACAGCTGGGAGAAGTTTTCGTCCTACTGTTTAAGTGAATAGACTGATGATACTTAATCTTCTCACTCTCGTCTGTGTACACATGTGGCTGTTGTCAGTTAACATTCCGGGAGTGCTATAAGGTGTTACATTTCTCCTTATTCCTCTTAAGCGATTAAGTGATTAAGTGATTAGTGTTGTCAGATGCTATAGAAAACGAGAAGTTGTACTGAGTAGCTCTGGTTAGCAGTGTTGTTAATTTTTGCTAGGAAAATCTTGAGCTTTAGTTGTGCAATCACTTGATCATGGTAAGTCATATATAATGGCAAAACAGTCTTACGTTGTAATTTACAGCGACTCTATATAGGAAGTCCCACGTTAAATCCAACTCGGCGGTATAGAAAAAATATCAGTGGGGATACACGGATGTTAACGCGTTGCCTTAGAAAAACAAAGTGTTTGAACACCAAGTGGAAATGCACCACCCAGTCTGGATAATAAGGTTCGGCGAATTGCTTCAGAAAATAAAGATGACTGACATTATTTTTACGACACAGCTAGGACGGGATTCTAGCGTCGATGAAACATGCAACATCAACATCAAACAAACATAAATTTCTGTCACATTTTAGCTTCTTTCAGCTTCCCTGGCTCTCGCACACATACCTACAACGACTGTCCACGGCTCCGTTTCTGATAAACGTTTTTTTTCCGACAGATTTGGAGAGAGCTCGTGTCACAATCGCCGAAACAAACACATTGATTCACACTAATAAATCCGCCATCGGGGAAGATAAGCGACAAGAGGAATTGACGGAAATAGAAGGAGCACGTTGGAAAGGTGATTTCTGCTTTGTTTATTGCAATCAATTCATAACCACTGTGGCAAATTAAAGAAAGAAGTTTAACAGATATCCCCCTGTTGGATGAAGGGAATTGTTAAAGCAAGAACAGAAGCAATGGTTTTGTTTTCCACTCCAACATAAGCAGGATAGTGTGTGTGTGGGATAGAGAGAGAGAAATAGAGATGGAAAATAACCAAGCGAAAGAGAAAAAAATATAAACGAACCATGCGATCCTAGTGACGTGCGATGAAATATAGGGACCAAAATGATTTTAAAGCAAAGAGAATCATTAAGATTTACGAAACGACTCGAATCTTTTTTTGTTTTTACTTGCGTTCACGAAAGAGAAGAAAAGCTAGAAATAGAACACGAGAATGAGTGAAAAAGCTGCAGAAATTCTGAGAATCGTGTAATATAAGAAAGGATTTCATGGCTGGGCGGTCTCTTCATTATCGCTTAGATTTGCTTGCTTGTTATCCGGAGCTTCTGCTCTTCTAACCATGGCGTTTCCGCTGGAAAAGAATGTTTAGGTCTTAGTACACAACTGTCAAATTTTCTCGACGCATCCAGCCTCTTCAATGCAGTCGTAGCCATTGAGCCGTGACACCGGACACGAGCACGCGTCGACGGACCACAGCGGACGAACCAGAACGCCAGCAGCTGCCGCAGTATCCCGCGATGCATTGCGTGATGACAGAGTGCATTGCCGCATTGACATGTTACACTCGCTGTCACTCTCGCAAGACTGTGTCGTGCGCGCGTTCCTTGCCCACGCAATATCTCGTCCGCGTTCTCACTGCGTCTTGCTAAGACCGAATGAAAACGCGCCTAGCGTCCCAACACTCTCGCTTGCCTGGGAGGTGTTCATAACTCGAAGGTCGCTCCGCAGTGCGCAACTGGATATTGTCAACCCAAAATCTCACGTTGGCCCACACCCAGACTTTGGCCCACCTCCAAATCTAAGTTAACTCTCAAATTTCAAGTTCGCCCCAACCCTTATTTAAGTTGGCCCACCCCTGAATGAACGAAGGCCCGCCCTGACATTTCAAGTTCGCCCGCCTCCAAATTTCAAGTTGACACAGCCCCAAATTTCATGTCAGCCCATTCTCAAATTTCAGTTGGCCCACCCCTGCTATAAGCTTCCCCATGCAAGTACTCAGGAGCCTTGAGTATCTCTACGAGTTTTCTTTCTATTTTTTGGTTTAATTTTTTTTTCGTTTATACGCTATCAGTCATCTACATTTACAATATGTTTAGGATTAAATGTCAAAACTTTGCGAATTACGCATTATTGTGCAGATAACAAGACATTTCACTTTTTGCGTGACATGGTAGGGAGCTCGCCAAGGAACGCTTACACATTTACAGCTTAAAATAACCAGAGGACGTCATTCGCATGCCCTTCTATGCAGCGACTGAGGTGCAATAACGCTAGAGCGTAGTTTATAGTATAGCTTGATCCAAAGCCACGATGAAATGCTCGCTTTTTGTAAGACGGCATGTACGTCAGATGGAGGAATCCAACGCGTCATCAAACTAGTAACAGATAAGCATTTTAAGTAAAAAAGAAAGAAACAGCAATGAGCAAATACCAGAGACGTATTGTCAAAAACTCCCTGACTTTGTCAGAGAAAGTCTTAAATGGAACTTCGAATGAAAGTACTAGCTTCTAAGGCGTTAATATTGACTTGTTTCAAGTAACTTTAAAGAGAAAAGCTTGTTTTGGTACATTGGCACGTTACGTTTCTAGAATGCTAATTAAACGAACCAAAATCCACTGTTTTGCTGAGAAGGCGCTGGGTTAGCCATAAAGGGTTCCAACACCAAGGGCTGGTGGCAACGCCATCTTGGAGTCCTCTAATCGTCCCGACGTGACGTCACTGATATTTATTGGATGTGCTCTGGCATCCCCAAATTTTATATCGGTAAAAGTGGACTACACTGCCGTTCTTACAGAGCCATACACTAAACTTGGCAAGTTTCGAGAAATATTACTGCGCCACAACGAGCAAAATGCTATGAAATACTTTAAATCCGTCACCTCACAGCGGCGTATCCGCGCGTAGGCTTCGGCGCGGAATTGAAAAATGCAACCTTGGCCTTCATTTGCTTCTTCTGATTATTAGCCCATTAACCGTGAAGTTAACAGTACGGGAGTTTTGAAAGAAGGCAGTACTGTGTCTTTCTTTTTGGCCCCACTTGAGGTCACAAAGTTTTCCGTTTTTCAATATCAAGCACATTCGGAATAGGGTAAGTACTAAAATTTTACAATTTACCTGTGTATAAAAATATATACCGGGGTTTAGGCTCCGCTGGTGGCACCGTATTGTGCAGCCGCGCAGGCACTGTCTTGAAAGCGATATGCGTTGAGGGACACAATGCGCCTATTGCTGATAGCTTTGTGTGTGCTGTGTTTTCGCAGATTTGTTCGCGTTGAAGCGAGAGGCAACACGGACGTCAATTGGCTCGCAGCTGCTGCTGCTGCCGTGCTTCCTCAGGCCAGGGTTTTTGACGGCGAGTTTCCACGTAATCGAGAGGGATGTGTTCAGGTTTGCTTGGGCGCGCCTGCCACAATGCTTGTTCATTTAGTCAATATGCCAAACTTTACAAGTTATTAAGGCCGATAAAACTACTATCCTTACTTCGTATAGCCGTCTTTGAATCAGCTTCGCCTTTCGGGCGATACCGCGACTAACCTTTTAGTTGCATTAGTTGTAGTAAAGGCCTCAAATAAGCCTGTTTGAACGAAAATTGTGAGACACTCCTGGCCAGATACCCAGATTCTATGAATCCCAAATCAATCTGACTTCGTAAAAGAAATCTTTGTTTTCAAAATGTAGTAAACCGATATGCAATCAGCAAATCAAGTATGTCTTACAGATTTTTTTTCCGAGGTAAGGGGCGTCCCAGTTGAGAACTTGCGAGTATCTGTGCATCGCTTGATAAAACGTGAAGCCGACCTGTGGTGCTAAGATGACCTGCACATTTGTTACTAGCAGCACATAGTTCGAGCTGCCAGGCTGCTGCTATGCAGTGAAGATCTGCAGGTTTACTCTGTACCATCGACTGAAATCCGGCGGGTGTTTCCTGAGCTGTATCTACGCTCACTAATAGTGCGGAACAGGGATTCATTTATCTTGCAATAAATCACTTACAAGAGAACCAAACCTCAACGACGGTTGTCATGGTTTCGAGCTCCACGCCGCCCCTCAGCAGATTAAAGGGAAGTGACGCTGATAACCCAACTATGGGTAGCGTTTAAATTGCTGTCATTAAAATTAAATGTAATGAAATTTCCCTCACCTGCCGGTGGATATATTCGCACATACAAATTGGTGCATAAGTAGGATAACCTGGTATATTGGATTAATAGAGCCAAATTACTCGCTTCTTCACGCTGAAGTTTCTTACAGTGTTAGAATTTTGTAATGGGTTATGTTTATTAACACGCCAGCGCAAATGTCTTCGTGTTTCGCGCAGAATAGGTTCGATTCGCTTTGTATTTAGCTACGCCAGTAAAATAATATTTCACCTAAAAACGACGTTGACGCCTGCTGTCCTGGCTACCGCAGAAACACTATGTTCACTGTAGCCCCGAGAGATGGCGTCAGCGTTCCGTTGCGGCGGAGCGGTGACGCCATGTGTTTAGAGCGCCGTAGTTGCAGACGATGAGCGCATCAACTTTATTCTGTAAAGAAAGCAAGCAACTTATTGATATAAGCATGTTAATAAACTAGACTAATTGGAAAAATTCCAGCTCTATTGTAAACTTAAGCGCGAACGATCGACTGGTTTAGGTAGAAGTGTCATATATACCTGTCTGTTATTTCTGCTACAAACGCTACGCATTTATGCTAGTGAATGTCTGGTCGACGGACCTCAATTATGCACCCCATAAATGCTGTGACTGCCCAGAAGTGCTGTGGCATCTCGATGACACTCAAAGTACATCACTCCGACCTGTGGATCTCGCTGGATCGTCGGAATGTTTTGTGTTCACTGCCTTGTCTTGCCTTACTGCACTTGCTGTCTCCTGCTGAATCGGTTGTGCCTTTGTACCGGAGCACTCACTCTGAAAAAGGAAACATGCGTTAAGTGGTCGAGTGTTTGCCCTGACACTTTTGCACTATTGAATACCGAGCTGCCCTGCATTACTTGCACAGCGCGAATTTCTTTCTGTGTAACTGTCTTCTTCTTTAGCTGCCTCGTACCACTATCGATGAATGCCTAAATCATATTGGTAGAGCGTCTCGATGCTGCTATCTGTCTTTCCACTCGCCCCCTCTCCCCGCTCCCTGAGGTGCTAGTAGGCACTTTGCCCCTGGCTGTGGTGTCGTGCTAGCGTGATTTTTTCCTTTTGCTCCTCTTTGCGTGCTCAGTGAGAAGTCCATGCTGATTCGGAATTAGTGAGTTCTTCCCAGTAAAAGACAATATCCTGGGAAGAACAATCTCAAAAATCTAAGACGACGACGACGACAACAACAACAACAAAAACAGCAATCAATCAAATGTGTTTATTAAATTTCCCAGGAACAGCTTCGAGGATTTTGGGGCTGGCCCTCTCGTCAACACAATGTACAGAAGGATGAACAGTGCAAGCCAACAAACATGTGCACATGCACTCCCACATAAAGAAGAGAATAATAATTTCGCCAACACTGATTTTAACAGAGCATAAAATGTGTACAAGAAGAGAATAGAAAGCAAAAGTGGAGAAACCTAACAAAGGATTACAGAATGAAAGAAACCACAACAGATATGAGAGTTTTTGTTCAGTTATTGAAATTGCTCTGCAACTCCTTTGTGGAAAATATTAAATTTAGGCATCAAGATTGACACGCACTCTGAATGGGCGTTATATGTCGCCTGCACTCCAGATAGAAGTTAGAAGATAGAAGCTGGATAGAACATGGAAGCACGCTGTTTCCTTGTGCGTATCTGTAGAATGTAAAAGCACACATTATAAAGTGCGACCAGTCGATTTTTCTACGTAATAATTTGGGGAAAAAAATGAACGTCCGATTTACTGCGGCAACAGGTGAGGTTAGTTAACGTAAGTGTTTATGTTAATGATATGGAGATGGAATCTTTCGACAGAATCGATGTTTAAATATAGATGTGACTATTTTTTTTTCACATCTTCGAGAAGTTCGAGATTTGACTTACAAGTTCCGCCCCAAATCACGGAGGCGTATCAAGAACTGCAAGGCATAGGCTCTTGGTGGTGGTGGTGGTGGTGGTGGTGGTGGTGGTGATGTTGAAGCAGGCTGGCATACAGAGCCGGCAATTGTTCCGCCTGATCCTCCTTCGAGTTGAGATCAGGGCTGTGTCACCAGCTGTCGATGAGCCCCGTGTCTTGCAGGAAGGCTATCATCAGTCGTTGCGCTCTCTTCCTGAATGCCGCAGGCCCTCCGGGGAAAACAACGTCTTCAAAGGTCCTGTGCGTGAGACCGCTTTTTTGTAGGTTGTCGACCATCGCTTTTCTTTCTGTGTCAAACTGCGGGCATAGCCAAATGAAATGTTCGATGTCGCCAGTGTCACCACAGAAAACACAGAGTGGGGAAGCGCGAAGCCCAGTCTTGAATAACCGAGCTGGGGTGTACGCGGTGTCGGTCCTGATGCGGTATAAAAGCGTCGCTTGTTCGCGTGTAAATCCATGAGTTACACAGGGTTCGTGTGGATTCTTGTGCATCTCTCGAATGTGAAGGCGGATTGCACTCTTAGGGTTTTGAAAAGCTTTTGGAGCATAGGCTCTTAAATAAAGTTACAAATGACAGATGTATGAAGTCTCTCATCACCCGACATAGTGCACAGAGCTTTCGAAGTGCGCGCTGCCTCGTCTGTTGAGCGTGCGGCGAGAAACTCAGACAGCTATCGAAGTACACTCAGAGGTGCTTCGTTCCCTGAGCTCTTGGCAAGAGATCGTCTTCAACGCTATCGGGAAATAAAGTCCACTTAGCCTTCCGCTTGAAGCGAACTTTCGTTTTTGATCCATTTGTGACGAGCTTGTTTTCACCGCAGCATGACGCAAAGTTTGAATGTACTTTTGAAGAGCGGAGCAATCACAAACATTTTTTACCGCTTTGAAAAGATTCGCGTCATCAAAATACAACAAAATTGAAGATATTTTAATGACTGCCGAAACGTCGTTAATAAACAGCGAGAAAAGAAGAGGCCCCAGAACAGATCCTTGAGGAACACCACCCTGGAAAGGCGTTCTTGTTTGAATTCCCACGGAACTGAAATATGTTTTCTGCTGTATTCTAACTCCAACGCTATCATGTCTGTGGGTTGTGTTGAGGTCGTACTTTGCAATTTTTCTGGCATAATTAACTTTGAGGAATTTAACTAGTTCAGTGATGCCTCTGCGCCACGCGGAGGGCCTGCGTGGTTGCAGTTAAGACTGATTTTTCCCCAAGTGACGTCCGTCGCCGACATCATATGTTTTGCTACACGGGGCCCTTAACGCTGCCGCGTTAATAGGGTACAATTGCAATACACGCAGTCGCTGGGGCGTAATTATACTCTGATGATTGGTGACGCGGGAAATTGCGAGGAAATTCGCCGTGGCAGTGATGTACGTTTGTATGAGACAGGGAGAGTCAAATGGAATTTCTTGGCCTTGAAAGGTGTTCGAGTGATTTGCTGTTACGTCTAGGCGCCGGGACACCATTCCCAGCGAGGTAAGAGTGCAATATTAGGCCCATAAGAGGGCTTACCACGCATGTACACCTTCAAGTAACGCACCAAGTGGCCGATAAGAACGATCCATATCTTAACCGTGTACCTAAATCTAGAGAAACGCGGTCAGTCTTGCGAATGGAAACGTTCCATATTACGCAATTTTCTGTATGCCTAGTCCAGGAAGCGCTAAATATTTTCACCTTATTGCACCATCGTACCCCTCACATAAACTGGGACGAACACCACTTTTGAGTTTGATATATTGTACCTTTTATGGCAAAGTGATCTCTCTGAAGCGCGACCATTACTGGCTCGGATGAAGAAATGTAATGCCGAGCTACGCCTCTCTCTCTCTCTCTCTCAGCCCCCGCAAGGCCAACTCTAGAGTTTAGCTCCGCTTGCGTCATGCTTGGATGTACAAGGGCTCCATCTGCGCACGGTACACATGTATGATCGGGCAGTGCTCCGTTTCTCTGCACAAGAATTGCAAAGTAAGCTGTGTGGGAAACTTATGTTTGCAAAGGTGCGTGCGATAATGCTGTATGTGGGATAATGGACCGTCTTAAAGTGATTCCACGCGAAAAAGAATTACATGTCTTTTTTGCTGCCTGATTCGTGAATTATGGTAATATAGCTGGCTTGCTATTTAAAATTTCCATAGACTCTGACGCCGGTTTCGGAAAAAATCACAAACACAAGCGAATGAAGATATACCGAGCACAGACACCGATGACGCGCACACGGTACTTACTACAATATTCGTCCGTTTAAAATAGTGCCAAAAAATACATCGACAAGTAAGAGCACAGGACCAGCGCTGGTCCTATGGTCTTCCTTGGTTATGTGTTTTTGTAGCTGTTTAAAATGAATGGCCTGTACCATCCAGCTCGCACCCGAACCCTTGCAAGACTTCCCTAATTGTTTGCTGTGACATAATTCAGCACATGTTCCGATAACTTCTACGTGCAAAATAGATTGTTTCGTTTAGCTATGCTAATTTGCCGCTTTGCACATAGTTATTGACTTCCACTGTTCTGCGCTATCACGCAATGACCTCAATGAGTCTTTTCAGTGGTCGCATGTAGTATGTTGTTCAATATTCTAATCTGTCAGGACAAGTCTAGCAGTGCACATATTTGTTTTTCGTCAGCGATATGCTATTTTTAGCACTTCGGTGTGTGAAGTCTGGCATGTTTAAACTATTGTGCCAACTTATCACGCGTGTTCAACAAGGCAGTTTCTTGCCTTTGAAATCTTCGTGTTCTTTTCTTTTGCAATCTTTGAATATATTGTTTCCGAGAGCGCCTTCTTTGTAATTTGCACCATGAACTCACGCCTAAAGCGTAATGTACATGCACGTTGAACCAAATGGCAAGGGCTTGAGGGATGTTGAAAACGAAATGAACTATTCGCGAAGCCTTATGGCTTCTGGAGAGCATGATGGGCTTTTCAGAAGAATTTAGCTGTATGTCTTATGACTCTTTCTTTTAAGGTTTCGAAGGCCTGTTACGAGAAGCATACCAGCTGTTCAACAAATATGTCGGATAGGGCTTGTTATGCCTTATTGAAGGAAATGTACATGTTATAAATGCTTTTACGTAAATCAGAAAGCGGCATAGCAAGACACTGCAAATGGAGCCAAACAAAGCATCTTCGTCACCCAAAGTCTACGGTTGTAGCCACCAAAGATTCCCTGCCTGTCTGCAGCATATTTTGTCTAAAGACTGCTTGAAATTTGATGCGGAGCATGCTGCGCAAGTATATTTGCAATGCCACGAGTCAGTAGCTTGGGCCTACTTACCTAAAAGCGTACGAGAAAAAAACTCTGTGGTCCTGATTCTTCCATACGCACGGCAGGAACCTGTCCTGTGCTGCCGTAAGCATTGTGGGTTTCATGGCTTCCTAGATTTGGCAACATATGGTAGCCGCAGATGCTACACATCGGTTGCATCTTGAGTTTCTGAGGCTGAACGGTGTCGTACAAAATGAGATATCGCAGTTTTTGCGCAGATAAAAGCGAAAAAAAAGAATGATCAACGAAAAAAGAAATAACCGCAGTTTCCTTTGGGTGAAGAATTGAAAGCGATCGCAAGGCTATCCCCTGGACTTCAGATCCTCACACTGTTTTCTATCACTAGATGAGGGCGACAAGGGTTGACAAAGTAGGTCGTACAACTGTTTTTAAGCAGAATAAATGTAGTCGGGCAGCGTTGTGACCAGGCGTGTCCCAACGGTTGTAAGCGCCAAAGGAAATAACTAGATATAAGCAGCATGTCAGTTAACAATTCATTCCACTCAGTCCAGTGTATGCATTATGGTGCGTCATGCACAGTTAACATCAACAGAAACGAGCATTTACTAGCGTGCGAACCTCGTGCCACCGGTCCAAGACGTACGCTGTAGTGGAAGCACTGTAGAGCCGACATTACGGAGCTTGAGGAAGGATACGCTTCATGGCGGAAGAAATACACTAGAAGAGAGCGTCACGTGACAGTCTTGACAGTCACAGTCGTAAAAACAAAATAGACAAGTAGGCCCGAGTCACGGGATACGCATATGCAAGTGGTAGATTCTAGTCGGCTTGCTTTGGTCGTGTCTGCTGTTGAGGTTTCAGAACAGGCTGTTACGCATCAGCACGTCGAAAAGCCTTAATTAAGAGGTTACCACGACGCAGCCCTACCCATGTGGCAAGGCCTATCCCGAAGTCAACACAGCGTTGGTACTTAGTGTTGACGGGGCCACAGAAAGCTCCTCTACCTGCAGCAGAGAGCCCGAACTAATGACGAAACGGGCCAACGTCGAATCCAACAGAAAAGCGGCGCCGAACTTGTATTTCCGTGTTACTATACGGTCACTCATTCCATGCCATCGGAAGTTCTGTGCGGCCGAACGATGCCACCGATTCGGCGATTGTGAGTGGCCGGGACAGAGCCAACACATTCCCTAGACGACTCGCCTAGGGGAGACGACGGTAATAAAGACGCAGACCTTTCGTCTAGAGAGGGCGACGTGTCCTGATGTCAACTCGGATGTTTATTGTGCTCTTGCATGGAGTAGGCTTCCGTATCAAAAATGTAACATAGAGCCTTTTTGTTTCATTCCTACTACCGCACGTATTCGTCGATGGGCTTGGTGAATTCCTGGCCCAAATGCCACTTCGAGCCGCAGACAAGGCGCACATGTAAGGCGTAACAAACGCACGAAGAGGTTAGTGAATGTTCAAGCATGTGGCGCAGTCGACTCTTTGTTATGTGTTTGAGGTAATGCACCGAACACCACACGTTACATAGGTCTGAGTGGTGCATCAAGGTACAATACAGCGGGGCAAAAATAGCAGCAGAATACGCACCGCAGTTCAAGATGCACAACAGCTGATTTTGCCAAGCACGAGGCCACGTCAGGGCATTCTGGGTGGGTTTCGAGGCGAGAGCGCTCGCAACTCCACAAACGGCGGTGTGTTAAGCGCAAGCGCCCGACGCTTTTAAATATTGTGTCATCGTGGGTCTGGCGCCTAAGACTTCCTCAGGGTTCCAAGGCAACGCATTTGAAGCAAGGAACGACCCGCGTGGTAGCAGAAAACCACTGGTTACTTTCCACGTGACTCCATGGCCGTGACGACTGGCGCCACTAGAGGTTACCACCGACACAACAATCTCGAATGAACCGGAAACCATGTAGCCGAATCCTACAAAACTGGCACCATACGTGCAGAAGGCCCCACAGAGCGGGATGGGCGGTGTCTGTGGAGGTTATCTTGCCGAGGCTAGTGGATTCACCTGACGCTTCTTCCAAGTTTTTTTCCTTCCTCCATGGTTTTGGCAACCGGCTCCGTCGTGTTTCGCGGCCAAAAGCATTCCAGGTCTGTCGCGTCCCTCGAGACTTTCTAACCCCAAGTATCACGGCCCGCGCATGCGCCGTCGGACGCGTCACTGCAGGGCGGTTGGGCCGACGGTGCCAACGTATTTCTAGAATCAATATGGTTACTGTCGCAATGCATTATTATGCACACGAAATCAGCTTAAGTATAAGTAAGGAGCATACATAAAAGCGGACAGTAGGCGAGGGTTTGTGCTGGGGATGCATGGCCATCAATGGACGATTAAAACAGTGCAATCTCACTATCAAACGTTTTAGAGTACTGCACTTAGGGGCTCGTTCCTGTGGCGATCGTGGTGGCGTTGTCTCTCGTGACCGAGCGAACGAGCACTTGCGAAAGATGAAAGCGGACGCGGAGCACAGCGGGAGATGGAAGCCTAGAGCGCGAGGAGGAAAGCGGAGGAGGAGGCTGCAGTGAAAGCATGAGGTAGAAAGCGGAGAAAGAGAGTATAGCGAAATCCTCAGGAGTAAAGCAGAATGCGGCTCGAGACTACGAGACGGCGCTGTAGTATTGCAGTGTCATTGTATGCGCGACACGAATTGTGTAGCACCTTCTTGAAACTGCGCGGGCACCAGCGATTCCACTGGAACGTTAGACTAGCCATGCATAAATGCCGACGCGCTTAGCAGACATATGAGATTTCGACGATCGTCGACTCTGCTCCCCGCTGTCATTGTGCTTGATTGTTACTTGTTTCGCAACGCCTCGCTCCGTTTGCAACGCGTCACTCGAGGCAGATTGTCCGCGCCAGCCTGTATATCACGAAACGAAAACACGCACAGAGCTGAGGTCAAATTTCACATTATGGAGCATCGTAATCGTCACTAAGTTTTTTTGAACAATCGAGTGGTTTAGGTCGAAGAGTCATGTATACCTGGAGGTCCTATTTCAGCTACACACGGAATGCGCCAATCCAAATGAATCGGCTCGTCGAGGGGCCTCTAGTTGTACACCCACGAAGGCTGCGGCTGCCCAGAAGTTCTGTGTCATCTCGATTACACTCCAGGTGCAGAACTCCAACCAGTGGGTCTTGATGGATGGTCTGAATTTCTTGTCTTTGCTCCCCACTCTTGTCTCACTGCGTCGTCACTCTGCTCCCAATTCGGTTGCGCCTCGATGTCCGAGCTCTCGCACAGAAAAAGGACGTGCGCTCAGACGGTCGTCTGTTTGCTCCAACACATTTGCACTCTTTAATACTGAGCTGCTCTGCGTTGCTTGAACAGCGCGCATTTCTCCCTCGAGAACTGCTGTCTTCTTGTCGTTCAGGTTGGCCCACATCCTAATTTCAATATGACCCAACACGAACTTTTTGGTAGAGCCATCGCCAAATTTTAGTTGGCGCACCCCTACTATAAACTTTGCCATGTATTTTCTAAAGAGCCCTAGTTATCTCTATGGGTATTCTCTCTTGATTTTATTTTTCTGTTTGAATTGTTCCTTATCGATTAAAGGCTAGCTACCAGTCATTTAGTTTAAAATATAATAAAAGGAAAATGTCTGAACTTTGCAAATTACGCATGTTCGTGCAGATACAAGGCATTACAGTTTTTCTCGTTACAGGCCTGAGGAGGTCGCCGAAGAATGCTTACGCATCAAAAGCTCAAAATAAGGTAACGAAGGTTTCGCTAGAGGACGTGACTCACATGCCCGGCATTCTGCGATTTACTGGCGCTAACATTGCGACGCAGTTCAATGTGCAGCTTGGTCCACTGCCGCGATGAAGTGGTCGCTTGTTGTAAGACGGCATGCACGTCAAACAGGCGAAACAAACGCGTCAGCAAAGCAGTAAAACAAAAGCATTTAAAGAAAAAAGGAAAGAAACAACAATTAGAAAACACAAGGAACGTATTGTGAAAAAATCTCTGACGTTGACTGAGAAAGTGTTATGCAGGATTTCTTATGAAGCCGCTTTCTTCGAAGGCATTAGGATAGGGTTTGTTAAAGGAATTGAAAAATAAAATATTTTTCGGCTGAATTATCATATTATGTTTCTGGGATACGAAATAAAACAAAACAATTATAATGTTGTAGTGAGAAGTTGCTGGGGCAGCCAGAAAAGACTAAATGCCAGGGACTGGTGGCGACGCCGCCTTGGAGTGCTGTAACCACTCCTGGGCCCACCATGACGTCACCGATTTTTTTCGGCATGTGTTCGTGCGCTGCCTAAGTTTGTATCGGTAAAAGCGGACTGGACTGGCGTTCTTACAGAACCAAAGACTAAACTTAGCAAGATTCCAGAAATATTACTGCGCCACAATGACACAAATAGGAAAAAAACACTAAGAGTCCGTGACGTCACGGTGACAGATCCGCGTCAAGGCTCTGGCTCGAAACTCAAGAAATTCAACCTTGACCTTCATTTGCGCCTTGTGATTATTAACCTATTAAGCATGCAGTTAACAGTACCACAGTTTTGAAAGAATACTTTATCAGTAAAAAATGACTGTGTGTTTCTGTTTAGTCTCCATTTGAGGACTCAAACTTTTCCCTTATTCAGTTTCATGCAAATTAAGAATATGGTAAGGGTTTATGCTCAAAAGTTATGCCTCTATATATGTACAGGGTTCTACTCTGGCGGCGGCAGCATATGGTATCCGCATGTACACCAATACACATGCAGCAGCAACACAGGAAGTGAATTCTGAATATATCAACGTTGGCAGATTATGGAAAATTAATAAAAATATTTAAAAGATCTCGGTTAGAATAGAGAATTCTGTGGCTTCAGAATCGTGAGGTTCTTCGTTCGAACCTTCGTAAACTCAAGAAAGCGCTGCCTCTATAGCGTGCTTTGCCGTCATGAAGTGTGTGCGGAAAAGACAGCTCTAAAAAAGACGCGAGCTTAGTGGTACTGGCGGGGGCGAAAACTAGCTGCGACCCAATGCAGGTTTTCAGGGTTCCTTGTGTAATAGAAGTCGGAAATGAGAAAGAAATATTGCATATATATGTGTTAGAAAAATTATAATTTAGGTCATTATTTCACTACAGGATCAGGAAGAAAGGCGAAAGTAGGACGAACGCCTTCGCCAATGAATTTACCATTTGATTTTATTAACAAGGCTTGGCTATCGGAAGTACAATTTCCGCAAGCCAGTTTCGATGCGATATACATTTAAGGTGATGTTTTATATTTCCCTCCGATCAAATATGAGGCGAGGAAACATCGTTCACATGGTAATTGTCAATCAAGCAGGATGCAAGCAACTTCTGGTCCTCTTCGGAGCTTCTGATCCGTGACACGTTAGCGCTTCTGAGACAGCAAGTTTGTCAACCACGTGCTCTAAACACTGACTTTTTATGGTGTATCTATACCGGAGCTGCCCGTCATTCGTCCATGCTTATTTCGCAAAATCCCGCAGAATGCATCGTTTAATCAGGTGAAAAGCTTCCATGGCAAACAACTTTCTTGTTATCAGCAATATGAAATCCCAAAAGAACAATTTTTTTTTGAGAATCACACGTAGTGTCGTATGTTAGTTATTCAATGCGCCATGCTCAGGATTTCTATTGAAACCTACGGTGCCTAAGTATTTGGTAAGTCTCCCAGCCGACTGCATTTCTACCCGCAGTGGATGACGGAACTACAGGTTTAATGCGCATGCGCGTCAGTTTCCGAAGATGGAGCGGCAGAATGCAGACAATCAAATAACGCTAATGAATCGCGCAATGCGTCGGAATAAAAAGTCTGCAAACACGGCGCTAATTGCAGCTGTCCCGGAAGAGTAAAAGGCATGATTCGTAAACAGGAAGCCATCAAAAAGAAGGACACGACGAATAATGGGCAAACGCGTTAAGTTCGGTCGCTGGACTATAACTATCCTCTTTGTGATTGATGACGCGGGAAAGCACGCGCTAATTGGCCGTGGTTGTGATGAGCGATGGCCTCGATTCGCAGAGCGATGTTGCAGTGTTCGGCCTTCAAATGGGTACGAGCCATTTCCTCACACGTCTATGCTCCAGCAGCCCGTTCGCGTAAGATAAGAGGGGCACATTAACCTTCTTGTTTCAGTCCTCCCACCCATGTACACGAAAGAAACGCACCTTGGGGCCGAAATGAACTTACCATGTCTGAGCTTTGTTCATTAAATTCAAGCAAACGTGACCAGTCTTGTCACTAGAAGCGTTACAGATTGCGTAATTATCTGTATGCCTAGCCGAGTATAAGCGTGAAACTTTCCCAGCGTATTGCACATTCGTAGCCTCCTACACAGACCGGGACGAACAGCACCTTTTAGTCCAATAAGTTATACCTAATATGGCATAGTGAGCTCTCTCAAACGCGCCATTCCTGGCCCTTATGGACAAATGTACTGCTGAGCTACACCTCTCTCTCTCTCTGAACACCATGTGCGAGGCTAACTCTATAGTTTACCAATGCTTGCGTCATGCTTGGTGCGACAACGATATCATCTGTGCACGGTACACATGCACGAACGGGCATTGACCCCTTTTCTCTAAGCAACAATTAGGCTGCGCGTGCGTAAGGTACGGTTGCAAAGGTATGAGCGATAATGCTACAGCACGTTTCTCGTTGCACCGTGGTTTCAGTAAGCGACAACCTTCCAACGTTTTTAAGGACGTTTGACGCCAAAAACAGAAGATTACATGTCTTCTGTATTGCCTGATGCATCGATCACGCTATTACACCTGGGTTACTAGTTAAATTTCCCGAACCCTTAAGTGGCGGTTAAAGGAAATAATCACAAACACAAGTGAATTAGGATATACAGAGCACGGACACCAGTGAAGCGTTCACGGAACTAACTTATCTAGTGGCTGGCTGTGAAATTATTATGCATACCTCCCGATAACTGCTCTATGCAAAATAGGTTGTTTCTTTCAGCTTAGCTAATGCGCTGCTTTCCGCATAGTCATTAACTGCTGCTGTTCACTGCTAGGAAGCAATGACTCTAAGAGCTCTATTCAGCGTTTACATGTAGTACGTTGTTTCATATTCTCAACTCTTTTAAAAGTGAGACAGTGCAAACATTTTTTTACGGAAGATGTTATCTATATAACATCCCTGTAATGAAGCATGACATCATGCTATCTTATCACATGTTTTCAACGAGGCAAATTATTTTCTAATTTTCCAATTAAAGAGCAGGTGCTCGCCTCCGTAAACGTGAGGTTCTTTTTTTTGCAATAATGGAATATTTTGTATCAACGAGCACCTTCTAATGCACTTACACAACGAACTCGCCGGCAACAAGTTTTTACTAATTTTCTCGTTAAATATTAGGTGATCGCCTCCGAAATCGACGTGTTCTTTTCTTTGAAATAATGGAATATTTTGTTTTAGCTAGCACCTTCTATGGAACTTATACAATGAACTCACGGTCAAGAGCACATGAACATGCGTGCACGTTGAACGAAATGGAGAGGTTTTTAGGGATGTTAAAAACGAAGTGCTGTATTCAGGAGGCCTAATGGCTTCCGGAGTGCTCAAGTCTTTTCAGCAGCACCATCCGGGTACATGACGCTTTAAGAGATTTCCTTTTATTAGGGCTTAGAGGGCCTCTCGCGAGAAGCATGCGAGGGGTTCATGGAATGCCCACAAGAGGGCTGGTGGGACTCTTTGTTATAGATATATGTATATGTTAAATATGCGGTAATAACCATCATCTCGTGTAACTCTCCGAGAGTTCTTCCGCCAATGGAACCAAACATTTTTTCTTTCTTACCCAAAGGCTACGTTAATCAGCCACCAAAGATGCCCTGCCTGACAGCAGATTATCATTTTAATAGGTGATTGAAATTTTGTGCGGAACAAGCTGTGCAAGCATAGTTGTGTTACCTCCGGTCAATAGCTTTAGCCTTTTCACCAAAAACAAAAGAAAAAAGAAAAAATCTTTCGTGGTCACTCTTGCATGCACATAACACATACCTATTCTGCGTTGCCCTGAGAATTGTGGCGTTTCGTTGTCTTCGAGATCCACCAACGTACATCATTAGCAGAATCTACACTGCAATTGCAGCTGCAGTTTCTGAGGCTGAACGGTGCCATACAAAGCGAGATATCGTCAGCTTTACGCAGCTGAAAGAACGGTTAAAAGAATCAAGTAAAACAAATAACCGCTGTTTTGCTTGGACGAAGTATTCAAAGCGACAGCAAGGTTATACGCTGCACTTGAGATCCTCACGCTGTGTTCGAATATTAGCTGAGGGCGCGATGGCTCTACACAGCAGGTCGTTCAACTGCAGTTGCGCAGAATGAATGGGGTCGTGCAGCGTTGTGACCAGGCGTGTCACAACGCTGGGGCGATGATGAACGCTGGCAGTGGTGTTTCACGCGTTGCCCCTCGGTGGTGCATGAGACGGTACCGATGGAAAACCATTGGCACTTGTCAATGTCAGAGGAACGAAGTAGATATATTTAGCTTCACAGTTGGCTCTACAGTGGCAACACTGTAAAGTCGGCAGAACGGAGCGTGAGGGTGCGGTGCATGGTGGAAGGAATACACTACACTCGCGCACAACTTTCTGTGGATACGCAGGAAAAACTACGGATGCACATTTTGCACAAGTGAGATCGCTGCTGAAACAAGTCGCCTGTTTTAATCCATGTTCGTTTAGACTCGGTAAGAGAAACCATTAACAATTATTAGCAACACGCTACTGACTGTAAAGGTTCACTTATTTTGCGGCTCATCCCCTGCGCGTTTGAACAAATGTGAAATCACCGCGCTTGGCCGCTTCCTCAATTGAGCATCTGCCCCAAGCAACTAAAAGTGCTGTCATACGCTGCCGGAATACTTGGCGTGGTAAAACATGCGCAGCACCCACGCAGAACGGAGCCCGTAACTTTCCCTTCATAGCTGCGAAAATTTTCCGCTACTACAAGAGGGCGTGCCACGTGACTATCTTGAAGCCTCTAGCCATAAAAAACATATAGAGGAGCATTAGGCCTTAGTCACGTGATAGGCAAGCGGTAGACTCTAGTCTGCTTGCGTTGCTTGCATCTGCGGCGGGCACTTCAGAACAGAATATTACGTCTGAACGCGACCAAGGGCCTTAATTATACGATTGCCACGAGGCAATCCCACCAATTTTTCCGTGCCTATCTTGAAGTCAATCCAGCGCTGACAGTCCTGTTCAAGAGTCGACAAAAGGCCCCTCTTCCTGTGCCGGACAGCCTGAACTATTGATGAAAATAGCGAACGTCCAATTTTACCGAAGTCCGGCGCGGACCTTGGATACTCAGGTTGCTATACGGTCACCTATTCCATACCATCGAAAGTGTAGGGAGGCGGAACGACTCCGTATCATAGGCGGAATATTATGACGAATGCGACAGTTGTGTTTGGCCGCGACAAAGTCATGAGATTCCCTAGTCGAGCCGCCTAGGGAAGACCACGGTATTTAAAGCGGATACCTTTCGTGCAGTGGCGCTGACGTGCCCTGATGTGAATTCATATTTTTAATATGCTACTGCAAGGAGTGGGCTTCCGCAACTGCTGGTATTGTCACTAATGTAGCAAAAAAGACAGGTATTTAATTCATGCCTACTACAGGGCGTATTCGTTGTTGGGCTTGGTGGATTCTTGGCCTTAACGCCAACTCGAGCCGCAACAAGGCGCACGTGGCTGGCATGACGAAAGCATGCTGAGGTTATTGAAGGTTCAAGGGTGTGACGCTGTCGAGTCTTTGTCATGTCAGTCAGGTAAAGCATCGAACCGCCACACTATATATAGGTGTGTGTTGGCTCGAAACATAAGGCATCGGCACCAAAATAGCAAGCGAATCCACACCGCAGTTTAAGGTGACCCCGGGTGATTTGACCAAGGAGGCGACCACGCTGGGGCATTGTGGATGGGTTTAGAGGCGATAGCGCTGGCAGCTCAACTAAACGGTGGTGTGTTGCGCAAGTGAACGAAGCTTTTACCAATTCCGTCGTGATGCGTCAGACGCCTTAGACTTCATCTATGTTCCAAGGCAACACATTTGAAGCGAAGAACGACCCGCGCAGTAGCATAGAAGCAATCGTTACTTTCCACGGGCTTCCATGGCTCTGACCACAGGCGCCACGAAAGGTTACCACGTAATAAACAAACTCGAATGGCCTAGCAACTATGCGGGCAGAATCGTACACAAGGGGCAACGGGCGCGCACGAGGTCCCGGAGAGTGGGAGGGGCTGCGTCAGAGATGGTTGCCTTGCCGAGGGTAGTGCAATCACGTGACGCTCCCTCTTAGTCCATGGTTCGGGTAACCGGCTCCGTCGTCATTTGCGGCCAGGCGCAATGCACGTCTTTTGCGTCCCTCGAGACCTTCTAATCTTAAACGTCGCGTCCCGCGCATGCGCCGTCGGTAGCATGACCTTGTGGCGGTGAAGCCAACGGCGCCAAAGGGCTTCCAGCCTCGATATGATTGCTATCGCAATAATATATCGTGGAGATAAATCCAGCTGAAGTAGAAGCAAGTAGGATTCATAAAAGCGGACAGCAGGCAAGAGTTTGTGTTGGGGATGCAAGCACTTAAATGCACGATAAAAACAGTGCAGTGGGATTATCAAATGCTTTAATACGCCGTATTTAGGCACCCGTTCCTGCGGCGAGCGTCAGCGTTGTCCCTCGTATTCGAGCGGACGAGAACAGAGAAAAGGAAATCGAACGATGAGCGCAGCAGGAGATGAAAGCAGAGGGAACGAAAAGGAAAGCGGAGGAGGAGGCTGCAGAGAAAGAATGTTTTCGAATGCGGAGAATGAGAGAATGGCGAAAGGCTGAGGAGGAAAGGAGTCTGAAGGACGAGATTCCGAGACGGCGCCATAGTATTGTAATGTGATTGTATGCGCGACGCAAATTTTTTCTGGAAGCCACGCGGGGCACCTGCGATTTATCGGGAACGATTGACTAGCCATGCATAAATGGCGACGCGCTTGACCCGCAGATCAGATTTTCGATGACCGCGGACTCTGCTCACAGCTATCGTTGGCGTTGAGTGTTACTTCTTTTGGAACTCGTCACTCCGTTTGCCCTGTGCCGCACGAGGCAGATTGTCCGCACCAGGAAACATGTCGCCAAATGAAAACACGTATTGAGGTGTGCCGAAACTTTACATAACCAAGTGTCATAATCATTTGTGAATCTTTTTGATCTTCTAATGCTGGAATTTTCTGATTTATTGAGATGTGCAATTCTTTGCGATGGAATTATTAAAATAGCACCTTGATACTTTGTTCTGTGTTGCAGCTCAAGACTATTTCCTTAATCATTAGTGATATTAATGTGTAGTACCTCTCGGACAATGTCTCCCAGTGATCTCCTCTCACCCCTGTCTTGTACGAGCTGCTTGTATCTTACGCCTCATATTTGCTAAGTTCTTCCAACCAGCTGATTCGTTGCCGTCCTAAAACTGCGTTCCCTTCATTTGGAAACCGTTCACTAACTCTAATGGTCCCCGTTTATATGACAAACGCATTACTTGGTCTGCCGGGCTTCATCTCTTCCTGTTATTGTCGACAAGATGATCGGATACACCCGTTTTCTCTGCACTCCCCACCGCTGTCTTCTTGTCTCTTAACGTTACGCCTGATATCCCTGGATCGCTCGGAGACGCCTTCGTCGTAGAATGGACACGACACTGATGACACTTTCACTTCTTAGACTCCTCTGTTGATATACGTGATGGTATATCATAAAAGCGATAAGCTTTAGTGCGAAGCTCTGCTTTACATTGTAGGTGGTATTTTTCCCTAGCAATATGTAGAGCTTTAGTGTTCTAATCACCTTATCATTGTAACTCATTGATCATTCGAATGCACTCTTACAGTGTACTTTGTAGCCCCTGTGAAAAGGGCCCTACACGTCTGATCCAACATCGCGTTGGAAAAATAAATTCATGTTGATTAAGCGGTGTTAACGGGTTTTCTTAGAATAGGGAATTACTTTAACACAAAAAACAAATGTTCGACACACCTTGCGTATAAATGTTCTGTGAATTACTTCAGAAGAGGTCACGAAAGAAAAGATGGTCGATACTATTTCTACGACCGAGCTAGGACGATTTTCGAGCGTCCATGCAACACGCAACCAAAAATATGATGACATGAAGTTTTATCCCATTTTTTTCTTTCAGCTTCACTTTCTCTAGCACGCGTAACGACAACGGCTTATAAAGTCTACGTTTCGGATAAATCTAATTTAACCACAGCTTCGGACAGGAGAGAGAAAGAGACAAAAGGGAACGAAAGACATTGAATTCAGCCAGTGTATGACAGGCTGGCTGTCCTGTGCTGGGAAAGAGGTAAACAGAAAAAAGGTGAAAGAAGAGAAAAACAAAAAGAAAAATCCAGGTTTGGATAAAGTGCCTGTTAGAAACACCTAGACAACCAAATCGATTCACGCTAATGAATTCACGCTTCAGGCTCTACTCCGACGATCGTTTTGAACGGCGCGTCTGCGCGGGTACTATCTTGACAGCGATGTGCAATGAGGAACTTAAGTGCGCCAAAGTGCTCATAGCTTCGTGTGCGCTGTGTCCTCGCCGTTTAGTTTGCGTAGAAACGAGAGGCACCACGGAGCTGAATTGGCCCGCTTCTGCTGCATCTGCGCTTCTTCACGCAGGCGTTTTTATGGTGAGTTGCCGCAGTCATCGAGTAAGATGTGTTCATGTTTGCTCGTGCGCACCTGACACTATGCTTGTTAATTCAGTTCGTAAGCGAAGGTTTAGAAATTCATACGGCCAATAAAACTAGTATCCTTACGTCGTATAGCTGTCTAATAATTTGCTATTGCAATGGACGCTTCGCCCTTTGAGCGAAACTGCGACTCTTTTTTTAGTTGTGTGGTTTAGTTTTAGATGTAGCAGAAGGCCTAAATTAGGCTATTTTGACGAACGTGGTCAGAAACTCGTGGCCAGATACCTAGGTTTCGTGAACCTGAAGTCGCTAAAAAAGTTCTTGTTTTCAAAATTGAGTAAACGTGATATCCTCTCAAGGAATGAAGGATCCCTTACCCATTTTTTTTATGTTTGGCCGATGAAGGGAGCATCTGAGTGTAGAACTTGCGACTATCTGTGCGCGACTTGGTAATGCGGGAAGCGGACCTGTGGGTATGAGATGATGTACATATTTCTTCCTAGCAGCACATAGTTCAAGCTGCCAGAATGCCGCTACGCAGTAGAGATCTGCATGTATATTCCGCCCCATCGACTGAAATCCGACAGGTGTTTTGTGAGCTGCATCCACGCTCACTAACCAGTGTGGAGCAGGCAGACATTGAAAGTGCTATAAAACACTTACAAGGGCAGCTAACCGCAGCGCAGGTTGTCATGGCTTGCAAATCTTGCGCTGCCCACAGCAGACTAAAGTGAAGCGACAGTGGCAACCCAGGTGTGCATAGTATTTATAATAATGTAAGTAAACATAAATGTCATGGGGTTTCCCTCACTTGCGGGTGGATATATTCGGAGATACAAAGTGGTGCATAAGTAGGAATACCTGGTATACTGGCTTCCTAGAGCTAAATTCTTGCTCACGCATTCTCAAATTCCTACAGAGCTTGAATTTTGTAATGGGTTATGTTTTTTAACACGCTAGTGGGAATCGCTTGGTGTTTCGTCCAGAATAGGTTCGATGCGCGCATTGTGTGCAGCTGCGCCCTGAAAAAAACATATTTTGCCTTAAGACGACGGTGGCGCCATATCTACATATATATAAATATATATATGATTTAGAAAAAAGAAAGATGTGCGACCTAATTTCTACGACCCAGGTATTACGATTTTCGTGCGTGGATGCAACACGCAACAGAAAAATGCGATGACATCGTTTCACAACATTTTTGTTCTTTCAGCTCCCCTTTCCCTCCCACAAATAATGACAACGACTATTTCAGGCTACACTTCCAATCAATGTTTTCCTTTTTTACCGACAGGCTTGGACAGAGTGCCTGTCACAGCCACCGGGACAAACGCGTTGATTCACGCTAATAAATCCAGAGTCGAGAAAGATAAGAGAGGCGACGAATTGACGGTAATAAGTAGAGCCCGTCGACAGCTTTTTCCCAATCAATTTACAAGCAGAGTGGCAAATTGGATGGCACTGTGACCCTTAGTGGAGGTGACGCAGGCGTTAAGCACTCTCCGTTGGTGCGCCGATCCATTAGACATTGCGAAGCTTGTCCGATCCGCGTCGTAGGTGCAGTTCGCCGTTAACACACCTTAAATGTGAACTGCACGCACAGTCGCTGGTGATCCTTGTTCCCAGACTGGTAGGGCACCGAGTGTTTCTCTACGCAAGGATTCCAAAGTAAGCGGCGCGGGGAGTTGTGGTTGCAAAGATATGTGCGGTAATTCTGTAGCACGCTTTAATTACGCCCGCTGTCAGCAAGTGACAGCCTTGGAGTGTTCTTAAAGACGTTCCATGCCAAACCCGCAATACATGCATTGTGTATTACCTGATTGATTGATTTCGCTATTATAGCTGGCTTACTATTCAAAATTTTTTTAGCTATAAGGTGCTGGTTAAAGGAAAAGTCAGAAGCGCAAGCGATTTAAAATATACCGAGCAGGGACACCGATACCGCGTACGCGGCACTTACTTAGCTAGTGTGTCTCTATGAAATGATTTTCCATACTTCCCGATAACTGCTATAAGCAAGGTATGTTGTTTCGTGTAGCTTTTCTAATGCGCTGCTTTACACATTGTTATTGAATACTGATGTTCAGTGCTGTGATGCAATGTCTCTAACGGCAGTTTCCAGGGGTTCCTTATGGTATGTTTAATATTCTGATCTGTGAGGACAAATCATGCAACAGGCTCGTTTTATCTTGCGCAAAATGTTATCTACATGACTTGAGTGTATAGAAATCTGGCATGCAAAACATATCGTGCAAACTTATGCGATTTAAATGAGGGAAGTTTTTACGAAGTTCGAAGTCAACAGATTATGTCCTCACCCCCGAAAACATCGTGTTCATTTTCTGTGTCAATCATTAAATATTTTCTTTCCGAAAGCACCGTCTTCGTAATTTACACAATGACGTCACAGTCAACAGGATATTGAACACACCGTCATGTTGAACCAAACCAAATCGACTAGACGAATGTGGAAATACAATATTCGCGAAGTGTTATGGCTTCCGGAGAGCTTAATAATGATTTTCAGCGGAGTTTACGGCCCCTCATGTATAATCCGGCTAGATGACGCTGCATGCATGTTTTTTTTATGTTTTGGGCGCCTGTTGGCAGAAAGATGAGATTATCATGAAATTTCGCAATATATGTTATACATAGTGCCACGGTTTCAGGTCCGCTGAACTGCAAATGGAGCCAATTGACCAACTTGGTCGCCTAAGGGCTACGTTACAAAGCCGTCAATTATTCTCTGGCTGGCTGCCGGTTGTTCTGTTTAACGCACTAGAAATTTTCTGCAAAAAACGTTCCGCAAGTAGTATTACAAAGCAACCCGTCAATAGCTTGGGACTTTTTACTTAAAGAGCGAAGAGAGAAAAATTATTTCATCCTGATTCTACCATATGCATGGCAGTAATCTGTTCTGCGCTGCCTTAAGCATTGTGGCGTTTGGCGCTCTCGGAGATACGTCAACAGACGGCAGTAGCAGAAGCTGTACTTCTCAACTGCAGCTGCGAGTTTCGAGGGTGAACGGTGTCGTACAGAGCGACACGTAGCCAGCGTTAAGCAGGTGAAGAAATCACCACCCCTTCGTGTTCGTGTACATGGTCGAACAGGGAAGCTGCTTGTTACACCGTTTGCTACACCACGCCAGTCAAGCTTCGCAAGGAGTCTATATTGTAAGTTTTTGTTTCCCATTCTTTAACCTCATTTTCGCTTTTTCGTGCTTCACGTGGTGAGCAAGCCTTAGGAGTGTTTATTTTTTTGGGAATCTTCCAGTGATTTTTTTAATGCGTGAAATTTCTGTCTGTGTGTTGCCGTGTTTTCATTTTTCACGTGCAATTCACACCATCTTTTTTCTTGCGCGCCACTATTTAGAGTAAGGTTCAGCGTGAAGTGAAAACCATCTGATCTGAGCCAGCTGTGGAAGAAGATGACGACGCTCGAGCTTTTTCTGATGATGATAGTTGTAGCGAACTGTGGTATCAACGACGCAGAGTCCACATAAACAGCATCGCTGTAAAGAAAAAGAAAAAGAATCAAGTAAAAAATAGAACCACTGATTCGCATGGGCAAAAGTTGTGGCAAGGTTTTGCGTTGCTCTTGAGATCCTCTCGCTGTATTCTTACACTAGATGAGGGTGACATGGCAGCGTTGTGACCAGGCGTGTCACAACTGTTGTCAGCCCTTGACATTTACTATCCTTTCCATTCAGTTCAGTGCATGCATTACGGTGCGTCATGCTCACTTATCCTCAACGCAAACGCAAATTTAGTTGTGTGCGACACTGTAGAGGAACGCTGCAGTAGCAACACTGTATAGTCGACTGGACGGAGCGTGGTGGTGCGGCCCATGGCGGAAGGAACAGACTAAGAGGAAGCGTCACGTGACAAGCTTGAAGACTATTCATAAAAAAGGATAGAGAGGTGAAGTAGGCACTAGTCACTTGATAGGCAAGCCGTAGATTCTACACTGTAAAATAATTTGTGCCTTTAAAAGTTTTTTTTTATGCTGGAGCATTCCTGATTTTTTAAGATTCTGATTTCCTCGACATGAAATAATTAAAACAGCACCTTGATGTCTTGTTCTGTATCTCAGCTCAAGACTACTTTTTTACTGATTAGCGATTTTAATGCGTGCCACTTCTCAGACGGCTTCCCCCAATCATCTCCTATCACCCCTGTTTTGTGCGAGATGATTCCCTCTTACGCCTGCCAATTTCCTAATTTGATCACACTACCTAAATCTTTGCCGTCATAAAACAGCGTTTCCTTCCCTTAGCAACCGTTCCAACTCTAACTATAATGGTCCACTGTTTAGATGTCCGACGTATTACACGGACTGTCCAGCTCCATCTGTTGCTCTTAATTTCGACAAGAACATCGGCTACACTCGTTTGGTCTCTAGTCGACGCCTCCGTCTTCTTGTCTCTTAACGTTACGACTGATACCGCTGGGTCACTAGGAGACGCATTCCTGCTACAGCGGATATGAATAAACTGATGGTACTTTAACCTCTCAGACTCCTGTGTTGATATACGGGACGGTAGTCAGTTACCACTCTACGAGCGCTATAATGTGTTACATTTTTCCTCATTCCTCTACCTTAAGTGGTTAGTGCTACCAAGTAGAAGTGGAGAAGCGAGAAGTTGTACTGAGTAGCTTTGGTTTGCACCATAGGTGCTATTTTTCGCTAGCAAAATGTTGAGCATTAGTGCTGTAATCACTTGATCATCATAAGACATTTCTCATGGTAAAATAATCCTAGATTGTAATTTACAGCCACTCTGAAATAGAAAACACGTTTAAGAGAAAAAAAAATCAATGGGGATAAAGAAGTGTCAATGCAACGCCTTGGAAAAAAAATATTTAGCACCAAGCGTGAACGACCAACCGAGTCTGGATAATGAGGTTCTGTGAATTACTTCCGAAAAAAAAAAAAGATGTTTGACATTCTTTCTATGACACAGCAAGGACGGTTTTAAGCGTCGATGCAAGACGCAACTACACTTTTTCAGCTCCCATTCGCTCCCACACATAATGACAACGAGTATTCAAGGTTACCCTTCCGATAAACCCTTCTTTGTTCTACCGATAAGTTTCGGCATAGCGCCTGTCACAATCACATAGACAAACCCGACAAAGCACCACTTACTATCCATGTGCTTACCATGAATCCGACGACAGGCACCGCTCAAGGATACCACGACCAAACAATCTCGAATGGTCCAACAACCATGTGGACTGAATCCTACGCACGAGGCAATTGGTGCCTACGGTGACCCGGAGAGCGGGAGGGCTGGTGTCAGAGAAGGTTGGCTTGCCATGGCTAGCGGAATTACGTGACACTCTCTCAGTATTTTTACCCTTCTTCCATGGTGCGGTTAATCGGCTCCGTCTTCTTTTGAGCCTGAAGGAATTGCACGTCTCTCGCGTCCCTCGAAACCTTGTAAGCCTAGACATCACGGCCCATGTATGCACCGTCGGAAGCGTGGCCGTATGGCGTCGGGGCCGATGGCGCCAATGAGCTTGCAGCCTCGATTTGATTCCTATCGCAATAAAATAGCATTGACATAAATCCAGCTGAAGTAGAAGCAAGTATCTTTCATAAAAGCAGAAAGAAGGAAAGGGTGTGTGTTGGGGATGCAAGCACTTAGGTGCACGAATAAAAGAGTGCGACGTCACTATCAAACGTTTTATAGCGCCGCTTTTAGGCGCCCGTTCCTGCGGCGAGCGTCAGCATTGTGCCTCGTAACCGAGCTGACGAGCACAGAGAAAATGAAAGCGCACGGGGACTGCAGCGGGGGGAGATGAAAGCAGAGGGAACGAGGATGAAAGAGGAGGAGGAGGCTACAGTGAAAGCGTGTGCTGGAAAGCGGACAATGAGCGTTTGGCGAAAGTCTTAGGATGCAAGTTCTTAGCGCCAGGTAATTTTTTGCCGTCCAAAACGTGTGTTCTCTTCGTTTGGCCAACGTTGACTAACTATAACGGTCCACTATTTATATGTCCTACCCATATCTTAGACTTCCGAGCTTCATCTCTTCCTGTTATTGTCGACACAATCGGCTACACCCATTTGCTCTCCAATCCTCGCCGCTGTCTTGTTGTCTCTTAACGTTACGCCTGATATCGCTGGATCACTCGGAGACGCCTTCGTGGTACTGGGGACATGTATAGACTCATGACACTTCTCAGACTCCTCTGTTGATATGTGTAATGGTAATCAGTTAACATTCCACAAGCGCTATAAGGTGTCACACTTTCTTTTGTTCCACTACCTTGAGTGATTAGTGCTGTTGGATGCAAATGGAAAAGCGAGAAGTTCTTCTAGGTTGAAATGGCTTGTACGGTAGGTGTTATTTTCCACTAGGAAAATGCTGAGATTTAGGGGTGCAATCACTTTATCGTTGTAACTTATTTATGATCGCAAAACTCTCTTAAATTGTTATGTAGAGCCACTCTAAGCAGGACCGTCTACGTTCGTTTCAGCTTAGGAGTGTTATGCGTCGCCTTAGAAAGAAAAAAAAGTGCTTTAACACCAAGCAGCAATGTATGGGAAACAATGTTTTGTGAATTACTTCAGAAAAAGGAATGAAGAGGTGTTCGACATTATTTCTTTAGGCATAGCTTGGACGGTTTTCGAGCGTCGACGAAACATGCAAGAAAAAATACGGCATGAAGTTCTATCGCAATTTTTTTTCTTTCAATCTCGCTTCCTCTCGTACCCGTAAAGACAACGACCAGCCAAGGCTATGCTTCCGATAAGTAGTTTTTTTTTTGTTTACCGACAATTTGGACATAGCACCCCTCACTACCACCCTGGGAACCACGTTGATTTACGCCTAGTAAAGCCTCAGTCGAGAAAGAAAAGCGACACCACGAATTGACCGTAAAGAAAGGAGCACGTGGGAAAGATAATTTCAGTTTTTTTTTTGCAATGAATTGATAAGAACTCTGGCAAACAAACGAAAAACTGTACCAGACATTCGCCTGTAGGAGAAAGGGAATTGTTAAAGAAAGCCCGAAGCAAGGATTCCTCGTTTCTCTCTGACCTAAGCTGGAGAGTGTGTGTTGGTTAGAGATGGATAGAACCAGGGAGGGAAAACAACCAAGGAAAGGGGAAAAAAGATTTTTATGAATCCATGTGACTCTATCGACGTGTAATGGAACATCACAACCATCAAGGGTAAACAAAGACCGTCACGGAAGTTGTTTTACCTGCGTTGCATCTCGGTAGTGCATGAGACGAGAGCGAGAGAACAAGCGCGAAAGCGAAACACTAGACATAATTAGCCTGACCTATGCTATATTTTCCACTCAGACCAGTGCGGGCATTACGGTGCGTCACAAACACACCTATACTACACAGAAACGCAAATATACTTGCGTACCACACTCGTGGCAGCGGCGGAAGACGAACGCTGTAGTGAGATGGCAGAGCCGAGTGCTGTGCATTGCGGAAAAAATACACTAGGAGCACGGAGGAAGAAAAGAGGAGGAGGCGTGTTTTGACAATATTGAAGCTTAGTGATAAAAACTTTAGGGGAATGGGACGATGGGAAATGGGCCCTCACGTGATAGGCAAGCGGTAGGTGTAGTCGGCGCGCTTTGGTTGCGTCTGCTGCGGCGGTTTTGGAATATGCTCGCATAGTCGGCGTGGCAAAGCACACCGAGATTGCGCGAAGGAATTCAAGTGTGTGGAGCATGGAGTCTCTGTTATGTCAGCCGCATGAGGTGCCGAACCACCAAACATTACGTTGGCGCGGCTCGTCTTCTAAGCAGCAGAAGGGCACCATTGCTGTATTGAACGAGGGCGTCGGGGAATTAACCGGCATTGTGGGCAACAACCTGCAACAACGACCTAAAGGACGACTGGTCGCGTTTCGGGATGGTTTCAAGCATACTAGGAAATTTATCGCGCACCGAACGTGTGAAGGCAACCAAGTCGCAATTCCGAGGCGATTTTTCGCGTTTGTGGGCATCTTCTGGGAAACAACATAATGTCATTCACTCCACAAACATGTTCAGGCATTCAAACGAGCGTCCAGGCTCCGCAACGAACGCTTTTTTGTCTGAAAAAAATTGTCCCATCTTGCGCCCAACGATAGAATGGCGAGACGGGGACCCTGACCATATTTGAGGTCCACTGTTATGGCAGACGGTCCCATTCAACGTTCTCGTTTGCCTCAATGCCTTCTGTCTCTCATCAGACCGGCGAGAACTCAATTGGCACGTCTCAACTGCGCAAGGAAATCGCTCCACACAGTCGTAGAAAATAGTGCATGTGGACGACAGCTGATTTCACCAAACAACAGGCAACGTTCGGGCATTCTGTACGGCTTTCAAGTTGAGAGCGCTAGCTATTCCACTAACAGAGGTGTTAACCTCAAATCACCGACGCTTTTAAAACTTCTCGCGGAATGGGTGAGGCGCCCAAGGCTTTTTTCTGATTTCAAGGCAACGCATCTGCAGCAAAGGACCATACATGTGGTAGCAGAAAACCAACCCTTACTTTCCACGTGCCATCAGGGTTACCACGTACCAGACAATCTCGAATAGTCCAGCAACCATGTGGGCAAAAGCCTACACAACAGGCAACGGGCGCGCGCAAGGGTAGTGCACTATGCTTACAAGTCGGCTTCCAAGGCTAGCAGAATCATGCGACGCTCCATCTTAGTTTTATTTTTTGTTTCCTTCTTCCTTGGTGCGGGACACCGGCTCCATCGTATTTTGAGGCCGTGGGCCGTGTACGTCTCACGCGTCCCTCGAGACCTTCTAACACTGAACATCACGACTTGCGCATGCGCGGTCCAAAGCGTCGCCACATGGCGGCGGCGCCGCCGATGTCGACAACGGGTTTGTAGCATTCATGTAGTTGTTATTGCAATAAATTATGCACACGAAAGCAGCTGAAGAAAAAGCAAGGATCATAAATACCAGCGGACAGCTGGCAAATGTTTGTGCTGCGCATTCGAGTATTTAAATGCACAAATATAACAGTGTGACGTCACTATCAACCGTTATAGAGCGCAGCTATGAGGCGCCCGTTCCTACAGCGATCGTCGCAGCGTTGTCCCTCGTAACCGAGTGAACGAGCAAAGCGTAAGATGCAAGCGAACGCGGAGCGCAGCGGGAGATGAAAGCAGAGAGCGCGAGGAGGAAAGTGGTGGAGGAGAGTATGGCGAAAGGGCGAGGAGGAAAGCAGAGTGCCGCACCAGACTGCGAAATGGCGCCGTAGTATTGTTATCTGATCGTGTGTGCGACTCGAATTGTGTAGTACTTTTTGGAAGCCACGCGGGCACCAACGATTACACTGGAACCTCCGACAAGCCAAGAAAAAAAAGCTGACGCGCTTGACCCGCAGACCAGATTTTCGACGATCACCAAAGCTCTGCTCGCCGTTGTCGTTGTGCTTGAGTGTTAGCTGTTTCGCAACGCTTCACTTCATTTATAAAGTGCCGCACGAGGCAGATTGTCCGCACCAGCCAGTATAGCACGAAATGAACGTACGTACAGTTCTTCCAGTGTATTGACATTGTGGTTTCTTCGAAATTAAATTCAGAAGATAGTACTTCGATATTTAGCCCTCGTCGAAGAGGAAGAGCAGTTTTTTTACTGACTAGCGATTTTAATGCGTAATATTTCTCATATGACCTCTCCCAATGACCTCCAATCCCACCTCCTTTGGGCGAGCTGATTCCATCTTACGCCAGGAAATTTCGAAATCTCATCACGCCGAGGTTCATTACAACCTTGTTTCAGCAAGTGAACCCCTTGGATCGTGTTTAATGATGTTCGACGCCTAAAAAGAATTGCATGTCTTCTGTATTGCCTGATGCATCGATTACGCTATTACCGCTGGGTTACTAGTTGAAATTTTCCTAGCCCTCAAGTGGCGGTTAGAGGAAATGATCAGAAACAGGAGACAGACAGACAGACAAAGAACTTTAATAGCAAGGTCCTGAGACGCTTTGCCCTAGGGCAGAGCTGCGGGCCGCTCCCACGTGGGGACTGGTAGGCCACAGCGAATTAAAATATACCGAGCATGGGCACCGATCCCGCGTTCATGGAACTTTCTTCACAAGTGGTTTGCCGTGAAATGATTATGGATACCTCGCGATAACTGGGGACGTATTCTGAAACGTTCGCCGCGGCGAACTTTTCGCACTGGCCACGCCTCCGCCGTTGCGGCGCGCGCTGAATGGCTGCTTTGACAAAACCGGAAATTCACTTGCGCCACCTGAATTTCCGGTTTTGTCAAAGCAGCCATTCAGCGCGCGTCGCTACGGCGGAGGCGCGGCCAGTGCGAAAAGTTCGCCGCGGCGAACGTTTCAGAATACGTCCCCTGATGCATACAAAATGGGTTGTTTTGCTTATCTTTGCTAAAGCACTGCTTTCCACATACTCATTGACTGCTGCTGTTCACTGAAGCAGTGCTTTCCACATAGTCATTGACTGCTGCAGTTCACTGCTGTGAAGAAATGACTCTAATAGCTCTATTCAGTGTTTTCATGTAGTACGTTGTTTAGTATTCTTATCTCTTTTACGAGTCAGGCAGCGCACACATGTTTTTTAGGCAAAATGGTCTCTATAGCATTACCGAGTTATGAAGTCTTTGATGTATAGCATAACACGCCGTTTCTACTTGGCAAGTTGTTTTCAAATTTTCTATTTAAAGATTGGGTGCTCACCTCCGTAAACGTCGTGCTCCTTTCTTTTTTAGCAATAATGGAATATTTTGCTTCAGCGAGCACCTTCTAAGGAGCTAACACAATGAACTCACAGTCAAGAGGACAATAAACATCCAATGCGCGTTGGACAAAATCACATTGGCTTTACGGATGCTGAAAATGAAGTGATTATTCGGGCAATCTAAAGGCTTGCTGAGAGCTCTAAAGGCCTTTGAGCAGAATTTAGAAGCATGTTTCCCACCATCCGAGTACGTGACGCTTCTGTTTTTTTTTAAGGTTTCGCTGGGCTCTGACGAGAAGCATACCTTTGAAGGAATGCCCACATTAGGGTTGGCGGGACTTTTATCGGAGAGAAATGTATAGGTTACATAGGGTGTGATGACCATCATTTAGTGGTGCATTATACGTTAATAACATAACATGTGGATGCTTCTTGCGTAGTTATTGCGCATGGAGCCAAAGCTTGCAAATTTTTCACTTAAAGGGCAAGTCACACAGCTACAAAAGATGCCCTGCTTAACAGGAGGCTGTATTTCTAACGGGTGCTTTAAATTTTATAAGTAGTAAGCGTCGCAGGCAGAATCGCAATGCCTCGCGACAATAGAATAGGCCTTTTTACTAAGAAGACAAAAGAATATATTTTGACGTGACTCTTGGATGCGCCTAACAGATACATATTGTGCGTTGCCGTAAGCATTGTGGCGTTTTGTTGTCTCCGAGATTCGCCAACATGCGGCAGTACCAGAAGCTACACTTCTTCAACTGCAGCTGAAGTCGTTGAGGCTGAACGGTGCCAAACAAAGCGAAATATCCGCAGATTTACAAGTTGGAAAGTAGAATAAAGTAAAAGAAGACAACCGCTGTTTCGCTTCGGTGAACCAATCAAAGCTATAGCAAGTTTATGCGTGGCACCTTAGATCCTCGCGCTGTGTTGTCACATTTGGTGAGGACGATATGGCTTGACACAGCAGGTCGTGCAACTGCAGTTGCGCAGATTGAATGGAGTCGTGCAGCGTTGAGACGAGGCGTATCACGAGGCTCGCGCGATGATGAACGCCAGCACTGGTGTTGCACGCGTTGCGCCTCGGTGGTGCATGAGACGAGACTGACGGAAAACCGTTGGCACGTGTCAGCGCCAAAGGGAACAAGTAAATGTAAGTATCTTCACACTTGGCTCTCCAGTGGGAACGCTGTAGATCCGACCGAACGGAGCGTGAGGGTGTGGCACATGGGACAAGGAATGCACAACTCTAGCGGGCAACTGTCTGCGGCTATGCGGGAAAGACTACAGAGAAAAACCGTGCCCAACTGAGAACGCTTTTGAAAAGAGTCGGGCGTTTTAATCCACGTTAGTTTAAACTCGGGTACAGAAAACGTTAACACTTTATTAGCAACAGGTAAATAAGACAGAACACGCAACTGATTGCAAAGGTTCAGTTATTTCGCGGATCCTCCCTTCCGCGTAGGAGGAAATGCGATATCTCAGCGCGCGGAAGCTGCGTCGATTGAGCGTCTGTTCCAAGCAACCAAAAGTGCTGTCCAACGCTGCCCGCCTACTTGGCGCGCTCACACACGTGCAGCACCCACGCGACCCTAGCTTTCCCTTCATAGCCGTAAAAAGTTTTCAGGGAGCCTCACGCGACAATCTTCATCTCTAGTGACAAAAAAAATATAGAGGAGCCGTAGGGCTTAGTCACGTGATAGGCAAGCGGTAAATTTTAGTCGAGTTGTTTTGTTTGCATTTTCGGCGGGCACTTAGGAACCGACTCTTACGTCTAAACACAACCAAGGGCCTTGAATAAACGATTACTACGAGGCAACCCCAGCCATTCATAAGCACCTATCACCAAGTCAGCCAAGCGTTGATACCTTTGGTTGACGAGTTCGCAGAAAGCCCATCTACCTGTACCTGACAGCCTGAACTATTGATGAAAAAGAGCCAACGTCAAATCCTATTGAAGGTTCAAGTGTGTGGCGCAGTCGAGTCTTTGTTATGACAGTCACGTAAAGTACCGGACCACGAAAAATACATAGGTGAACGTGGTGGTTCAAAGTGCAAGACAGTTGTACCAAAATAGCAAGCAAATACACACCGCAGTTTAAGGTGCACAACAGCTGATTTGACCAAGCACGACACCGCGCTCGGGCATTCTGGATAAGCTTAGATGCGAGGGCGCCGGTAACTCCACTTAATGGTGGTTGGCCAGCGCAAGTGAACGATGCTTTAACAATTCTGTCGTCATGGATCAGGCGCCCAAGAAATTCTCAACGTTTCAAGGCAACGCAGTTGAAACGGAGAACGACGCGCGTGGTAGCATTAAACCAGTTGTTACTTTCCATGTGCTTCCATGCATGTGACTTTTCAGTAACGTGGAAAGTTGGGCTAGTTGTTGGTGAGTGATCATAGTACCTTGCTGGTGAAGCAGCGCACAAACACGGACACAGTGAAGACAAGCAGGAATAGACGACACTCGCTGCAGCGAGTGTCGTCTATTCCTGCTTGTCTTCACTGTATCCGTGTTTGTGCGCTGCTTCACCAGCAAGGTACTATGCATGTGACTGCAGGCGTCACTAAAGGGTACCACGTACCAACCAATCTCGAATGGTCCAGCAACAATGTGGGGAGAACCCTACGAAACTGCAGAAGGCTCCGGAGAGCGGGAGGGGTGGCATCTGAGAAGGTTGGCTTGCCGAGGCTAGCGGAATCACGTGGCCTTCCATCTTAGTTATTTTTACCCTGCCTCCATGGTGTGCGGAACTAGGTACGTCGTCTGTCGTGGCCAAGCGCACTGCACGTCTCTTGCGTCCCTCGATACCTTCTAACCCTAAACACCGATTAGCCATACATAAGAGCCGACGCGCTTGATCCACTGATCAGATTTTCGACGGTCGCATACTCCGCTCACACCTATCGTTGTACTTGAGTGCTACTGCTTTTGGAACTCGTCGCTCCGTCTGCAGCGTGCCGCACGAGGCAGATTGTCCGCGCCATGCAATAAATCACGGAATGAAAACATGTATAAAGTTGTGCACTCAAATTTTGCATCTTGCAAGCATAGGTGAATCTCGTTCATTTTCTTATGCTGGAATTTCCCGGTTTATTCAGAGAATGATTTCTTCGGGAATAAATTATTAAAGTAGCACCTTGATATTTTGTTCTGTATTTCATCTGAATACTAGTTTCTTAATCGTTAGCGATTTTAATGCGCAATTCTTTTCAGACGACCTCTGCCTGTGATCTCTTATCACCCCTGTCTTTTGCGAGCTGATTGCATCTAACGCGTGAAAATTCCACAAGTTCTTCACACCAGCTAATTTCTTGCCATCCTAAAACTGCATTCCCTTCGTTTGGCAATCGTTCACCAAGTCTATTGGTCCACCGTTTATATGTCCTGTGGATTACTTGGACTGCCGAGCTCCATCGCTTCCTCTTATTGTCGACAAGAACTTCGGCTACACCCGTGTGCTGTCTAAACCTCGCCGCTGTCTTCTTGTCTCTTAACCTTACGCCTGATATCGCTGGATCACTGGGAGACGCCTTCATAGCGCAGTGGACCATGAATAGACTGATAATACTTTAGCTTCTTAGATTCCTGTGTTGATATATGTGATGGTAGTCAGCTACCATTACACGAGTGCTACAAGGTGTTGTATTTTTCCTTGTTCCACTAACTTAAATGAAGAGGACTGTTGGATGCGAATGGACAAGCATAAGTTGTACAGGGTAGCTCTGGTTCACACTGTAGGTATTATTTTTCCCTAGCAAAATCTTGAGCTTTTGTGCAGTAATAACTTTATCATTTCAACCTATACATCTTTCCAAAACCTTCCTACATAGTAATTTGTAGCCTCTGAGAACCTTACAATAACCTTACACGTCTGATCCAACTTCGCATATAAAAATAATTTCACTGTTAATTTACCGCTGCTAACGAGACGTCTTAGAAAAAGGGATCGCTTTATCATGTACAAATGTGCCAGCGAGTTTGGGGGCAAAACTTCTGTGAGTTGCATCAAAAAAAAGTAAAAAAAAGATGGCGACATTATTTCTGCGACCCAGCTAGGACGATTTTCGAGCGTCGATGCAACATGTAACAAAAAATATGATAACATCAAGTTTTATCAAATTTTTTTTCTTTGAGCTTGACTTTCTCACGCACACGTAACGGCGACTTTTGAAGCCTACGTTTCGGATAAATCTAATTTAACCACAGGTTCGCGCAAAGCACCTGTCACAGCCAGCAAGACAACGGCGTCAATTCATGCTTATATATTCGCAGTCCAGGAAGATAACCGACATGACGAATTGACGTTAATGAATGCAGCAAGTGGGAAAGATGATTTTTGAAATCAATTTGTAGCAACTGTGGCAAGTCAAATAAAAACTGTACCAGACATCCGCCTGTGGGAGAAAGGGAATTGTTAAAACACGGTCAGAAGCAAGGATTCCTCTTTGGTCTCTGACCTAAGCTTTCTCTGAGTGCGTATGTCGGACAGAGATAGAGAAAACTGCGGAAAAATCCAAGGGAACGCAAAAACAAATGTTCTTGAATTCCTACCATCCTAGCAACGTATGATGGAACACAGTGACCAAAACGGTTGAAAAAAGACCGTCAAGCACAATTATCAAACGTCCCAAATAATTCCCTATGACTTGCGGTAAAACATCACTACATGGAAGTGAGGCTAAAGAAGAGCACACCGACAAGTAAAAAAGCCATAGGAATTCTCAGAATTGAGGACTAATGCGTAAGCATTGTATGGCTGGCCAATGAGTTCCAATTTGCGTAGTTTCGCTAAGTTTTGCTTAGTTTTCTGACTTCATCCACCAATATCTACCCATGGCAATATCTACCCATGGCAATATCTACCCATGGCCTATCCGGTGGCGAAGAATGTAGTGAAAGGCCTCAAATTGGGCTGTTTTACCGAAAGTCTCCAGACACTCCTGGCAAGATAAACAGATTCCTTAAATCCCAAATCGATTGAAAGTTGGAAAAGAAGTCTTTGTTTTCAAAAATCAGTAAAGCGATACGAAATCAGTGAATGAGGGGTCTCTTACTCATTCTTTGGCCGGTGCAAGGAGCGTTCCAGTTTAGAACTTGCGGGGTATCTGTTCATCGCTTGAGAATTGGCGAAGCCGACCTGTGGTGCTGATATGATCTGTACCTTTGTTACTAGCAGCACGTAGTTCGAGCTGCCAGGCTGCCGCTACGCAGTGAAGATCTGCAGGTTTATTCAGCACCATCGACTGAAATCCGGCGGATGTTTCATCAGCTGTATCCACGCCCACTAATACTGAGGAGCAGGCATCCATTTAGCTTGCAATAAATCACTTACTAGAGAAGCTACCCTCAGCGACGGTTGTCATGGTATCGAACTCCAGCGCTGCCCCTCAGCAGATTAAAGTGAAGTGACGCTGCTAACCCAGCTATTGGTAGCATTTAAATTACTGTCATTAAAATGAAATGTAATGGGGTTTCCCCGACATGCCGATGGATATATTTGTAGATAAAAATTGGTGCATAAGTAGGATGACCTGGTGTATTGGAATAATAGAGCCAAATTACTCGCTTCTTCACGCTGAAGTTTCTTACAGGGCTAGAATTTTGTAATGGGTTAAGTTTATCAACGCGCCATGGCGAATGACTTCGTGTTTCGTGCAGAATAGGTTCGATGCGCTTTGTATTTAGCTACGCGAGTAAAAAAAAATATTTCGCCTCAAGACGATGGTGGCGCCAGCTGTCCTGGCTACCGCAGAAAGACTATGTTCACTGTAGCCCCGAGAGATGGCGTCACCGTTCCATTGCGGCGGAATCGACATGCTTAGAGCGGCGCAGTTGCAGACGATGAGCGCATCGACTTCATTCTGTAAAAAAACAAGCAAGTTATTGATATAAGCGTGTCCATAAACTAGACCAATTGGAAAAATTCCAGCTCTATTCTAAACTTAAGCGCGAACGATCAAGTGGTTTAGGTCGAAGTGTCATATATACCTGGCAATGTTATTTCTGCTACACACGCTATGCATTTATGCTAGTGAATGTCTGGTCGACAGACCTCAATTATACACCCCTATATACTGCGGCTGCCCACAAGTGCTGTGTCATTTCGATGACACTCAAAGTACATCCCTCCGACTTGTGGATCTCGCTGGATCATCGATTTTTTTTTCACTGCCTAGGCTTGACTTACTGTGCTTGCAGTCTCCCACCGAATCGGTTGTGCCTTTGTACCGGAGTACTCACTGAGAAAAAGGAAACGTGTGGTAAGTGGTCGAGTGCTTGCCCTGACACTTTTGCACTATTGAATATCGAGCTGCCCATCATTGCTTGCACAGCGCGCATTTCTTTCCGTGTAACTGCCTTCTTCTTTAGCTGCCTCGTACCACTATCGATGAATGCCTAAATCTTATTGGTAGAGGGTCTCAGTGCTGCAATCTGTTTCTTTCTTTGACTCGCCCCCACTACACGCTTCCTCAGGCGGTACTAGGCACTTTGTCCCTGGCAGTGGTTTCGTGCTCGCCTGATATTTTAATTTTGCTCTACTATGCGTGGTCTGTGAGAAGTCCATGTTTATTCGGAATGAGTGAGTTGTTCACAATAAAAGACAGTATCCTGTGAAAAAGAAAATGAAAAATCATAGACGACGACGACGATGACAACATCGACAACAATCAATCAATCAATCAATCAATCAATCAATCAATAATTCAAATGTGTTTATTAAATTTCCCAGGAACAACTTGGAGTACCTTGTGGCTGGCGCTCTCGTCAATACAATGCACAAAAGGATGAACCGTGCAAGCTAACAAACACGTACACATGCGCGCACACATAAAGAAGAGAATAATAATTTCACCAATGCTGATTTTAACAGAGCATAAAATGTGTACAAGAAGAGAATAGAAAGCGAAAGTGGAGAAACATAAGAAAGAATTACAGAGTGAGAGAACACGCAACAGATATAATAGATTTTGCTTAGTTATTGAAATTTCTCTGCAACTGCTTTCAGGAAAATATTATTTAGGCATCAAGATACCCAGGCACTCTGAATGGGCGTTATATGTCGCCTGCATTCCAAGTAGAAGTTAGAATATAGAAGCTGGATAGAAGATAGAAGCACGCTGTTTCCTTGTGCGTATCTGTAGAATGTAAAAGCGCACATTATAAAGTGCGAGCAGTCGATTTTTCTACGTATTAGTTTGGGAAAAAAATCAACGTCCAATTTACTGCGGCTACAGTTGAGGTTAGTTAACGTAAGTGTTTATGTTGATTGTGTGGAGATGGAATCTTCCGACAGAATCAATGTTTAAATATAGATGTGAATATTTTTTTTCTCATCTTCGAGAAGATCCAAATTTGACTTACAAGTGCCCCCCAAAACGATGGAGGCGTCTCAAGAACTGGAAGGCATAGGCTCTTATATAAAGTTACAAATGACACATGCATTAAGTCTCTCGTCACCCGACATACAGCGCAGAGCTTTCGAAGTTCACGCTGCCTCGGCTGTTTAGCGTGTGGCGAGAAACTCAGACAGCTATCAAAGTACACTCAAAGGTCCTTTTTTCCCTGAGCTCATGGCAGGAGAACGTCTTCAACGCTATCGGAAATAAAGTCTACTTAGCCTTCCGCGTGAAACATACTACTTTTGTTTTTCATCCATTTGTGACGAGCTTGTTTTCAGCGCAGCATGACGAAAAGTTTGAATGTCCTTTTGAAGAGCGGAGCAATCACTAACAGTTTTTACCACTTTGAAAAGGTTCGCGTCATCGGAATATAACAAAAACTGAAGAGATCTGAATGACGGCCCAAACGTCGGTAATAAACAGCGAGAAAAGAAGAGGGCCCTGGACAGGCCCTTGAGGAGCACCACCCCGAAAAGGCGTTTTTGTTTGAATTTCCACGGTACTAAATTATGCTTTCTGTTACATTCTATCTCCAACACTATCATGTCTGTGGGTTCTGTTGAAGTCATACATTGCAATTTTTCTGGCATAATTAACGTTAAGGAATTTAACTAGTTCAGAAATGCCTCTGCGCCACGCGGAGGGCCTGCGTGGTTGCAGTTAGGAATAATTTTTCGCCAAGTGACGTACGTCGCCGACATCACATTGTCACGTGGTGGTGGCGTTGAATAAGAAAGTAGCAATACTGTGAACAAGAAAACTAACTTTTATTGGGCGAACCTTTGCCCACAAAACAGGCTACACTTATAGCGCAACGATAGCGGTGAACACGCTCGGCGATCGTCGAAAATCTGATCAGCGGGTCAAGCGCGCCGGCTTTTATAGATCAGTCATCGAATGTTCCAGATTAACTGATGGGACCCACGTGTCTTCCACAAAGTTCTACATCATTCGTGTCACGCGATGAAATCTGATAACACAAGGTTCGGCGACAACAGACACGCGGATAGAAGCGTCGATAACTTTCCAGAAACGTCGGATACATGCAGGCGCGTCCCTCGCTCTGCGATTACAGTTGTTAAGCGGCGAAACGTGGTTGCCCGATAAAGTACACGTGTCATTACCCCCCTCTTAAAAAGCATCGTCCCGATGCTACAAAGATAAGAGAGCGAAACACAAAAGGACACTTATTAAACATAAGCAACAACAAAAAGAAACAAAGTCGCGAAGCCCCAAAGTTCATTAACGCTGGTAGTAGGGCTTGAGTCGCACAACGTGGACTATTTCAGGTCGTGAGCGGCGCCGCTGTGATAGCGAAATACCGTCTGGCACGACCTCATAGTCCAGTGCGCCAATACGTCGGATGATCTTGTACGGTCCGAAATAGCGACGCAAAAGCTTCTCGCTCAGTCCTCGTCGACGTATAGGGGTCCAAACCCAAACACGGTCACCGGGCGGGTACTCGACGAAGCGTCGTCGGAGGTTGTAGTGTCGGCTGTCGGTCCTCTGCTGGTTCTTGATCCGCAGGCGGGCGAGCTGTCGGGCTTCTTCGGCGCGCTGGAGGTAGGTACGGACGTCAAGGTTCTCCTCGTCAGTGACGTGCGGCAGCATGGCGTCGAGCGTCGTCGTCGGATTCCTGCCGTAGACCAGCTTGAATGGCGTGATCTGTGTTGTTTCTTGTACCGCCGTGTTATAAGCGAATGTTACGTACGGCAGGACGGCATCCCAGGTCTTGTGTTCGACGTCGACGTACATCGCTAGCATGTCGGCGAGGGTCTTATTCAGCCGGTCCGTAAGACCATTCGTCTGGGGGTGGTAGGCCGTTGTCCTCCTGTGCCTTGTCTGACTGTATTTCAGAATGGCTTGGGTGAGCTCCGCTGTAAAGGCCGTGCCTCGGTCGGTGATGAGGACTTCTGGGGCGCCATGTCGCAGCAGGATGTTTTCGACAAAGAATTTCGCCACTTCGGCTGCGCTACCTTTCGTCAGTGCTTTTGTTTCAGCGAAGCGGGTGAGGTAGTCCGTCGCCACGACGATCCACTTATTTCCGCTTATTGACGTCGGAAAGGGTCCCAGCAAGTCCATCCCGATCAGCTGAAATGGTCGGCAAGGAGGCTCGATTGGCTGTAGGAATCCGACTGGCCTTGTCGGCGGTGTCTTGCGTCACTGACTGTCTCGGCATGTTCTGACATAACGGGCGACGTCGGCGGTCAGGCGCGGCCAATAATACTTTTCTTGTATCCTCGATAGTGTCCGGGAAAATCCGAGGTGTCCAGCGGTCGGATCGTCATGTAGGGCGTCCAATACTTCTGGACGAAGTCCTGACGGGACAACAAGAAGGTAATTGGCGCGGACTGGTGAGAAGTTCTTCTTCACGAGTAGACTGTCTTGAAGCGTGAAGGAAGATAATCCGCGTTTAAATGCCCTGGGGACAACGTCGGTGTGCCCTTCCAAATAATCGACGAGGCCTTTAAGCTCCGGGTCCGCTCGTTGTTGTTCGGCGAAGTCTTCCGCGCTTATTATTCCAAGGAAGGCGTCGTCATCCTCGTCATCTTGTGGCGGCGGGTCAATGGGGGCACGTGATAGGCAATCGGCGTCTGAGTGTTTTCGTCCGGACTTGTATGTTACATTGATGTCGTATTCTTGTAGTCTGAGGCTCCACCGTGCCAGCCGTCCAGAGGGATCCTTTAAATTCGCTAGCCAACACAAGGCGTGGTGATCGCTGACGACTTTGAATGACCTGCCATATAGGTAAGGGCGAAATTTCGCTGTAGACCAAACGATGGCGAGGCATTCCTTTTCGGTTGTAGAATAATTGCCTTCCGCTTTTGACAACGACCGGCTAGCGTAAGCTATCACGTGTTCATGTCCATCTTTTCTCTGGATTAGGACGGCACCGAGGCCTAGGCTACTGGCGTCAGTGTGGATTTCGGTATCGGCGTGCTCGTCGAAGTGCGCAAGTACGGGCGGCGACTGCATGCGTCGTTTGAGTTCTTGAAATGCGTCGGCCTGCGGCTTTTCCCACTTGAACCCGACGTCACATTTAGTTAGCTGCGTCAGCGGCTCAGCGATGCGCGAAAAGTTCTTGACAAATCGCCTGTAGTAGGCACACATGCCAAGAAATCTACGCACTGCCTTCTTGTCGATGGGCTGCGGGAACTTTGCTATGGCCGCTGTCGTCTGCGGGTCGGGGCGGACTCCAGATTTGCTGATGACGTGGCCTAAAAATAGAAGCTCCTCGTAAGCGAAGCGGCACTTTTCCGGCTTCAGAATAAGCCCTGATGACCTGATGGCCTCTAGTACTGTTGCAAGCCGCCTAAGGTGAACGTCCAAATTTCCGGCGAAGACGACGACGTCATCCAAGTATACGAGACAGGTCTGCCACTTCAATCCTGCTAAAACCGTGTCCATCACGCGCTGGAACGTTGCAGGCGCCGAGCACAGTCCGAATGGCATAACCTTGAACTCGTAGAGGCCGTCTGGGGTGATGAAGGCGGTCTTTTCGCAATCTCTTTCGTCGACTTCTATTTGCCAATAGCCAGACTTGAGGTCGATGGACGAGAAGTATTTGGCGTTGCAGAGCCGATCCAATGCGTCGTCTATCCGTGGGAGGGGGTATACGTCCTTCTTTGTGATCTTGTTCAGACGACGATAATCGACGCAGAAACGCAGGGTTCCGTCCTTTTTCTTCACCAGGACAACAGGGGATGCCCACGGGCTTTTCGACGGCTGGACGATGTCGTCGCGCAGCATTTCGTCGACTTGTTCTCTTATAGCTTCGCGTTCTCGCGGCGAAACGCGGTAAGGGCTCTGACGGAGTGGTCGAGCGCATTCCTCGGTGATTATGCGATGCTTGGCGACTGGTGTTTGTCGAATCCTCGATGACGTCGAAAAGCAGCCTTTGTATCGTCGGAGCAGACTTCTGAGCTCCTGTTGCTTAATCATAGGGAGATTTGGATTAATGTCGTAGTCTGGTTCGGGAACCACAGTCGTCGGGGTAGATGCGGCGGAATCCGAGAGGACAAACGCATTACTTGTTTCCAGAATTTCCTCGATGTACGCAATCGTCGTGCCCTTGTTGATGTGCTTGAAATCCTGGCTGAAGTTTGTCAGCAACACTTCAGTTTTCCCTTCATGCAGTCGAGCGATCCCTCTTGCGACGCAAATTTCACGGTCTAGCAGTAGACGTTGGTCGCCTCCGATGACGCCTTCTACGTCAGCGGGTGTTTCGGTGCTGACCGAAATAACAATGCTGCAGCGAGGCGGGATGCTTACTTGCTCTTCGAGCACACTCAAGGCGTGGTGACTACGAGGGCTCTCCGGCGGTATCGCATGATCTTCCGACAGTGTTATTGACTTCGAACTCAGGTCGATCACTGCGCCGTGTTGGTTGAGGAAGTCCATACCGAAAATGACGTCTCGTGAACACTGTTGGAGGATAACGAAGGTGGCAGGGTAAGTCCGGTCATGAATGGTTATTCTTGCCGTGCAGATCCCAGTCGGCGTGATGAGGTGTCCTCCAGCGGTTCGAATCTGAGCGCCTTCCCATGCGGTCTTAACTTTCTTCAACTGGGCGGCGATGTGTCCACTCATTACGGAGTAATCGGCCCCTGTGTCGACTAATACCCATGTCACACGGGCACATTTGGAAGGCCTTCCAGTCGACGGCCTTCGAAACGCCAGAACTCTATCGACTCAAAGGAGTTGTCGCGCTGCTACACGGCACTTTTGAAAGGCCGTTGAGTGGTTTCGGCGTTTCTCGCCAAATTGTGTGGCGTTGCGTATCTTTATTTTCGTTTTCATGTCACAAAAAGTTAAACAACATTAAAACCACTTAAAAGCACTATAATTTCTTTTATGTTTGTTTATAGATGAAAACAATTGTTTATACATTGCCTTACATGTATGTTTAGTTTTTAGTTGTTGAGTAACGAAACTGCGGCAACGTTTGCGTCGCTACACGTCGCTGTTGTCGAGAGTGTGTGTGTAGTTAGCGCATATCAAATGGCAAAAATACTTCATTGAATAATTGATAACACTCATATATAGTATTTTTAGAGCATTTTGGTTTGGTTTGTTCTTTCTAACCGTGAGTTGGAGCACACTGTGAACGAGAGGGCATGTTCGCGTCGTTTCCGTTTCCGTTGCTCAAAGGCCATCGAGATTTCGATAGAGTTGTAATGTGCTCCATTGACTCGATAGACTATTGACTCGGCGGCCGTCGAAACCGCCCGTGTAGCAGCTCGAACTTGACCTTTGAGTCAACTGACTATCGGTTGGAAGGCCTTCCAAACGCCCGTGTGACACGGGTATAAGGCAGTGACTACGTGGCCGTCGAGAAGCACGTCGAGGTCGGTTGTTCTTTGTCTGGCGTTGCAGTTGGGTCTTGGCGTCGGATCACGGCTGCGTCGTGTTGAACTGAAGCTGGAACGTTGCGTCATCAAGTCGTCTTTCGTCGGTGTAGTCTTGGGTTCCCGACTTCTTCGGGACGGCGGCGTGTCGTCATTAGGTCGTCGAGATGGTCTCTTCGTTGTCTTCGTCGGCGGCGGAGGATCTTCGTCAGTTCGACGAACAGCAACCACACCTCCATCGGTTGCTGCTTTTAGTTTTCCGGATATGGGCTCGCAGAGCGGCCCCGGGCTGGGCCGGTGTACGGTTGGCGCTGCGGCGACAGGTAGCGGCCTGGTGACGGCGAACGGGACGGTCGTCGAGGGCTCCACTGAGTGGCGGCGAGGTAGTCGGCGATATCACGTGGGCGCTCTCCAAGCTGTGGACGCGGCGCGTTGACGGCGAAACCTCGCAGTCCCATCTCTCGGTACGGGCATCGTCGGTAGACGTGACCTGCTTCTCCGCAGTGGTAGCAGAGCGGGCGGTGATCAGGAGCACGCCAAACGTCTGTCTTCCTCGGGTAGCTGCGCTGGGCAACGGGTGGGCGTGCTGGCGGCGGCGGTGGTGGTTGACGGAATTGCGTCGTTACGGGGTCCTGGCGCGGTCGTGGAAGGGGACCTTGACGGCGGGCGACGGCGGCGTAGCTCATCGCTTGCGGCTGAAGCTGCGGCGGTTCTGGTTGCACTTGAGGAACTCCAAGCGATCGGTGCACCTCTTCTTTTACGATGTCGGCGATCGAGGCCACTTGAGGCTGCGACGAAGGCAAGACCCTCCGCAGTTCCTCGCGCACAATGGCCCTGATGGTCTCGCGCAGATCGTCCGTGGCCAGCGATTGAATTCCTGCGTAGTGGGTAGAGCCTGTACGGCGGTTGAATTGCCTGTTCCGCATTTCGAGTGTCTTCTCGATGTTCGTCGCCTCAGAAAGAAACTCTTCGACGGTCTTCGGTGGGCTTCTTACCATCCCGGCGAAAAGTTCCTCCTTTATCCCACGCATCAGTAGGCGGACTTTCTTCTCCTCGGCCATATCCGGGTCGGCGTGGCGGAACAAACGGCTCATTTCTTCCGTAAAAATGGCAACGTTCTCGTTTGGTAGCTGCACTCGGGCGTCCAGCATAGCTTCAGCCCTTTCCTTGCGCACGACGCTTGTAAAGGTGCGTAGGAAGCCGCTACGGAACAGGTCCCACGTTGTCAAGGTCGATTCCCTGTTCTCAAACCAAGTTCTGGCGGTGTCTTCTAAGGCGAAGTAGACATGCCGCAGCTTCTCGTCGGAGTCCCAGTTGTTGGATGTTGCGATTCGTTCGTAGGTCTCCAGCCATGATTCGGGTCTTCAGTCGCTGCTCCATGGAAGGTTGGTGGGTCCCGAGGTTGTTGTAGGATAACAGGGGACGCCGGGGCAGCCATTGGCGTTGTCTTGACCACGATCTTCTTTGTCGTCTCAGGTAGAAGTCCGTGCTCTAGGGGCAGTCCTTGCAGTCTGCGGCTAGCACGCTGGTCTTCGGCGATGTTGGTTCTGTCCTCGGGCTTCGGGCTTGGGTCGCGACTTTGCGGGGGCGTTCGGTACATGAACGCACAAGCACCTCCACTAGATGTCACGTGGTGGTGACGTTGAATAAGACAGTAGCAATACTGTGAACAAGAAAACTAACTTTTATTGGGCGAACCTGTGCCCACAAAACAGGCTACACTTATAGCGCAACGATAGCGGCGAACACGCTCGGCGATCGTCGAAAATCTGATCAGCGGGTCAAGCGCGTCGGCTTTTAAAGATCAGTCATCGAATGTTCCAGATTAACTGATGGGACCCGGGTGTCTTCCACAAAGTTCTACACCATTCGTGTCACGCGATGAAATCTGATAACACAAGGTTCGGCGACAACAGACACGCGGATAGAAGCGTCGATAACTTTCCAGAAACGTCGGATACATGCAGGCGCGTCCCTCGCTCTGCGATTACAGTTGTTAAGCGGCGAAACGTGGTTGCCCGATAAAGATAAGTACACGTGTCAATATGTCTTGCTACACGGGGCCCTTAACGCTGCCACGTTAATAGTGTACAATCGCAATACGCGCCGTCGCTGTGCCGTAATTATACTCTGTTTGATTGGTGACGCGGGAAATTCCGAGAAAATTCGCCGTGGCAGTGATGTACGCTTGTATGAGACAGGTAGAGTCAAATGTAATTTATTGGCCTTGAAGGGTGTTCGAGTGATTTGCTGTTATGTCTAGGCGCCGGGAGACCATTCCCAGCGAGATAAGAGCGGAACATTAAGCCCATAAAAGGGCTTACCACGCGTGTACACCCTCAAGCAACGCACCAAGCGGCCGATATGAACGATTTATATCTGAACTCTGTACCTAAATCTAGAGAAACGCGGTCAGTCTTGCGAACGGAAACGTTTCATATTACGCAATTTTCTGTATGCCGAGCCCAGGAAGCGCTAAATATAGGAAATATTTAGCGCCTTAAAGAGGTTCCACGCGAAAAAGAATTACATGTCTTTTTTGCTGCCTGATTCATTGATTATGGTAATATAGCTGGTTTGCTATTTAAAATTTCCATAGACTCCGACGCCGGTTTCGGGAAAAATCACAAACACAAGCGAATGAAGATGTACCGAGCACAGACACCAATGACGCGCACACGGCACTTACTACAATAATCGTTCGTTTAAAATAGTGCCAAAAAATACATCGACAAGTAAGAGCAAAGGACCAGCGCTGGTCCTATGGTCTTCCTTGGTTATGTGTTTTTGTAGCTGTTTAAAATGAATGGCCTGTACCAACTAGCTCGCACCCGAACCCTTGCAAGACTTCCCTAATTGTTTGCTGTGACATAATTCAACATATGTTCCCATAACTCCTACGTGCAAAATAGATTGTTTCGTTTAGCTATGCTAATTTGCCGCTTTGCACATAGTTATTGACTTTCACTGTTCTGCGCTATCACACAATGAGCACAATGAGTCTTTTCAGTGGTTGCATGTAGTATGTTGTTCAATAATCTAATCTGTCTGGACAAGTCTAGCAGTGCACATATTTTTTCGTCAGCGATATGCTACTTTTAGCACTTCGGTGTGTTGAAGTCTGGCATGTTTAAAGTATTGTGCAAACTTATCACGCGTTTTCAACAAGGCAGTTGCTTGCCTTTGAAATCTTCGTGTTCTTTTATTTGCAATCTTTGAATATATTGTTTCCGAGAGTGCCTTCTTTGTAATTTGCACCATGAACTCACGCCTAAAGCGTGATTTTATGCACGTAGAACCAAATGGCAAGGGCTTGAGGGATGTTTAAAACGAAATGCACTATTCGCGAAGCCTTGTGGCTTCTGGAGAGCATGATGGGCTTTTCAGAAGAATTTAGCTGTATGTCTGATGACTCTTTTTTTTTAAGGTTTTGAAGGCCTGTTACGAGAAGCATACCAGGTGTTCAGCAAATATGTACGATAGGGCTTGTTAGGTCTTACTGAAAGAAATGTACATGTTACAAATGCTTTTACGTATATAATTTCGTCAACCCGGGAACGCAGTAGCTTATTGCAAATGGAGCCAAACAATGCATCTTCGTCACCCAAAGTCTACGGTTCCAGCCAACAAAGATTCCTGGCCTGTCTGCAGCATATTTTGTCTAATGGCTGCTTGAAATTTGATGCGGTGCATGCTGCGCAAGTATATTTGCAATGCCACGAGTCAATAGCTTGGGCCTTCTCACCTAAAAGCGATGAAAGAAAAAAATCTGTGGCCCTGACTCTTCCATACGCATGACAGGAGCCTGTCCTGTGCTGCCGTAAGCATTGTGGGTTTCGTGGCTTCCTGGATTCGGCAACATATGGCAGCCGCAGAAGCTACACTTCTGTTGCACCTTGAGTTTCTGAGGCTGAATGGTGTCGTACAGAATGAGATATCGCAGTTTTTGGCCAGATAAAAACGAAACAAAGAATGATCAACAGAAAAAAAATGACCGCAGTTTCTTTTGGGTGAAGAATTGAAACCTATCGCAAGGTTATCCCTTGGGATTCAGATCCTCACACTGTTTTCTATCACTAGATGAGGGCGACAAGGGTTGACAAAGTAGGTCGTACAACTGTTTTTAAGCAGAATAAATGTAGTCGGGCAGCGTTGTGACCAGGCGTGTCCCAACGGTTGTAAGCGCCAAAGGAAATAACTAGATATAAGCAGCATGTCAGTTAACAATTCATTCCACTCAGTCCAGTGTATGCATTATGTTGCGTCATGCATAGTTAACCTCAACAGAAATGAGCATTTACTAGCGTGCGAGCCTCGTGCCACAGGTCCAAGACGTACGGTGTAGTGGCAGCACTGTAGAGCCGACATTACGGAACTTGAGCAAGGATACGCTCCATGGCGGAAGAAATACACTAGAAGAGAGCATCACGTGACAGTCTTGACAGTCACAGTCGTAAAAACAAAATAGACAAGTAGGCCCTAGTCACGGGATACGCATATGCAAGTGGTAGATTCTAGTCGGCTTGCTTTGGTCGTGTCTGCTGTTGAGGTTTCAGAACAGGCTGTTACGCATCAGCACGTCGAAAAGCCTCAATTAAGAGGTTACCACGAGGCAGCCCTACCCATGTGGCAAAGCCTATCCCGAAGTCAACGCAGCGTTGGTACTTAGTGTTGACGGGGCCACAGAAAGCTCCTCTACCTGCAGCAGAGAGCCCGAACTAATGACGAAACGGGCCAACGTCGAATCCAACAGAAAAGCGGCGCCGAACTTGTATTTCCGTGTTACTATACGGTCACTCATTCCATGCCATCGGAAGTTCTGTGCGGCCGAACGATGCCACCGATTCGACGATTGTGAGTGGCCGGGACAGAGCCAACACATTCCCTAGACGAGTCGCCTAGGGGAGACGACGGTAATAAAGACGCAGACCTTTCGTCTAGAGAGGGTGACGTGTCCTGATGTCAACTCGGATGTTTAATGTGCTCTTGCATGGAGTAGGCTTCCGTATCAAAAATGTAACATAGAGCCTTTTTGTTTCATTCCTACTACCGCACGTATTCGTCGATGGTCTTGGTGAATTCCTGGCCCAAATGCCACTTCGAGCCGCAGACAAGGCGCACATGTAAGGCGTAACAAACGCACGAAGAGGTTAGTGAATGTTCAAGCATGTGGCGCAGTCGACTCTTTGTTATGTGTTTGAGGTAATGCACCGAACACCACACGTTACATAGGTCTGAGTGGTGCATCAAGGTACAATACAGCGGGGCAAAAATAGCAGCAAAATACGCACCGCAGTTCAAGATGCACAACAGCTGATTTTGCCAAGCACAAGGCCACGTCAGGGCATTCTGGGTGGGTTTCGAGGCTAGAGCGCTCGCAACTCCACTAACGGCGGTGTGTTAAGCGCAAGCGCCCGACGCTTTTAAATATTGTGTCATCATGGGTCTGGCGCCTAAGACTTCCTCAGGGTTCCAAGGCAACGCATTTGAAGCAAGGAACGACCCGCGTGGTAGCAGAAAACCACTGGTTACTTTCCACGTGACTCCATGGCCGTGACGACTGGCGCCACTAGAGGTTACCACCGACCCAACAATCTCGAACGGACCGGAAACCATGTAGCCGAATCCTGCAAAACTGGCACCGTACGTGCAGAAGGCCCCGCAGAGCGGGATGGGCGGTGTCTGTGGAGGTTATCTTGCCGAGGCTAGTGGATTCACCTGATGCTTCGTCCAAGTTTTTTTTCCTTCCTCCATGGTTTTGGCAACCGGCTCCGTCGTGTTTCGCGGCCAAAAGCATTCCAAGTCTGTCGCGTCCCTCGAGATTTTCTAACCCCAAGTATCACGGCCCGCGCATGCGCCGTCGGAAGCGTCACTGCAGGGTGGTGGGGCCGACGGTGCCAACGTATTTCTAGAATCAATATGGTTACTATCGCAATACATTATTATGCACACGAAATCAGCTTAAGTATAAGTAAGGAGCATACACAAAATCGGACAGTAGGCGAGGGTTTGTGCTGGGGATGCATGGCCATCAATGGACGATTAAAACAGTGCAATCTCACCATCAAACGTTTTAGAGTACAGCACTTAGGCGCCCGTTCCTGTGGCGATCCTGGTGGCGTTGTCTCCCGTGACCGAGCGAACGAGCACTTGCGAAAGATGAAAGCGGACGCGGAGCGCAGCGGGAGATGGAAGCCTAGAGCGCGAGGAGGAAAGCGGAGGAGGAGTCTGCAGTGAAAACATGCGGTAAAAAGCGGAGAAAGAGAGTATAGCGAAATGCTCAGGAGTAAAGCAGAATGCGGCTCGAGACTACGAGACGGCGCCATAGTATTGCAGTGTCATTGTATGCGCGACACGAATTGCGTAGCACCTTCTTGAAACTGCGCGGGCACCAGCGATTCCACTGGAACGTTAGACTAGCCATGCATAAATGCCGACGCGCTTAGCAGACATATGAGATTTCGACGATCGTCGACTCTGCCCCCCCTGTCATTGTGCTTGATTGTTACTTGTTTCGCAACGCCTCGCTCCGTTTGCAACGCGTCACTCGAGGTAGACTGTCCGCACCAGCCAATATATCACGAAACGAAAACACGCACAGAGCTGAGCTCAAATTTCACATTATGGAGCGTTGTAATCGTCAGTAAATTTTTTTTTGAACGATCAAGTGGTTTAGGTCGAAGAGTCATGTATACCTGGAGGTCCTATTTCAGCTACACACGGAATGCGCCAATCCAAATGAATCGGCTCGTCGAGGGGCCTCTAGTTGTACACCCACGAAGGCTGCGGCTGCCCAGAAGTTCTGTGTCATCTCGATTACACTCCAGGTGCAGAACTCTAACCAGTGGGTCTTGATGGATGGTCTGAATTTTTTGTCTGCAATCCCCACTCTTGTCTCACTGCGTCGGCACTCTGCTCCCAATTCGGTTGCGCCTCGATGTCCGAGCTCTCGCACAGAAAAAGGACCTGCGCTCAGACGGTCGTCTTTTTGCCCCAACACATTTGCACTTTTTAATACTGAGCTGCTCTGCGTTGCTTGAACAGCGCGCATTTCTCCCTCGAGAACTGCTGTCTTCTTGTCATTCAGGTTGGCCCACATCCTAATTTCAATATGACCCAACAGGAACTTTTTGGTAGAGCCATCGCCAAATTTTAGTTGGCGCACCCCTACTATAAACATGGCCATGCATGTTCTAAGGAGCCCTAGTTATCTCTATGGCTATTCTCTCTTCATTTTATTTTTTTGTTTGAATTGTTCCTTGTCGATTAAAGGCTACCAGTCATGTACGTTTAAAATATAATAACAGGAAAATGTCTGAACTTTGCAAATTACGCATGTTCGTGCAGATACAAGGCATTACAGTTTTTCTCGTTACCGGGTTGAGGAGGTCGCCGAAGAGTGCTTACGCATCAAAAGCTTAAAATAAAGTAACGAAGGTTTCGCTAGAGGGCGCGACTCACATGCCCGGCATGCTGCGATTGACTGGCGCTAAAATTGCGACGCAGTTGAATCTGCAGCTTGGTCCACTGCGACGATGAAGTGGTCGCTTGTTGTAAAACGGGATGTACTTCAAACAGGCGAAGCAAACGCGTCAGCAAAGCAGTAAAAAAAAGTATTTTAAGAAAAAAAAAGAAAGAGACAACAATTAGAAAACACAAGGAACGTATTTTGAAAAACCCTCTGACCTTGACTGAGAAAGCGGTATACAGAATTTCTTGCGAAGTCGCTTTTTTCTAAGGTGTTTAGTTTGGGATCTTTAAAGGAATTGAAGAAGAAACGATTTTTCCGCTGAATTATCAGGTTATAATTCTGGGATACCAAATAAATCAAAACAATTATAATGTTTTAGTGAGAAGGTGCTGGGGCAGCCAGAAAACACTCATACGCCAAGCACAGGTGGCGACGCCACCTTGGAGTGCATTAACCGCTCCTGCCCGCCATTACGTCACCGATTTTTTCGGTGTGTGCTCGGACGCTGCCTAATTTTATATCTGTAAAAGTGGACTACACTGCCGTTCTTACAGAGCGAAACACTAAACTTACCAAGATTGCAGAAATATTACTGCGCCACAACGACCCAAATATGAAAAAGATGCTATGAATCCATGACGTCACGGTGACAGACCCACGTCTAGGCTTGGGCTCGATATTCAAGAAATGACCTTGACCTTAATGTGCGTCTTGTGATTGTCAGCCTGCTAACCGTGAAACTAACAGTACCACAATTTTGAAAGAATACGCTGTCAGTAAAAAATGAGTGTGTGTTTTTGTTTATACTCCATTTGAGGGCTCAAACTTCTCCCTTCTTGAGTTTAACGCAAATTCCGAATATGGTAAGCGTTTATGCCTAAAACGTATGCCTCTATATAGGTACAGGGTGTTCTACTCTGGCGGTGGCAGCATATGGTATCAGCATGTACACCAATACACACGCAGAAGGAACACAGGAAATGAATTCTGAATACATCAACTGTGCGGAATACGGAAAATTAATAAAAAATATTTAAGAAATCTCGCTTAGAATAGAGAATTCTGTGGCTTCATAAACGTGAGGTTCTTCGTTCGAACCTACGTAAATTCAAGAACGCACTGCCTCTATAGCGTGCTTTGCCGTCATGATGAAGTGTGTGCGGAAAACAGCTCTAAATAAGACGCGAGCTTAGTGGTATTGGCGGGGGCGAAAACCAGCTACGACCGAATGCAGGTTTTCAGGGTTCTTTGTCTAATAGAATTCGGAAACGACAAAAAGTAATATTGCATATATATGTGTTAAGAATCCTATAATGTTTAATTTGTGTCATAATTTCACTACAGGATCAAGAATCAAGGCGAAAGTGAAACGAACGCCTTTGCGAATGAATTTATCATTTGATTTTATTAGCAAAGGCTTGGCTATCGGAAGTCTGATTTCTCCAAGCCAGTGTCGATGCGATACAAATTTGAGGCGATGTTTTATATTACCCTCCAACTAAAATATGAGGTGAGGAAACATCGCTCCCATGGTAATTGTCAATCAAGAGGACGCAAGCAACTTCTGGTCTTCTTCGGAGCTTCTGATCCGTGAAACGTTAGCGCTTCTGAGACAGCAAGTTTGTCAGAAACGTGCTCTAAACACTGCCTTTCTATAGTGTTTCTCTACTGGAGCTGCCCGTCATCCGTCCATGCCTATTTCGCAACGTCCAGCAGAATGCATCGTTTAATCAGGTGAAAAGCTTGCAGGGCAAACAACTTTGTTGTTATCAGAAATATGAAATCCCAAAAGAACAAATAATTTTTTTTTTGCAAATCACACCTAGTGTCGTATGTTAGTTATTGAATGTGCCATGCTCAGGATTTCTATTGAAACCTATGGAGCCAAACTGTTTGGTAAGTCTCCCTGGCGACTGCATTTCTACACGCAGTGGATGACGGAACTACAGGTTTAATGCGCATGCGCATCCGTTTCCGAAGATGGAGTTGGAGAATGCAGACAATCAAATAACGCAAATGAATCGCGCAATGCGTCGGAATAAAAAGTCTGCAAACACGGCGCGAATTGCAGCTGTCCGGGAAGGGAACAAGGCATGATTCGTAAACAGGAAGCCATCAAAAAGAAGGACACGACGAATAATGGGCAAACGGGTTAAGTTCGGTCGCCGGACTACAACTATACTCTCTTTGATTGATGACGTGGGAAAGCACGCGCTAATTGGCCGTGGTAGTGATGAGCGATTGTCTCGATTGGCAGAGCGAAGTGGCAGTTCTCGGCCTTCAAACGGGTACGAGCCATTTCCTCACACGTCTATGCTCCAGGAGCCCGTTCGTGAAAGATAAGAGGGGCACATTAGCCTTCTTGTTTCAGGCCTCCCACGCATGTACACGAAAGAAACGCACCTTGGGGCCGAAATGAACGTACCATGTCTGAGCTTTGTTCATTAAATTCAAGCAAACGTGACCAGTCTTGTCACTAGAAGCGTTACAGATTGCGTAATTATCTGTATGCCTAGCCGAGTATAAGCGTGAAACTTTCCCAGCGTATTGCACATTCGTAGCCTTCTACACAGACCGGGACGAACAGAACCTTTCAGTCCAATATGTTATACTTAATATGGCATAGTGAGCTCTCTCAAACGCGGCCATTCCTGGCCCTTATGGACAAATGTACCGCTAAGCTACGCCTCTCTCTTTCCCTGAAGACCATGTGCGAGGCTAACTCTATAGTTTACCTATGCTTGCGTCATGCTTGGAGCGACAACGATGGCATCTGTGCACGGTACACATGCACGAACGGGCATTGACCCCTTTTCTCTGCACAACAACTCAGCTGCGCGTGGATAAGGTACGGTTGCAAAGGTATGAGCGATAATGCTAAAGCACGTTTCTCGTTGCACCGTGGTTTCAGTAAGCGCGAACCTTCGAACGTTTTCAAGGACGTTTGACGCCAAAAACAGAAGATTACATGTCTTCTGTATTGCCTGATGCATCGATTACGCTATTACAGCTGGGTTACTAGTTAAATTTCCCGAGCCCACAAGTTGCGGGTAAAGGAAATAACCACAAACACAAGTCAATTAGAAATATACAGAGCACGGACACCCTCGAAGCGTTCACGGAACTTACTTAACTAGTGGCTGGCTGTGAAATTATTATGCATACCTCCCGATAACTGCTCTATGCAAAATAAGTTGTTTCTTTTAGCTAAGCTAATGCGCTGCTTTCCGCATAGTCATTAACTGCTTCTGTTCACTGCTGGGAAGCAATGACTCTAATAGCTCTATTCAGCGTTTGCATGTAGTACGTTGTCTGATATTCTCAACTCTTTTACAAGTCAGACAGTGCAAATATTTTTTTAACACAAAATGTTATCTATAGAACTTCCCTGTTTTCTCATTTTCCAGTTAAAGATTAGCTGCTCCCCCGTAAAGGGATGTTCTTTCTTTTCTGCAATAATGCAATATTTTGTTTCAGCAAGTACCTTCTGAGGAACTTAGACAACGAACTCACCGGCAACAAGTTTTTACTAATTTTCTCATTAAAAATTGGGTGATCGCCTCCGAAATCGACGTGTTCCTGTCTTTGGAATCATGGAATATTTTGTTTTAGCTAGCACCTTCTATGGAACGTATACAATGAACTCACGGTCAAGAGCACATGAACATACGTGCACGTTTAACGAAATGGAGAGGGTTTTAGGGATGTTAAAAAGGAAGTGCTGTATTCAAGAGGCCTAATGGCTTCCGGAGAGCTCAAGCCTTTTCAGCAGATTTTAGTAGCCTGTTAGCCACCATCCGGGTATTTGACGCTTTCAGGAATTTTTTTTTATTAAGGCTTCGAGGGCCTCTCACGAGAAGCATGCGAGGGGTTCATGGAATGACCACAAGAGGGCTGGTGGGACTCTTTGCTAGAGAGATATGTATAAGTTAATTATGCGGTAATGACCATCATTTCGTGATTCATTAGACGTTGTTTCCTCACGTCGTCTCACCGCCAATGGAGCCAAATATTTCATCTTTCTTACCCAAAGGCTACGTTATTCAGCCACCAAAGATGCTCTGCCTGACAGCAGAATATCATTTTAATGGGTGCTTCAAATTTTATGCAGAACAAGCTGTGCAAGCATAGTTGTGATACCTCCGGTCAATAGCTTGAGCCTTTTCAACAAAAACAAAAGAAGAAAGAAAAAATATTTCTTGGTGCCTCTTGCATGCACATAACACATACCTATTCTGCGTTGCCCTAAGAATTGTGGCGTTTCGTTGTCTCCGAGATCCACCAACGTACAGCATTAGCATAATCTACACTTCAACTGCAGCTGCAGTTTCTGAGGCTGAACGGTGCCATACAAAGAGAGATATCGTCAGCTTTACGCAGCTGAAAAAAAGGTTACAAGAATCAAGTAAAAAAAAATACCGCTGTTTTGCTTGGACGAAGTATTCAAAGCGACAGCAAGATTATGCGTTGCACTTGAGATCCTCACGCTGTGCTCGAATATTAGCTGAGGGCGTGATGTATCGACACAGCAGGTCGTTCAACTGCTGTTGCGCAGAATGAATGGGGTCGTGCAGCGTTGAGACGAGGCGTGTCACAACGCTGGGGCGATGATGGACGCCGGCAGTGGTGTTTCGCGCGTTGCCCCTCGGTGGTGCATGAGAGGAGACCGATGGAAAACCATTGGCATTTGTCAGTGTCAAAGGAACCAAGCTCATATATTTAGCTTCACATTTGGCTCTACAGTGGCAACACTGTAGAAACGGCCGAACGGACGTGAGGGTGCGGTCCATGGCGGAAGGATCCATGGCAGGAAAAACTACGGATGCGCATTGTGCACAAGTGAGAACGCGCCTGAAAAGAGTCGCGTGTTTTAATCCATATTAGTTTAGACTCGGGAAAAGAGAGAAAAATAATCAATAAGTACAGTAAGACAGTAAAAGACAGTAAAATAAGACAGAACACGCCACTGACTCTAAAGGTTCCCTTATTTTGCGGCTCATCCCCTGCGCGTTTGAGCAAATGCGAAATCTCCACGCTTCGACGCTTGCTCGATTGAGCATCTGTGCCAAGCAACCAAAAGTGCTGTCAAACGCTGCCGGAATACTTGGCGCGGTAACGCACGCGCAGCAGGCACGTGCCCGTAGCTTTCACTTCATAGCCGCGAAAAGTTTTCCGCCACTACAAGAGGGCGCGCCACATGACTATCTTGAAGCGTAGTCATAAAAAAAAATATTGAGGAGCAGTAGCCCTTACTCACCTGATAGGCAAGCGGTAGATTCTACTCTGCTTGCGTTGTTTGCATCTGCGGCGGGCATTTCGGAACAGAATGTTACGTCTCAACACGACCAAGGGCCTTGATTAAACGATTACCACGAGGCAATCTCACTCATTTTTCCGTGCCTATCTCGAAGTCAACGCAGCGTTGACAGTCCTTTTCAAGAGTCTTGACAGCCTGAACTAATGATGAAAAGGCGAAACGTCCAACTCTACCGAAGACTGGCGCGGACCTTGGATGCTCAGGTTGCTATACGGTCAGCTATTCCATACCATCGAAAGTGGAGGGAGGCGGAACGAGTCCGTATCATGGGCCGGATATTGCGACGGATTCGACAGTTGTGATTGGCCGCGACACAGTCATGAGATTCCTTAGTCGAGCCGCCTAGGGAAGACAACACTATTTAAAGCGGATACCTTTCGTGCAGTGGCGCCGACGTGCCCTGATGTGAATTCATACTTCTAATATGCTCCTGCAAGGAGTGGGCTTCCGTAACTGCTGGCATTGTCACTAATCTAGCAAAAAAAGACAGGTATTTCATCCATGCCTACTAGAGGGCGTATTCGTTGTTGGGCTTGGTGGATTATTGGCCTTAACGCCACCTCGAGCCGCAACAAGGCACACGTGGCTGGCATGACGAAAGCATGCTGAGGTTACTGAAGGTTCAGGCGTGGGACGCAGTCGAGTGTTTGTTATGTCAGTCAGGTAAAGCCCCGAATCGGCACGCTGTATATAGGTGTGCGTGGTGGCTCAAAACATAAGACAGCGGAACCAAAATAGCAAGCGAATCCACACCGCAGTTTAAGGTGACCCCGGGTGATTTGACCAAGGAGGAGACCACGCTCGGGAATTAATAATATTTGGGGTTTTACGTGCCAAAACCACTTTCTGATTATGAGGCACGCCGTAGTGGAGGACTCCGGAAATTTTGACCACCTGGGGTTCTTTAACGTGCACCTAAATCTAAGCACACGGGTGTTTTCGCATTTCGCCCCCATCGAAATGCGGCCGCCGTGGCCGGGATTCGATCCCGCGACCTCGTGCTCAGCAGCCCAACACCATAGCCACTGAGCAACCACGGCGGGTTACCACTCGGGAATTCTGGATGGGTTTAGAGGCGATAGCGCTGGAAACTCAACTAAACGGTGGTGTGTTGCGCAAGTGAACGACGCTTTTACCAATTCTGTCGTCATGGGTCAGGCGCCTTAGACTTCCTCCATGCTCTAAGTCAACGCATTTGAAGGGAAGAATGACCCGAACAGTAGCATAAAACCAATCGGTACTTTCCACGGGCTTCCGTGGCTCTGACCACAGACGCCACTAAAGGTTACCACGTACCAAACAATCTGGAATGGTCCAGCAACCAAGTGGGCAGAATCCTACACAATAGGGAACGGGCGCGCACGAGGTCCCGGAGAATGGAAGCGGCTGCGTCAGAGAAGCTTGCCTTGCCGCGGGTAGTGGAATCACGTGACACTTCCTCTTAGTCCATGGTGCGGGTGACCCTCTCCGTCGTCTTTTAGGGCCAAGCGCAATGCACGTCTCTCGCGTCCCTCGAGACCTTCTAACCTTAAACATCGCGTCCCGCGCATGCGCCGTCGGCAGCATGACATTATGGCGGTGGGGCCGATGGCGCAGAAGGGCTTCCAGCCTCGATATGATTGCTATCGCAATAATATATCACGGACATAAATACAGCTGAAGTAGAAGCAAGTAGGATTCATAAAAGGAGACAGCAGGCAAGGGTTTGTGTTGGGGATCCAAGCACTTAAATGCAATATCAAAACAGTGCAACGTGATTATCAAATGTCAGCGTTGTCCCTCGTATTCGAGCGAACGAGAACAGAGAAAATGAAATCGAACGATGAGCGCAGCAGGAGATGAAAGCAGAGGGAACGAAAAGGAAAACGGAGGAGGAGGCTGCAGAAAGAGCATGTTTTGGAAAGCGGAGAATGAGAGAATGGCGAAAGGCTGCGGAGGAAACAAGTGTGAAGCACGAGACTCCAAGATGGCGCCATAGTAATGAAATCTGATTGTATGCGCGACGCGAGTTGTGTACATTTTCTGGAAGCCATGTGGACACATGCGACTGCACTGGAACGATCGACTAGTAATGCATGAAAGTCGACGAGCTTGGCCCGTAGGTCAGATTTTCGACGATCGCCTACTCTGCTCATAGCTGTCGCTGTACTTGAGTGTTACTTCTTTTGCATCTCGTCACTCCGTTTGCAGCGTGCCGCACGAGGCAGATTGTCCGCGCCAGTAAATATATCGCGAAATGAAAACACGTGTAGAGGTGTGCCGAAACTTTACATAACGAAGTATCATAATCATCTGTAGATCTTTTTGATCCTTTAAAGCTGGAATTTTCTGATTTATTCAGATTGGGAATTCTTTGTGATGGAATTTTTAAAGTAGCACCTTGATACTTTGTTCTGTATTTCAATCCAAGACCATTTACTTATTCATCAGCGATCTTAATGCGTAGTACTTCTCAGACCACCTCTCTCAGTGATCTCCTATCATCCCTGTTTTCTGCGAGTTGATCGTATTCTACACCTAAAATTCCCTAAGTTCTTCCCACCAGCTTATTAGTTGCCATTCTAAAATTGCGTTCCCTTCGTTTGGAAACCGTTAACTAACTCTAATGGTCCACCGTTAATATGTCCTAGGTATTATTTGGACTGCCGAGCTCTATCTCTTCCTCTTATTGTCGACAAGATGTTTGGCTACACCCGTTTTCTCTGCAATCCCCACCGTTGTTTTCTTGTCTCTTGACATTACGCCTGATATCGCTGGATCGCTCGGAGACGCCTTCGTCGTACAGTAGACATGAATAGACTGATTGCGCTTTACCTTCTCAGCCTCGTTTGTTGATATACGTGATGGTATATCGGAAAAGCGACACGTTTTAAATGTGAAGCTCTGCTTTACGTTGTATGTGTTATTTTTCTCTAGCAATATCTTGAGCTTTAGTGTTGTAATCACTTCTTCATTGCAACTCATTTATCGTTTGAAAACACTCTTACGAAGTAATTTGTAGCCACTGTGAAAAGGAGCCTACACGTTTGATCCAACTTCGCCTTATAAAAATAAATTCATGTTGATTTAGCGGGATTAACGCGTTGTGGTATATAAAAGAATTACTTTAACACAAAGTACAAATGTTCGACATAGTTTGGGTATACAAGTTCTATGAATTACTTCAGAAGAAGTAACGAAAGAAAATATGGTCGATATTACTTCTATGACCAAGATAGGACGATTTTCGAGCGTCCATGCAACACGCAACAAAAAATATAATAACGTCAAGTTGTATGACATTTTTTTTCTTTGAACTTCACTTTCTCTCGCACGCGCAATGACACCGACTCATGAAGGCCACGTTTCGGATAAATCTAATTTAACCACAGGTTTCGACAAGAGAGAGGGAGAGACAAAAGGGAAGGAAATACATGGAATTTAGCCAGTGTATGTACCGGCTGGCCATCATGTGCTGGGGAAAGAGGTAAAAATAAAAAAGGTGAGAGAAGAGAAAAGAAAAAGGAAAATGAGGTTTGGTAAAGTGCCTGGCACAACCACCTAGACAACCGCATCGATTTACGCTAATAAATCTGCAGTCCCGAAAGATAAGCGACACGACGAGTTGACGTTAATGAATGGAACCTGTTGGAAAGATGAGTTTTAAAATTAATTTATGGGAGCTGTGGCAAGTAAGAGAAAAACTGCACCAGATGCCCGCCTGTAGGAGAAGGGGAATTGTTAAAACACGGGCAGACGCAAGGATTCCTCTTTTGTCTCTGACCTAAGCAGGAAGTGTGTACATCGGACAGAGAAAGATAGAGAGAGGGAAAATAACCACAGGGACGAAAAAAAATGTCCATGGATCCGTGCCATCCTAGCGACGTATGATGGATTACACGTGACAAAACGATTCTAAAATATCGTTACGCCGATTTAAAAAACGTCTGAAATGCGTTCCTTTGACTTGCAGTAAAACATCACGAAACGGAAGACAAGCTAACAAAAGAGCACGCCGCCAAGTGAAAAAGCTACGGAAATTCTGAGAATTGTCTACTAATGCGTTAGCATCATTTGGCTGGGCTACGACTTCGTTTTTGTTAAGTTTTGGTTCCTTCATTCCCCAACCTTATGCACGTCTAACCAAGGCGTATCCGGTGGCAAACAATGCTTACAATGTTTATAGTAGACAATTGTCAGCTTTTCTCGCCGCATCGGGCTTCTTCAATGCAATCGCACTAATTGAGCAAGAACACCGGGAACGAGCGCGCACCCACGGATCAGAGGCGTCGCAAGCGAACACCAGCTGCTGCAATATTGCGTGACACGTTGCGTGAGGGCACAGTGCAGCGTGAGGGTGCGGTTCATGGCAGAACGAATACACACGGGGGGAATGCCACGTGATATGTTAGCAGCCTAGTCATAGACAACAACATATAAAAGTCGGCCCTTGTAGCGTGATAGGCAAGCGGTATATTCTTGTCGGCTAGCTTTGGTTGCGTCAGCTGTGGGGATTATATCAGAGGCGAAAATGTCAGGCTTGACAAGCGCATGCCCAGGTTTGTGAAGGTGTCAAGCGTGCGACAATGTCGAGTCTTTGTTGTGTCAGTCAGGTGACACACCTAATAATGACACGTTACGTAGTTACGTGTGGTGACTCAAGGTACAAGGTAGGGGAGAAAATAGCAAGAAATTGGGCGCCGCATTTTTGGATGCACGACAGCTGATTTCGCCAAGCCTCAGTCAACGCTCGGGCATTCTGTATGGCTTTCGAATTGAGAGCGCTAGCTACTCCACTAACGGTGGTGTTAAGCTCAAATCACCGACGCTTTTAAAAATTCTGGCGGAATGGGTGAGGCGCCCAAGGCTTTCTCCTGATTTCAAGGCAACGCATTTGCAGCAAAGGACCATGCGTGTGCTAGCAGAAAACCACCCCTTACTTTCCCCGTGCCTCCAAGCTTACCACGTACCAGACAATCTCGAATAGTCCAGCAACCATGTGGGCAGAATCCTACGCAAGACGCAACGGGCGCCCAGAAGGCACGCGCACTATGCTCGGAAGTTGGCTTCTGAGGCTAGCAGAATCACGTGACGCTCCATCTTCGTTTTCTTTTTTTCCCCTCCCGCCATGGTGCGTGAAACAGGCTCCATCGTATTATGAGGCCATGCGCAGCGTGCGTCTCTCGCGTCCCTCGAAACCTTGAAACACTAAACATCACGACTTGCGCATTCGCGGTCGAAACCGTCACCGCTTGGTGGCGGCGCCGAGGGCGACAACGGGTTTGTAGCATTCATGTGGTTGCTATTGCAATAAATTAGGCTCACGATAGCAGCTGAAGAAGAAGCGAGGACCATACGTAACAGCGGACAGCTGGCAAAGGTGTCTATTGAGCATTCGAGTATTAAATGCACAAACAAAACAGTATGACGTCGCTATCAACCGTTTTAGAGCGCAGTTATGAGGCGGCCTTTCCTACAGCGATCGTCGCAGCGTTGTCCCTCGTAACCGAGTGAACGAGCAAAGCGCAATATGCAAGCGAACGCGGAGCGCAGCGGGAGATGAAAGCAGAGAACGCGAGGAGGAAAGCGGTGGAGGAGAGTAAGGCGAAAGGGCGAGGAGGAAAGCAGAGTGCCGCACCAGACGGCGAAATGGCGCCCTAGTATTGTTATCTGATCGTATGTGCGACTCCAATTGTGTAGTACTTTCTGGAAGCCACGTGGGCACCAACGATTACACTGGAACCTTCGACAAGCCGCGAAAAAATGCCGACACGCTTGACCCGCTGACCAGACTTTCGACGATCACCAAAGCTCTGCTCGCCGGTGTTGTTGTGCTTGAGTGTTAGCTGTTTTCAACGCTTCACTTCATTTATAAAGTGCCGCACGAGGCAGATTGTCCGCACCAGCCAGTATAGCACGAAATGAAAGGTCGTACAGTTCTTCCAGTTTATTCATACTGTGGTTTCTTCGAAGTGAAATTCAGGAGATAGTACTTGGATATTTATTCTGCTTCGAAGAGGAAGAGTAGTTTTTTTTCTCACTTGTGATTTTAATGTGTAATATTTCTCGGACGACTTCTCCCAATGACCTCCAATCACCCCTGCTTTGGGCGAGCTGATTCCATCTTACGCCTGCAAATTTCCAAATCTCATCACGCCGTGGTTCATTACAACCTGGTTCCAGCAAGTGACCCCCTTGGATCGTGTTTAAGAACGTTCGACGCCTGAAAAGAATTACATGTCTTCTGTATTGCCTGATGCATCGATTACTCTATTACCGCTGGGTTACTAGCTAAAATTTTCCTAGCCCTCAAGTGGCGGTTAGAGGAAATGGTCAGAATCAGGAGCGAATTAAAATATACCGAGCACGGACACCGATCCCGCGTTCACGGAAATTTCTTCACAAGTGGTTTGCTGTGAAATGATTATGCATAGCTCCCGATAACTGCTGTATACAAAATAGGTTGTTTTGCTTATCTTTGCTAAAGCACTGCTTTCCACATAGTCATTGACTGCTGCGGTTCACTGCTGTGAAGAAAAGACTCTAATAGCTCTATTCAGCGTTTGCATGTAGTACGTTGTTTAATATTCTCATCGCTTTTACGAGTCAGGCAGCGCACACATTTTTTTTTAGGCAAACTGGTCTCTATAGCATTACCGAGTTACGAAGTTTGCCATGTATAGCATCACACGCCGCTACAACTTGGCAAGTTGTTTTCAAATTTTCTATTTTAAGAGGAAGCTTTAGCTCGGGCCCAACTCCGACGCGGCCTATTCAAATACATGTAAAACGCAAAAACGTTTTTCTGAGATAACCCCTGGACCGATTTTAATGAAATTTGTTGCATTTGAGAGAGAAAGTTAAATTCTAGTGACAGTTGGAAGCGGAATTTTGATTTAGGGCTTGAATTTTGGTAAAAGGATTTTCAAAAATTCAAACGGTTGAAAAAAATAGAAGAACGAAGTTTACAAGCTAATAGCTCTGCATCAAGAATAGATATCGCGATTCTGTAAACGGCATCCATTAGACCATTCAAAGCGGACAAATTTGATATGTGAGTTTACATCTTACGTGAATTTTTTACGTTGTTTACAAAGGTTCTGCAAAAGTTGTAATTACACATCACTCCATTTTTTGAGGTTCATGTGTTACAAATCAATTTTGTCCGCTTTAGATGAGCTATTAGGTACAATTAACAGAATTGCGATATCATTTTTTCTTGCTGAGTTACAGAATTGTAAACTTGATAGTTTTGTTTTCTGAAAATTTGCGATTTTCGCCAAATTTTTATAAAAATTTGACGACCTAGATCGAAAATTCGAAACCAACAGTCACTAGATTTTAAGCTTTTATTTCAAATGCAGCAAGCCCCGTCAAATTTGGTGCAGTGGTTGCCGAGAAAAACGAATTCTCCTTTTACATGTATTTAGATAGGAGCACCCGAGCTAAAACTTCCTCTTAAGATTAGGTGCTCACCTCCGTAAACGTCGTGCTCCTTTCTTTTTTTGCAAAAATGGAATATTTTGCTTCAGCGAGCACCTTCTAACGAGCTAACACAATGAACTCGCAGTCAAGAGGACATTAAACATGCAATGCGCGTTGGACGAAATCACAATGTCTTTACGGATGCTGAAAATGAAGTGATTATTCTGGAAACCTAAAGTCTTGCGGAGAGCTCAAAAGGCTTTTGAGCAGAATTTAGAAGCATGTTTCCCACCATCCGAGTACATGACGCTTGTTCTTTTTTTTTAAAGGTTTCGACGGGCTCTGACGAGAAGCATACGTTTGAAGGAATGCCCACATCAGGGCTAGCGGGACTTTTATCAGAGAGAAATCTATAGGTTACATAGGGTGTGATGACCATCATTATTTAGTGGTGCATTATACGTAATTCACATGTGGAAGCTTCCAAGCGGGCTGCTGTGCGCATGGAGCCAAAGCTCGAAAATTCTCTGCTTAAAGGCTAAGTCACACAGCCACGAAAGATGTCCTGCTTAACAGCAGGCTCTCTTTCTAACAGGTCCTTTAAATTTTATAAGTAGTAAGCGGCGCAGGCAGCATTACAATGCCTCGCGACAATGGAATAGGCCTTTTTACTAAGAAGAAGACAAAAGAAAATATTTTGACGTGGCTCTCGGACGCGCATAACAGATACTTATTGTGCGTTGCCGTAAGCATTGTGGCGTTTTGTTGTCTCCGAGATTCGCCAACATGCGGCAGCACCAGAAGCTACACTTCTTCAACTGCAGCTGAAGTCATTGAGGCTGAACGGTGCCAAACAAAGTGAAATATCCGCAGCTTTACAAGTTGGAAAGTAGAATAAAGTAAAAGAAGACAACCGCTGTTTCGCTTCGGTGAACCATTCAAAGCTATAGCAAGGTTATGCGTTGCACCTTAGGTCCTCGCACTGTGTTCTCACATTAGGTGAGGACGATATGGGTTGACACAGCAGGTCGTGCAACTGGAGTTGCGCAGATTTAATGGAGTCGTGCAGCGTTGTGACGAGGCGTGTCACGAGGCTCGCGCGATGATGAACGCCAGCACTGGTGTTGCACGCGTTGCGCCTCGGTGGTGCATGAGACGAGACCGATGGAAAAGCGTTCGCACTTGTCAGCGCCAAAGAAAACAAGTGAATGTTGGTATCTTCACACTTGGCTCTCCAGTGGGAACGTTGTGGATCCAACCGAATGGAGCGTGAGGGCGTGGCACATGGCACAAGAAATGCACAACACTAGCCGGCCACTGTCTGTGGCTATGCGGGAAAGACTACAGAGAAAAACCGTGCCCAAGTGAAAAGGCTTTTGAAAAGAGTCGCGCATTTTAATCCACGTTAGTTCAGACTCGGGTACAGAAAACGTTAACACTTTATTAGCAACACTTAAATAAGACAGAAACGCAACTGATTGCAAAGGCTCAGTTATTTCGTGGCTCCTCCCTTCCGCGTATGAGGAAACGCGATATCTCACCGCGTGGAAACTGCGTCGATTCAGCGTCTGTTCCAAGCAACCAAAAGTGCTATCAAATGCTGTCCGACTGCTTGGCGCGGTCACACACGTGCAGCAGCCACGCGCCCCTAGCTTTCCCTTGATAGCCGCAAAAAGTTTTCAGGGAGCGTCACGTGACAATCTTGATGTCTAGTGATAACAAAAATATAGAGGAGCCGTAGGGCTTAGTCACGTGATAGGCAAGCGGTAAATTTTAGTCGGCTTGTTTTGTTTGCATTTTCGGCGGGCACTTAGGAACAGACTGTTACGTCTCAAAACAACCAAGGGCCTTGAATAAACGATTACTACGAGGCAAACCCAGCCATTCATAAGCGCCTAACACCAAGTCAGCCAAGCGTTGATTCCTTTGGTTGACGAGTCCGCAAAAGGCCCATCTACCTGTACCTGACAGCCTGAATTATTGATGAAAAAGGGCCAACGTCAAATGGTATTGAAGGTTCAAGTGTGTGACGCAGTCGAGTCTTTGTTATGACAGTCACGTAAAGTACCGAACCACGAAAAATTACATAGGTGAACGTGGTGGTTCAAAGTGCAAGACAGTGGTACCAAAATAGCAAGCAAATACACACCGCAGTTTAAGGTGCACAACCGCTGATTTGACCAAGCACGACACCGCGCTCGGGCATTCTGGATGAGCTTAGATGCGAGAGCGCCGGTAACTCCACCTAATGGTGGTTGGTGAGAGCAAGTGAACGATGCTTTAACAATTCTGTCGTCATGGATCATGCGCCCAAGAAATTCTCAACGTTTCAAGGCAACGCAGTTGAAACGGAGAACGACGCGCATGGTAGCATAAACCGGTTTTTACTTTCCATGTGCTTCCATGCATGTGACTGCAGGTGTCACTAAAGGGCACCACGTACCAAACAATCTCCAATGTTCCATCAACAATGTGGGGAGAGTCCTACGAAACTGCCACCGTACGTGCAGAAGGCTCCGGAGAGCGGGAGGGGTGGCATCTGAGAAGGTTGGCTTGCCGAGGCTAGCAGAATCACGTGACACTCCATCTTAGTTATTTTTACCCTGCCTCCATAGTGTGGGCAGCCAGGTACGTCGTCTGTCGAGGCCAAGCACACTGCACGTCTCTTGCGTCCCTCGAGACTTTCTAACCCTAAACACCGATTAGCCATACATAAAAGCCGACGCGCTTGATCCGCTGATCAGATTTTCGACGGTCGCATACTCTCCTCACACCTATCGTTGTACTTGAGTGCTACGGCTTTTGGAACTCGTCGCTCCGTCTGCTGCATGCCGCACGAGGCAGATTGTCCGCGCCATGAAACATATCGCGAAATGAAAACACGTGTAATGTCGTGAACTCATATTTTGCATTAAGAACTAGGATAAGCATGGGTGATTCTCGTTCATTTTCCTATGCTAGAATTTCCCGGTTTATTCAGATTATGATTTCTTCGTGATGAAATTATTAACGTGGCACCTTGATATTTTGTTGTTCATTTCATCTGAATACTAGTTTTTTAGTCGTTAGCGATTTTATTGCGTAGTTCTTCTCAGACGACCTCTCGCTGTGATCTCTTATCACCCCTGTCTTGTGCGAGCTGATTGCATCTAACGCCTGAAAATTCCCCAAGTTCTTCAGACCAGTTAATTTCTTGCCGTCCTAAAACTGCATTCCCTTCGTTGCCGAGCTCCATCGCTTCCTCTTATTGTCGACAAGACATTCGGCTACACCCGTTTGCTGTTTAAACCTCGCCGCTTTCTTCTTGTCTGTTAACCTTACGCCAGATATCGCTGGATCGCTGGGAGACGCCTTCACCGTGCAGTGGACATGAATAGACTGATAATACTTGAACTTCTTAGATTCCTCTGTTACTGTATGCGATGGTAGTCAATTACCTTTGCAGGAGTGCTACAAGGTGTTACATTTTTTCTTGTTCCAGTAACCCAAATGAAAAGGACTGTCGGATGCGAATGGAAAAGCATAAGTTGTACTGGGTAGCTCTGGTTTACACTGTAGGTATTATTTTTCCCTAGAAAAAGGTTGAGCTTTTGTGTAGTAATAACTTTATCATTGCAACTTATGTATCATTTCAAAACCCTCCTACATTGTAATTTGTAGACACTGAGAACCTTACAGTGGCCTTAGACGTCTGATCCAACTTCGCATATAGAAATAAATTCACTGTTAATTTAGCGGTGTTAACGAGTCGCCTTATAAAAAGGAATTGCTTTAACACCAAGTACAAATGTGCCAGCCAGTTTGGGGGCAATAATTCTGTGAGTTGCATCAAAAAAAGTGAAAAAAAAAGTTGGTTACATTATTTCTGCGACCCAGCTAGGATGATTTTCGAGCGTTGCTGCAACATGCAACAAAAAATATGATAACATCACGTTTTATCACATGTTTTTGTTTTTTAGCTTGACTTTCTCACGCACACGTGACGAAGACTTTTTAAGCCTGCGTTTCGGATAAATGTAATTTAACCACAGGTTGGGGCAAAGCGCCTGTCACAACTAGCAAGACAACGGCGTCTATTCATGCTCATAAATCCGGAGTCCAGGAAGATAAGCGACACGACGAATTGACGTCATTGAATTAGGCATGTGGGAAAGATTATTTTTGTAATCAATTTGTAACAACTGTGCAAGAAAAATAAAAACTGTACCAGACGTCCGCTTGTGGGATGAAGGAAATTGGGAAAACACGGGCAGAAGCAAGGATTCCTCTTTGGTCTCTGACCTAAGCTTTCCTTCAATGTGTATTTCGGACAGAGATAGAGAAAACCAGGGAAAAATCCAAGGGAATGCAAAAAGAGATATTCTTGAATTCTTAGCATCCTAGCGACGTAGGGTGGTAAGAATTGACATTTGAAAAAAAGACTGTCACGCACATTTATCAAACGTCGCAAATATGTACCTTTGACTTGCAGTAAAACATCACTAAATGAAAGTCAGGCTAAAGAAGAGCACGCCGGCAAGTAAAAAAGCCACAGGAATTCTCAGAATTGAGGACTAATGCGTAAGCATTGTTTGGCTGGCCAATGAGTTGGGTTTTGCGTAGTTTCGATTAGTTTTGCTTAGTTTCGCTTACTTCATTCACCAATATCTACCCATGGCAATATCTACCCATGGCGTAACCGGTGGCGAAGTATTCTGAGGCTTTAGTAAACAATTGCCAGATTTTCTCGCCCTATCCGGCCTCTTCAATGCAATCGTACGAATAGACCCCGAACACTGGGAACGAGCGCTCCTCGACGGAGCAGAGTGGCTGAAAGGGAACACCAGCTGGGGGGGGGGGGGGCGCAGAATCGCACGAGGCGATTCGTGTGTCGAGAGTTCATCGCCATTACGCCATCTCATCCTCGCTGTCGCCCTCGCCTGCATTTTCACTGCGCCGTGGTAAGGTCCACTGAAAACGCGCCATGTGTCTCAACGCGCTCGCTTGTCCGCGTGGTGTTCGTTACTCGAATGATGCTCAGCGACGTTCAGTTGGGCATCGAGCCTACCCAAAATCTCAGATTGTCCCACACTTAACTTTAATGTTGGCCAATCGGCAAATTTACGTTGCCCCTCCCCGAAAATTTCACTTGGTCCACTCCCAAACTTCAAGTAACCTCCCCCCCCCCCTTCCCTTTCATTAAGTTGGCCCACTCGCAATTTCATATTGGGCCATCCTCAAATTTCAAGTTGGGCCATCCCTTAATTCTAGTTGGCCCACTCTTGATGTAAGTTTTCCCATGCATCTTCTAAGGAGCCCTATGTATGTCTTTCCGTATTCTGTTCTTATTTTATTTTTTGTCTGTAGATTCTTCGTCATCACTTGAAAGCTAGCACTCGTCTACATTTAAAATGTCAGAACGTATAAATGTCCAAACTTTGCAAATTACGCATTTTTTATGCTGGCACCTGGAATTAAACTACTCGCGTGACAGGGCTGGGAAGCTCGCCAACTAATGCTCACATTAGAACTTAATATAAAATAATAAAGGTTTCTCCAGTGGACGTCACTCACATGCCCGGCATGCTGCCATTGAGGTGCTCTCAATATAAGGCGCCGTTGCAACTAGAGCTCGCTTTTTGTAGGACGGCCTGTATGACAGAGAGACGAAACGACCGCAACAGTCAGCAAAAGAGTAACATATGAGCAATGAAGGAAAAAAATATAGAAGAAAAAAACACATAGAGAAAACACCAGGAGCGTATTGTGCAGAAACTTTCTGACTTTGACTGAGAAAGTCTTATTCCGAATTTGGTGTGAAGCCGGCAACTTGTAAGGCGATAAGATTGGGCGCTTTAAAGGGAGTTAAAAAAAAGCTTTTCTGCTGTAATTAAAGGGTATGTGTCTGGAATAGCATATAAAACAAAACACAATCCACTGTTTTGGTGGAAAGGTGCTCGATGCTACAGAAAAGGCTCAAACGCCAAGGAGTGGTGGCGACCCCATCTTGGAGTCCTCTAACTAGCCCACTGTGACGTCCAGCCTGTGCTTTGGCATAGCCTTATTTCAAATCGGTGAAAGTAGACTACAGTTCTGTTCTTACTGAGCGAAACAATGAAATTAGCAAGTTTCAACAAGTATTACACCACCATAACGACCCCAGATACGAAGAAATACTCTAAATCCATGACGTCACGGTGACAGATCCGCGCGTACCCTTCGCCGCGAAATCGAAGAAATGCAGCCTATAATTTCATTTCTTTCTCGTGATTATCAGCTTATTAATGACGAGGCTAACAGTACCAGAGTTTCGAAAGATTGCGTTATCAGTCTAAAATGACTGTGTATTTCTGTTTACTCTCGATTTGAGGGCTCGAAGTTTTCCGTTATTGAGTTTCGCGCACATTCAGATTATGTTAAGTGTTTATGCTTTCAAGTTATATATCTATATATGCACGGCCACGCCGCCGTGTCATAGGCTTGAAAGCGCTCTGTGATGAGGCAAGTGTGCTGCTAGCTTAGCTTGCGCTGTGTTCTCGCCGCATACTTTGCGTTGAAGTGAGAGGCAACACGGAGTGCAATGGGCTCGCTGCTGCTGCTTCCCCCCTTTGTCACGCCAGCGCTTTTGACGGCGAGTTTCCGCGGTCATCGAGTACGATGTGTTCATGTTTGCTTGTCCGCGCCTGGCACAAAGCTTGTAAATTTAGTGAATAAGCAAATGTTTACAACTTTATGCGGCCCGCATAAAAACTATCCTTATTTCGTACAGCTGTGTATTAATTTGCGATCGCAATAGACGCTTCGCCTTTCGGGCGCAGCTGCAACTCTATCCTTAGTTCTCTTAGACGTAGCAAAAGGCCTCAAATTTCCCTATTTTGACAAAAGTGGTTAGAAACTCGTGGCGAGGCTCCCCAATCCCATGAACACCAAACCGATTTCAAGTCGCTAAAGAAGTCCTTGGCCTCAAAATTTATTAAGCAAGATATCCAATAAGCCAACGAAGAATCCATTACAAGTTTTTTTGGCCGAGAAAAAGAGCACCTCACCTCAGAACTTTCGAATATCTGTGCATGGTTGGTAATATGCGAAACGCACTTGTGGGCCTCAGATGACCTATGCGTCTGTGAGAAACAGCACATATTCGAGCTGCCAGGCTGTCGGTAGGCAGTGAAAATCTGCAGATTGATTTTGTCCTTCGACTGCGAACCGGTGGGTGCTTCGTGATCTGCGTCCACGGTCACAAACGAGTGCAGAGCAGGCAGCCATTCCGGTTGCATTAAAACACGTCCAAGAAAAGCTAACCACAGTGATGGTTGTCATGGTTTCACACTCCCGCGCAGCCCCTCAGCAGACCAAAACGAAATGACGCTGATAACCCATCTATGAATAGCGTTCATAATAATGTGAGCAAAATAAATGTCATGGAGTTTCCCCCACTCGCTGTTGGACACATACCCAGGTACAAAGCGGTGCATAAGTAAGATGACCATGTATGCTGGATTCATAGAGCCAAATTACTCGCTCGTTTGCGCTGAGGTTCTTTACAGAGCTAACGTTGTGTAATGGGTTTAATTTATTACCGTGCCAGTGTGACTCACTTGGCTTTTTGTCCAGGATATGTTTGATGGATGCAATATGTGCAGCTACGCTATTATCTTTCGCCTCGAGACGACGGTTACGCCATGTGCCCGGGATACTACAGAAACACCTAGTTCACTGTACAGCTGAGAGATGGCGTCACCGTTCGATTGAGGCGGAATCGACACCTTTTGAGCGGTGTAGTTGCAGACGACGAGGGTAGCGACTTTATTGTGGAACAAACAAATGATCAATCGAAGTGCGTTAATAAACTAAACCCATTAAGAATATTCCAGCCTTGCGGAATACTTCAGCGCGGACGATCGAGTGGCTTAGGTAGAAGAGTCGTATGTAGCTGGCGATCCTATTTCAGTTAAACACGATGTGTACCTATGCATGTGAATTCTCTGCTCAACGTTCCTCTAGCTATGCACCCACAAAGGCTGCGGCTGCCCAGAAATTCTGTGTGATCTCGAATACACTCCAAGGACAGCACTCCGACCAGCGGCTGTCGCGGGATGGTCTCATTCTTATCAGTTCGTTGTCGAGACTTGCCTCAATGCTCTAGACTCCTATCGAATCGGTTGTAGCTTGGCGTCCGAGCGCTCGCTGCGAAAAAAGGACTTCTGTTTAGTTGGTCGGGTATTTGCATTGAGACGTTTGACCACTTGATTACTGAACTGCCATGCGTTGCTTGCACAGCACGCATTTCTCCCGGAGAGCTGTCGTTTTCTTTACTTGTCGCGTGTCCCTCTCAATGGATGCCTCCTTCGTAATTGTTCGTGCGTTTCGATCCGGTTGTGTCTTTCCATCTGTTCCCATCCTTCCTCTCTCCCCACTTCTTGCTCAGCTGGTACGCATTCATCGTTCCTGGTATTTTTTTGCTTCTCTTGTTCGTGTGTTGGCATTTCTAGAAAACCTGTTACAACAACAACAACAAACGCTTTTACGTTCATCATTTCGACGCTGGACACGCACACACGTAATGCTGCCAATGGAGCCAAACTATACATCTTCGTCACTAAAAGTCTACGCTGCCAGCCCCTAAAGATTCTCTGCCTGTCTGCAGCTTATTTTGTCTAATGGCCGCTTGAAATTTTATGCAGAGCATGCTGCGCAAGTATAATAGCAAAGACACGAGTGAATAGATTGGGCCTTTTCACGTAAAAAACAGAAGAAAGAAGAAAATCTCTCGTTGCGACTCCTCCATGCGCATGACAGAAACCTGTCCTCGGTTGCCGAAGCATTGTGGCGTCTCGTGGCCACCAAGGTTCTCCATGATACGACAGTCACATGAGCTACACTTCTACTGCAGCTTTAGTTTCCGAGGCGGAATGATGCCGTACAACGTGAGATATCGCAGTTTTTACGCAGACAAGTAAAAATGAAACACAGATTCCAGTTGAAAAGAAATTAACTACAGTTTTGTCTGGGTGAAGCACTCACAGCCATCGCAAGGTTATCCGCTTGGCTTGAGATCCTCACCCCGTGTTGTAACACTGGGTGAGGGCGACACAGCTTGACACAGCAGGTCGTACAACTGCTTTTACGCAGAATGAATGGAGTCGTGCAGCGTTGTCACCAGGCGTGTCACAACGATTGTGAGCGCCAAAGGAGAGAGAGCGTAAACTTTATATTCAAATCAATAAGACTTGAGTCCGGCGTCTTTTTAGTGGGTCTGGGCATCCTCCTCGCACGCGGTTCCGAGTCGTTGTCTCGAAGCGGCTTCCTCGGCTCGCTGGACGGCCCAGAGTGGGGCTGTCAGGTTTGAGCTGAGCAGTGCGGTCTTTCAGCGCGAGCGGAGGCTGGCGGTGGAAGAGACGGAGGGGTCGGCACTGCCCGACTTGTTTAAGTGCTGACGTTTTCATAACATGGTGATTAGGTGTGGCAACCATGCCACACGATGTGCATCTGTTTGTAGTGTACATGTCTGGATACATGGCATGCATGAGTCTGGGGTTTCTGTAAGAATTCGTTTCTAATTGTCTGAAGTGTACTGCTTGCGTCCTGTCTAACCCAGAGTGAGGGAATATGTATACGCGTCTTTATAACTGGTAGTGTGTCGTGATGTCGTGGAACCTGGACATAGAATCCTCCCACGCCCAGACGTTTGCAGTTCCCGCAGGGGCTCTTCCTCTGATGATGTTCGGTGAGTGAGGCCTCGAGCAACACGGTGAGCCGGTTCATTGGGCGTGCTCAATCCAGTGTGTGCCGAGATGCATAGCAAATGCCTTCGGTTATCGAAGTCGGCCTCTCCCTGGCGTATGGGATGTCGCTGAAATATGTGATACGCCTCTTGCGAGATGCGCCCATTAGCAAAATTGCGAATTTCCATTTGCGAATCGCACATCACGTATGTCGCTTTGGTTTGTGTGAGGGCCAGTGCTATGGCCCCTTCCTCGGCCGCTTCTACATGCGCCGTGTTCAAGGTGACGCTTGTGAGGTGGTTGCCTCGGTGGCTAGTAACTGCCGCCACGAAACTCTTCCTGTCTCGATAACTGGCGGTCTCGGTGAAGACCGCCTCCTTGTTGTTGGAATAACTTTGGTTCATGTGTTGTGCCCTGGCTTTACATCTCCCTGTGTGGTGTTGGGCGTGCATGTTGCGAGGCAATGGGGGTACATATAGTTGCTCGCGTAAGGTTCTTGGAATTTCTACTTTTATGCCGTGCTGCGTGTGGTATGGGATGGCGAGCTTTTCGAGCACGTTTCTGTCCGGGGGAGGGGGGGGGTCTTGGATAGGCGCTGGTGTGGGGACACTTGTTGCGCCTACACCAGTCCCTCGAGCGTATTGTGCAAGCCTAGTTCTAAGAGCTTGGTGGTGCTAACACCAGGAGGAAGTCCCAACCCTCATTTGTACGCCTTGCGTATGACGACGTTGAGCTTGATTCTTTCCGCTACCGTCCAGTTGTGAAACGCTGCCGTGTACTTCATATGAGCAATGACGAAGGCTTGTATGAGTCGTATTAGGCTGCCTTCACGCATGCCCGTGTGTTTATTGGTGATGCGTCGAATGAACCGCATCGTGCTTGTGGCCTTTGCCGTTATCTTGGGAAGAGCTTCGCCATTGCAACCTTTATGTTTGAACACCATTCCTAATACCCGGATGTTATCTACCATCGGGATGGGTAGGCCGTTGGATGCCATTAATTGAATTTATTCTTTTTCCGGGAGGTTGTAGCCTTTAGGTGGCGGCCCCTTTCTGACCGGTCTGTATAGCATAAGTTCGGATTTTTCGGCCAACCAGGCAAGTCCCATGCCCACGACGTAGTTTTCCACGCATTGGATGGCCTGCTGTAAACGTTGCTCGATCGCTCCGTCCCTGCCCGTTGTCGTCCAGATCGTAACATCATTCGAGTATAGTGTGTGATGCAGTCCTTCAATTTGAAGCAACCGGTTAGATAACCCCAGCGTGACGAGATTGAACAGCATCGTCGAGATCATCGAGCCCTGCGGGGTACCCTAGCTCCCGATGTTGATTTTATCTGACCCTAGTTGTCCCACTCACATGCGAGTGGTTCTTCTCGTGAGGAAGTCTCGGACGTAGTTGTACGTTCGCAGTCCGAGATTTAGCTTCTCTGTTTGTCACAATATGGTATCGTGGCGAATGTTATCGAAGGCTGTCTTCAGGTCCAGGCCGAGGATGGCTCTCGCCGAGCGCCCCGGATTGTCTCTAATTTGATGTTTTAGTTGCGGAAGGGCATCTTGCGTGGAGAGATGTCTTTGGAACACAATCATGGAGTGTGGAAATAATTCGTTGTCCTCGAGTTAATCCGTGAGTCTATTGAGAAACGCCTGCTTGATCAACTTGCCCACGCAAGACGTGAGGAAGATTGGGCGCAGGTTCTCCAGCTGTAGTTTCTTGCCGTGTTTCGGTATCAGTATGATCTTTGCTTCTTTCCATTGCTGGGCTAGCTTGCCATGTGCCCAACACTCGTTAATGTATTTTGTGAGTCTCTCGATCGATCTGTAATCGAGATTGCGTAGTGCCTTATTGTATATTTGATCGGGGCCAGCGGCCGAATTGGTGTTGGGTTTCACGAGGGCCGCCTGGATATCGGCAACGGAGTATTCTGCGTCTAGGCTGGCGTTGCTTTCTCCGGAGTAGACCGTATATATTTGCAGTGGCGTTTGGGATGTGTAAAGGGGTACCGCATCCCTTAAGAATTGTTGCTCAGTTCCGCCGTAAGCGTTTATGATTTTGTATGTGCCTCGCATGTGTGTGGTCTTGGTGTTGGCGGGATCGATCAGGTACAGCAGTACCCGCCACGTGCAACGCGCGGTGAGTTGACCGCCCTATCGCCGCGCCTCTCTTCCCTTCCCATTGTTGTTGTTGCAGGTTAGGTGCGTGCTTTTCTATTTCTTTATTAAGCAGCGCTATTCGTTTGCACGGTCTCCTATTGTGTCTCTGTTGTTTCCATCGGTGATGCAGGAGGGTTGCTGCACATGTGGGAAGCGAAAACCTCGACAAGTGAGAAAACTAGAGAAATTCTGATCACTGTCTACTAATGTGTAAGGATAGCTTAGCTCGGGTATGAGTTTGGTTTCGCTTAGTTTTGTTTACTTAACTCGTCAAGCATATGCACGTCTACCCATGGCCTTTGCGGTGGCAAAGAATGCTTAGACTGTTGTAGACAATTATCACATATTCTCGCCACATCGGGCCTCTTCAATGCAACCGTACTAATTGAGCCAGAACACCGAGAACGAGCGCGCCTCGACGGATCAGAGAGGGGGGAAGGGAACACCAGCTGCTGCAGCAGCGTGAGAGGCGTTGCGTGAGGGCACAGTGCATTGCTGCGACGCCACGTCATCCTTGCTGTCGCTCTCACAAGGATGTGTTATGTGCGCCTTCCTTGTCCACGCAACCACTTGTCAGCGTTGTCATTGCGCCTCGGTAAGGTCCACTGAAAACGCGCCAAGACGCGTTCGTTTTACCGCGAGGTGTTCGTAACTCGAAGGACGCTCCGCAACGTTCATAATGAGATCGAGCTTTTGGCCCCGTAATTTGGCCCGCAGTAATTTAACCTTTCATACTTTTTGTTTTGTTCAATCTTCTCGTGGGCACAGACTTAAAAGGGAGAAATGTGGCTGGCAAGAATGTTCGTTTCGAGGTACTTTGGTAGGTATAGCTGAACACTGCTTGTATATGGGATATGTTTATTGAATAATAATAATAATAATAATAATAATAATAATAATAATAATAATAATAATAATAATAATAATGTTACGCTCTTAGGCGCACAGTGGGTTCACGCCTCAACAAACAGGGTGCGGGGGCACCGAAGAATGGTGAACGAAGAAGACGTGTGGCTGGCTGGCTGAAGCTCGACAGGCGCTCAGTTGATCAAGGCCATCGCTTCTAACTCTACCCAGCTTCAAAGTAACGCCTTTTGTGGGCGCAACATTATTATTATTATTATTATTATTATTATTATTATTATTATTATTATTACTTCATGCCTTTATGTTTCATGAAGAAACCACCCCGTGGTTCCTCAGTGGCTGTGGTGTTGGCCTGCTGAGCAAGAGGTCGGGGGATCGAATCCCGGCCACGGCGGCCGCATTTCGACGGGGGCAAAATGCGAAAACACCCGCGTACTTAGATTTAGGTCCACGTTAATGAACCCCAGGTGGTCAAGATTTCCGGAGTCCTCCACTACGACGTGCCTCATAATCAGAAAGTGTTTTCGGCACGCAAAACCCCATAATTTAATTTATATTGCACCAAAGCACAAATCTCAAGGCGTCATCTTTTCTGCTGATGTGACGTGGACAGCTCATATTGACTATCTTGCCAAATCACTTTCTTCAGCCACGGGAAAGCTGTCGCGGTGCGGCCATATCATTCCTAGCAAGGTCAATATGCGCAAATATAACGAACTGTTTCACGTTCGCGTAAACTTCTGCACACTTGTGAAGGGGAATAACTGCGCTGACAAATCTGCGCAGAATTGTTTTGCTAGAGAAGAAAGCGATAGCAAGCGTTGCAAACGTTTCGTACGCCCGTCGTACCAGTGAATTATTTATCTGCTATCAAGTCATTAACGCCCCGCTAATTTACCTGTACCGCCTACCCCACTCACTTTTCCTAAAAAAAAACCTTTTTTTTTAAGAATAATTCCACGCTGGAAAAACAAATAGGCAATCTTTGAGCTAGAGCCTACGAGAGATGGCTGGTTCCATGGTGGTGCGCATCTTAAGGCAAACAATGACTGACTTTCAATGTCTCATATGCTTTGAACAATTATCAGCTGAACGGGATTGACTTCAACAAGGCTTGTAAAAAACAATTGCGTGAATATTTTATTTCAGAACAGTACTGAGCGTTCAGATCCAATTCTTACCCCTAGTTTAATTTCGTTGTACCTGATTACCCTGTTCCTTTCTTTTTTTTGCACAACATATTTAGGTATCATCTGTGTTTTCGAATTTTTTGTCGTCTTTTATCAATTATGATTGTGCTGTAACTGGGTGGTGTCAATATTAAGTTTGTTACTTCTAGTAACACGACTCATTTTTATTGTATGTATCGGGTATGTTTCATCAACATTTTATGTCATTTATTTTGCTATACCAGTCTAAACGGGCATGTTAGCTATGTATGATGTGTCTATATATATATAATTTATTTCGTGTTATCTATAAATTTTTTGTGTATGCTGCCTTGTGTACGGCCCCCAGTCACCTTTCAAGCTGCATTTTGTCGCTTTTCACCTTTGGCGACCCCCTAATATAATGTTAGACATAAAATTCTTTGATTGACACATACAGCTTGCCTGGGTGGCCTGACGTTGAACCATCTTTCTTTAAAAAAAGGGGCTTCGATTGTTTTTTTTTTTCAAATCCTAAGATGAGCCCGTGTTCACGCGCACTTGGTGTCTCCGATAAACAGGGCCGGTCTTACGCCTAGTAGACGCAACTTGCGCTTCTAGTGAACTTTGTGCGCATGCGCTACTCTTGCTGACCTCGTCGCTTCGGGCCGTTTTCAGTCACTGACCACCCGGCCAGTGGACGCTGTCGCGGTACGGCACATGTAAACTGTAACGTTCTAAGCAGATGTGCAAGTTGGTTTTGCTGCAGTGCGTTTTCGGCGCTCACGGACGAATCAGCGAGATACACAACGCTTCACTTTAAAAAAAAACGTATTGCAACACCAAGCGCAAATATACCAACCAATTTGGATAATAAAGTTCCGTTAATTAGTTCAGTAAAAAGAAAGATGTTCGACAATAATTCTACGACTCACGCAGGGCGTTTTTTGAGCGTCAATGCAACACGCAACAGAAGAATACGAAGACATCAAGTTTCACCACATTCCCTTCTTTGAGCTCCCCTTTCTCTCTCACAGCTAACGACAACGATTATTCAAGGCTATGCTTCCGATAAATATTTTCCTTTTTTACCTACAGGTTTCGACAAAGCGCCTGTCACAGCCACCGGGACAAACGTGTCGATTCACGCTAATGAATCCAAAATCGAGAGAATTAGGAGACGCGACGATTTGACGGTAATAACTAGAGCACGTCGAAAGCTTTCATGCGAATCAATTTACAAGCAATGTAGCTCAATTGTGTGGCACTGTGACCCGCGGCGGAGGAGAAGCAGGTCTCAAGCACTCTCCGTACGGGCACCGATCCCTTAGATAGTGCTGAGCTGGTCCGACCCGTGGCTAAGGTGCAGTTTGCCATTAAGACCCCTTAATAGCGAAGTGCACACAGGTTCGCTGGTGATCCTTCTTCACAGACTGAAAAGACACCGAGTCTTTCTGTATACGAGGATCCCATAGTAAGCTCCGCGGGGAGTTGTGGCTGCCAAGACATGAGCGAGAATTCAATAGCATACTTTCCTTACGCCGTGGTGTCAACAAGTGACAACCTTGGACCGTTCTTAAAGACGTTCCACGCCAAAAAGAATTACATACCTTCTCTATTGCCTGACTGATCAATTTACATATAATAGCTGGCTTACTATTAAAATTTTCCTAGCCCTAATGTGCTCGTTAAAAGAAAAATGGAATGATTTTGCATACTTACCGAGAACTGCTATATGCAAAATATGTTATTTCGTTTAGCTTTGCTAATGCGCTGCTTTCCAAATAGTTACTCACTGCTGCTGTTCAGTGCTATGACGCAATGACCCTAACGGCTCTTTTAGGGGATCCATTTGGTATGTTGTTTAACATTGTGATCTGTCAGGAGAAGTCATGCAGCACACACATTTTTTTCTTACGCAAAATATTATTTACAGGACTTCAGTGTATGGAAATATGGCATGTGTAGGATATTGTGCAAACTTATCATGCGTTTTAAATGAGCGAAGTGTTTTCCCATTTTCTAGTTAACAGATAAGCTGCTCGCCTCTGAAAACGTTGTGTTCATTTTTCTTTGCGATCATTGAACATTTCCTTTACGATAGAACCGTCTGTGTTATTTACTCAATGAGGTCACGGTCAAGACGATATTGAGCACACCTTCACGTGGAAGCAAATCAAAATGGCTTGATGGATTTTGAATATGAAATACATTATTCGTGAGGTCTTATGGCTTGCGGAGAGCTTACAAGGATTTCGGGCAGAATTTCTGGCATATTACGTACCATTCGGCTACATGACGCTTCATGCACCTTTTTGTCTGAAATTTCGGGCGCCTGTTGGCAGAAGCACACGAAGCGTTTTTGAAATGTCCGCAAGAGGGCTTCCAGGGTTCCTTTGGAAATAGGTGTATGTTATGCTTGCTGTTATTTCCATCATTTTAATCTACATCGCCGTACATTGAGCCGCGTCACACTGCGAACGGACCCAACGCAGCATCTTCCTCACCTAAAAGCTACGTTACAAAGCCCCCAACGATTCTCTGCTAGTCTGCATGATATTTTCTCTAAATGCTCATGAAATTTTATGCGAACGACGTTGCGCATGTATACTTGTAAAGCCACCCGTCAGTAGCTCAAGCCTTTTCACTTAAAAAGGAAGAAGGAAAAAGATCGTTCATCGTGTCTCTTCCAAACGCATGGCAGGAACCTGTTCTGAGTTGCCGTAAGCATTGTGGCGTTTGGTGGTCTCTGAGATTCGCCAACAGACGGCAGTATCAGAAGCTGCACTTCTCAACTGCAGCTGGACTTTCCGAGGGTGAACGGTGTCGTATGAAGCGAGATATAGGCAGCTTTACACAGGCAAAAAAATCACCACCCCTTTGTTTCTGTGAAGACGACCGAGCAGGGAAGCTGCTAGTTACACCGTGTTTACACCACGCCAGTCAAACTTCACAAAGAGTCTTTGTTGTAAATATATTGTTTAGCCAATCTTTAACCTCATTTTCGTTTTTGCGTGCTTCGAGCGGTGAGCAGTTCCTAGGAGTGCTTTTGTGCGATTCTTCCAGTGATTTTTTTTATGTGTGGAGTTTCTGTCTGTGTATGGCCGCGTTTCTATTTTTCGCGTGCAAGTCCCACCATCCCCTATTTTGCTCGCTAGTAATCGGAGCAAGGTGTGGCGTGTAATGAAAACCATCAGATCTGAGCCAGCTGTGGAAGACGACGATGACGCTCGAGCTTGTGTTGATGATAGCTTTAGCGAACTTCGTCATCAACGGCACAGGGTCTAGATAAACTGCATTGATCCAAAGAAAAAGAAAAAGAAACAATCAAGTAAAATAAGAAGAACCACTGATTCGCGTGGGCGAAGCATTCAAAGTTTCGCATTGCTCTTGAGATCCTCCCGCTGTGTTTTAACAATAGGTGAGTGTGACATGGCGCGGCAAAGCAGGTCGTCCAATAGCTGGAACGCAGAACGGATAGAGTTGCGCAGCGTTGTGACCAGGCCTGTGACAACGGTTGTTCACGGGGTGTTGCGACAACAGCTGATTCGACCTAACACCACACCATGCTTGGACATTTTGATGAAATGTCCACAAGACTGCTTGTACGGCTCTTATTAGAGAGAAAGGTGTATGCAATGTATGCTTTTATGTCCACCATTTGGTTGGGCACAAGACGTTATTTCACATCAGTGACAGCGAACTACTCCCAGGAACTGCCAATGGAGTCATGGAGAATCTTCATTAAAGGATACGTTACAACGCCACCAAAGATTCCCTGCCAGTCTGCAGGTTGCCTTTATAAATGGTCTTGAAATTTTATACAAAGCATGCTGCGCAATTGAAATTTTAAAGCTACCTGTGAATAACATGGGCCTTTTCACATAAAACAGAAGGTGAAAATCTGTCGTCGTTACGCTCCTATAAACAAGGTGTCGTTGTCCGTCGTTGTCGTATGCATTGGGGTGTTTCGTGGCCTCCGTGATTTGCGAACATATGGCAGCCGCCGAAACACTTAAACCACATCTCGAGTTCCTTTGGCTTAACAGGGACGTACAAAGGGGAAAAGGCATGGGCCTTTTCCACTAGGAAATGTAGAAGATGCCTCAAGCGTCATGTGAATCCATGCCATCCTAGCGATGTATGATGAAATACAGCGAGAAGAAGGATTAAACGAAGAGTGTCACGTACATTGAAGAAACGTCTTAAAGACTTTTTTTACATGCGTTCAAAAAAGGGAGGACTGGCAAGAAAAGTATACATCGATAAGTGAAAAAGCTACAGAAATTCTGATAATTCTCTTCTAATGCATAAGCACTGCTTGGATCGGCTGTCGCTTCGCTTTTGCTTAGTGCTGCTTACTTGCCATTCCTAGTTTATGAACGTATACCCATGGCCTTTCGGGTGGGAAATAATGCTTCGGTTTTAACGGACAATTGTCAGAGATTCTCGACCCATCCAGCGTCATCAATGCAGTCAACCAATTTTGCCAGACCACAGGGCACCGCGGACGGAGCAGAGCAGCCGAACGGGAACAGCTGCTGCTGCAGCAGCGCGTGAATGCGTTGCATGAGGGCAGAGTGCACTGCCTTTACGCCATGTCAACCTCGCTGTCGCTCTCGCAAGGCTGTCTTGTGCGCGTCTTCTTTGTCCACGCAAGCACGCGCCTGCATTCTGACTGTGCCTTGGCAAGGGCCAATGCAAACCCTCACAGCGTCTCAGCGCGCTTGCGTGCCCGCGAGGTGCTCGTAACTCGAAGGACATTCAGCAGCATTCATTTGGGCATTGGCCCACCCCATAATCTCAAGTTGACGAACACCCAATTTTTCAGGTTGCCCGCACCCAATGTTCAAGTTGACCTACCCCGAAACTTAGGTTCCCCCCTTAATTTAATTTGACCAATCCTCACACTTAAAGTTGACCCATCTCAAATTTCAAGTTGCACCTACCTGGACTTTCAAGTAGAGCCATCCTCGATTTTTTGTTGGCCCACTCCTACTATAAGCGTCGCCATGGATCTGTAAATCCCCTATGCATCTCTTTCGGTATTCTTTTGTCATTTGATTTTATTTGTTTGAATTGCTCCTTATCGCTTAAAGGCTTCCAGTCATCTGCATTTAAAATATCATAAAAAGAAAATTTCTGAACTTTGTAAATTACACATTTTTATGTAGCCACAAGGCATTGCACTTTTCACGCGACAGGGCAGGAGAGTTCGCCAAAGAATGCTTACGCATGAAATTAAACAATTTAACGAGGGATTCGCTCAATTAAGGAGGTGACTCACATGCCCGGCAAGCTGCGATTGAGGGGCGCTAAAACTGGGGCGCAGCAGCATCTACAGCTTGGTCCAACGCCGCGATGAAACGCTCGCTTTTTGTAAGACTGCATGTACGTCCGAGAGACGAAACGAATGTGTCAGCAAAGCAGTAAAACATGCGCATTTTAAAAAAAAAACAACGAGAAAACAACAGGAATGTATTGTGCAGAATTTCCCTGACGTTGACTGATAAATTTTCACACCATATTTTGTATGATGCTGTCATCTTCTAAGATGTTAATATTGATTACTTTCAAGGAAATATAAACACAGTTTTTTTCTGCTGAAAGACAGGTTATGTCTGTGGGATACCAAATAAAACAAAACAAAAGCCAATGTTCTGGTGAGAAGATGCCGGTTTAGCCAGTAAAGGCTCCAACACGAAACACAGGTGGCGACGGTGCCTTGCAGTCCTCAAATGAACCCGCCGTGACGTCAGTGATTTTTGATGCATTTGCTCTGACATAGCTTAAACTTAAATCGATAAAAGTGGACTGCACTGCCGTACTTACAGAGTCAAACACTAAACTTCCTAAGCGTCCACAAACATAACTGCGCCACAATGACCCCGATATGAAGAAACACTTTAAATCCGTGACGTCATGGTGACAGACCCGAGCCTTGGCTCCGGCGCGGAATTGAAGATATGCAACCTTGGCTTTCATTTCTTTCTTTTGATTATCAGCTTAATAATCACGAAGTTAACAGTACCAAAGTTTTGAAAGAATACGTTATCAGTCTAAAATGACTGTGTGTTTATGTGCACACTTCACTTGAGGGCTCAAAGTTTCCCGTGCTAGAGTTTCACGCACATTCACATTATGGTAAGTGCGTAGTCTTACAAGCTCTAAATTTACATAGATACCGGGTGTTCTACTCCGACGGCGGCTGCGCACGACACGGCCCATCTGTGACGACGCACGTGTGCTCCGATTGCTGATAGCTTAGTGTGCGCCATGTTCTCGCGTCCTAATTCACACTGAAGTGAGAAGCAGCATATGCATTTAATGGACTCGATATGCTGCTGCCACGCTTCGTCACGCCAGCGTTTTGGAAGGCGACTTTTCGCGGTCATCGAGTCAGATGTGTTCGTGTTTTCTTGCGCGCGCCAGACACCATGCTTGTTTTTTTATTTATTTATTTCATGTTCGTTTATTTCATACTGGAGACCAATAATTGTTCCGAGAAGGAGAGGTACACTAGGCAAGATGAAAGTAAGAACGTAAAAGATAACACAGGAAAAAATTACACGATATTGAAACGCAGCACTAAGTATAGTAACTATTACCCATAAAATATACGCACCGTGGGAAAATATTACGTAAACTAGAAACATTACACAGATTAACAGTATGTATTAAGGCTCTAACTCAAAGAAAATTGGCTAAGATCAGTTAGACGGTTCCATTTTAGTACAGCACGCGGAAAAAATGAAAACTTTAAAGCATTGCCTTTAGCAAAATACGGGGTTCAAGACTGGGCGTGATAATACAGTGTATGTCTAGTGAACAGAATAGATAGATATGCATGGGAGTTCAAGACTAGCTTATGATAAAGAAGCAGGTAAATAATGTTGAGGCGGTTTTTCTTTCGCCATAGTTCCAGATTTTCAATGTTTTTAGCAGCGATGAGTTCAGAAGATCAGTCTGTGATTTTAAATTTAGAATAAACCAACCAAGCAGCATTTCTTTGCACAGCTTCATGTTTTTTTATGTTAGCTTTAGTTAAGGGGTCCCATACAACACAAGAGTATTCCAGTTTAGTTCCTATGTACATAAAGTAACTGAGTAGTTTATTGTTAGAAGCAGAATTTCTAAGCTCATGTTTTAGAAAACACAATTTACGTAAGGTGGCAGAACATATATTGTCCATGTGTAGGTTCCAAGGCAAGTCATTAGTTATTGTTAGGCCGAGATATTTGTAGTTGGTTACCGGTTGTGTTGATGTTGAGTTAAGGTTACACGTAAAATCAAGAGGTGTTTTTGTACCAGTTACGCAAGGATAACCAGTATTTTGTGCGTTTAGAGCTATACCGTGATGATCGCAGCAGTTTAATATCTTATAAAGACTTAATATCAAAATTTGTTGATCATTAGTAGTAGAATCTTGATGAAAGAGCACACAATCATCCGCGAACAGTCTAATTTGAATTGCTGGTAGTACTACGGTACCAATGTAATCTATATGAAGCTACATCGTTGAATCATGTGAAAAGCTTGCATAGCAAACAACTTTCTTATTATCAGCAATACGCTATTCCTAGAGAACAAACAATTTTTTTCTCAAAAGCCACACCCAGTGTTGCATATTGTTTGTTGAATGCAACCTGCTTAGGGTTTCTACGTAAATGAACGGAGCCGAACTGTTTGTTAAGAAACTCCCTGGAGACTGCAGTTCCACACGCACTGGATGACGGGACTGCAGGTTTAATGCGCAAGCCCGTCCGTTTCCGAAGAGGGAGCGGCAGAGTACAGACAATCATATAACGCGAATGAACAGCGCAATGCGTCGGAATAGAAAGGCTCCAAACACGGCGCGAATTGCAGCTGTCCAAGAAGAGTACAAGGCATGATTCGAAAAGGGGAATTCGAAAAGATTTCGGTCGCCGGACCATAACTACACTCTCTATGATTGATGATGCAGGAAAGCACGCGCTAATTGGCCGTGGTAGGGATGTGCGGTTCTCTCGATTGGTAGAGCGAAGTGGCAGTTCTCGGCCTTCAAACGGGTACGACCCATTTGAGCGTACGTCTATACTCTAGCAGCCCGTTCCCGTGAGATAAGAGGGGCACATTAGCCTTCTTGTTGCAGGTTCGCCACGCATTTACACTAAAGACACGCACCTTGAGGCCGAAATAAACGTACCGTGTCAGTGCTTTGTTCAAAATTTAAAAAAAAAGAACATTACCATTCTTCTCACTAGAAACATTCCAGATTGCGTATTTATCAATATGTCCAGCCGAGTATAAGCGTGATATCTCTCCAGCGTATGGCACATTCGTAGCCCCTCACACACACTGGGACGAATGCCACTTTTGAGTCCGATCAATTATACCTAATATAGCATAGTGAGCTCTCTCAAACGCCACCATTGCTGGCTCTGATGGACAAATGTACTGTAAAGCCACGCCTCTCTTTCTAAACACCCTGCGCAAAGCTGACTCTACAGATTACCTCTGCTTGCGTCCAGACTGGTGCGACAAAGATTGCGTCTGCGCAGGGTACACATGCACGATCGGGAATCGGCCCCTTTTCTCTACGCAACGAGTAAGCTGCGTGGATATGTTATGGTTGCAAAGATATGAGCGATAATGTTATAGCACGTTTCTCGTACACCGTGGTTTCAGCAAGCGACCACCTTGGATCGTTTTTGAGGACGTTCGACGCCGAAAAAAGAATTACACGTCGTCTATATTGCCTGATACATCGATTACGCTATTACAGGTGGGTTACTAGTAAAAACTTCCCTAGCCCCCAAGTGGTGGTTAAAGGAAATAATCAGAAAGACAAGCGAATTAAAATATACCGAGCACAGACACCGATGCAGCGTTCACGGAACTTACTTCACTAGTGGTTTGCTGTTAAATGAATAAGCATACCTCCCGATAACTGCTCTATGCAAATTAAGTTGTTTCGTTTAGCTTTGCTATTGCGCTGCTTTCCACATAGCCACTGACTGCTGCTGTTCACTGCTGTGAAGCAATGACTCCAATAGCTCTATTCAGCGTTTGCATGCAGTACGTTGTTTAGTATTCTCATCGCTTTTACGAGTCAGGCAGCGCACACATTTTTTTAACACACAATGTCATTTATATAACTTCCGTGTAATAAAGTATGGCATCGTGCTATCTTATCACACGTTTTCAACGAGGCAAATTGTTTTCTAATTTTTCAGTTAAAGATTAGGTGTTCGCCTCCGTAAACGTGGTATTCTTTTTTTTTTGTAATAATGGAATATTTTGTTTCAGCGACCACCTTCTCAGGAACTTACTCAATGAACTCGCCGTCAAGAGGACATTGAACATGCATGCCCGTTGGACGAAATGACAAGGGCTTTAGGGATGTTTAATTAGAAGTGCTACATTCGGGAGGCATAATTACTTCCGGAGAGCTCAAAAGGCTTTCGTGCAGACTTTAGTAGCATGTTACACACCATCTGAGTACATGACGCTTCAGGGATTCTCTTTCTTTTTTTTTGAGGTTTCGAGGGCCTCTCACGAGAAGCATACGAGGCGTTAATGGAATGCCAAAAAGAGGGCTGGTGGGCCTCCTTATTAGAGAGGAATGTATATGTTGTATATGCGTATGAGATTGCTGTGTTGTCCATCATTTGGTGATTCTTAAGACGCTATTTACAGGACGAACGAGGATCCTAAACCATACGGAGTGCCGATGGAGCCAAACATTCCATGATCTTTATCCAAAGGCTAGGTTACACAACCCGCAAAGATGCCCTGACTCTCTGCAGGTTACCATATTAATGTGTGCTGGAAAAGTTATGCGCAACATGCTGCAAAAGCAGAGTTGTAATACCCCCCGTCAATAGCTGGGGCTTTTTTACAAAAACACAAAAGAAGCAAAAAAAAATATTTCGTGGTGACTTGCCTACACATAAGAGATAGTCATTCTGCGTTGTCGTAAGAACTGTGGCGTTTCGTTGTCTCGGAGAGATCCGTCTACGTACAGCATTAGCCGAATCTACACTTCTTTAACTGCAGCTGCAGTTTCTGAGGCTGAATGGTGCCAAGCAAAGGGAGATATCGCCAGCTTTGCAAATGTGAAAATAGAGAAAAAGAATGAAGCAAAAAAAAAGAACTGTAGTTTTACTTGGATGAAGCATTGAAATTGATACCTAGATCATGCGTTGCACTTGAGATCCTCCCGCTGTGTTCTAACACTAGGTGAGGGCTTCATGGCTCGACACTGCAGGTCGTACAACTGTAGTTGCGCAGAATAATGGAGTCGTAGAGCGTTGTGACATGGCTTGTCACAACGCTTGTCAGAGTCATAAGAAATAACTAGATATAAGTAGCTTGACAATCCATTCGACGCAGACCAGTGTGTGCATTGCGGTGCGTCATCGACATTTATCCTCAACATAGGTGCAAATTTGTTGCGGGGAAACTCGAGCCACCGGCACAAGACGAACGCTATAGCGTTAACACTGTAGAGTCGATTGAGCTGAGCATGGGGCTGCGGTACATGGCGCAAGGAATACGCTATCGGGGAGCGTCACGAGTCATACTTTATTCCTAATAAATGCAAAGAATGTAGAGGAGAAGTGGGCTCTAGCCAAGTGATATGCAAGCGGTAGATTCTAGGCGGCTCACTTTGGGTGCGTCTGCTGCGGGGATTTCAGAAGACGCGCAAATATGAGGCTTGGCAAAAGCACGCCCAGGTTTGTGAAGGTTCAAGTGTGCGACAAAGTAGAGTGTTTGTTATGTAAGCCAGGTAACGCACCCAACTATCACACGTTACGCAGGTGCGTGGGGGGATTCAGGGTGCAAGACAGCGGGAAAATATGCACCGCATTTTTAGGTGCAGAACAGTTGATTTCACCAAACACCGGGAATTCTAGATGGCTTTCTAGTTGAGAGCACAGCCACTTCACTAACGGCGTTGTTAAGCTCTAGTGACCGACTTTTTAAAGATTCTGTCGTCATGGGTCAGTCACCCAGACATTCTCCAGGTTTCAAGGTAACGCACGTGAAGCGAACATCGTTGCGTACGGAAGAAGAAAACCACCTTTCAGTTCCCAAGTGCCAACATGCCTGTGATGGCAGGCGCCACTAAAAGTTACCACGTACCAAACAAAGTCGAATGATCTCTCAACCATGTGTTCCAAAGGCACCACAGAGCAGGAGGAGTGACGTCAGAGAAGGTTGGCTAGCCGAGGCTTGCGGAGTCACGTGGAGCTCCCTATCAGTTCTTTTTTTCCCTCCTCGATGGTGCGTATAACCGGCTCCGTCGTGTTTTGCGGCTACGTGCACTGCGCGTCTCTCGCGTCCCTCGAGACCTTCTAGCACTAAACATCACGGCTTGCGCATGCGCCGTTGACAGCGTCATCGCCCGGCGCCGGCGGCGCCAACGCGTTTGTAGCCTCCATGTGGTGGCTGTTCCCACATAATATCGGGCACAAAAAATCAGCTGAAATAAAAGCAAGGAGCATACATAAAAGCAGACGCGTGGCAAGGGCTTGTGCTGGCTATGCAAACATTTAGGTGCCCAATTAAAATAGTGCGACTTTGCTATCAAACGTTTTAGTGCGCAGCTCTTGGACGCCAGTTCCTGTCCTCGCGACATTGTCCTCCGCAACCGAACCAACGAGCAAAGCGAAAGATGAAAGCGAAGGCGGAGAGCAGCGGGAGATGAAAGCAGAGAGTGCGAGGAGGAAAGCGGAGGCGGAAATTATTGCGAAATGGGGAGGAGGAAAGCAGAGTGCCACGCGAGACTACGAGATGGCGCTGTAGTATCGTGCTCTGACTGTGTGCCCAGCGCGAATTGTGTGGTACTTTCTGGAAGCCACGCGGGACCCTACGATTACACTGGAACATTCGACTAGCCACGCATTAAAGCCGACGCGCTTGACCCGCAGTCCAGATTTTCGACTATCGCCGACCCTGCTCGCCGTTAATGTCGTGCTTGAGTGTCGTTTGCTTTGCAACGCTTCGCTGCGTTTCCGACCTGCCGCACGAGGCAGATTGTCCGCGCCAGCCAATATATCGCGAAATATAAATACGCAACCCACTCCTGGCTGAGCAACGTTGGGCTGTCCAGCAGGCCCACGATGCGGCTGGCAGGCTAGGCCTGTCGTTCCCGACGTGGGAGCGGCCCGCGACGTGCTAATACGCGTTCTGCAGGACTGTAAAATAAAAGTTACTCAATCATTCAATAAATCAATCAATCAATCAATCAATCGCTTTTCCGATTTATCCTGATTGTGGTTTCTTGGAGATGAAATAATTAATATAATATCTGGATATTTTCCTGTACCTAAGAGGGCAGCAGTTTTTTGCTCATAAGTTATTTTAGTGTGTAGTATTTAGAGACGCCCTCTCCTAATGATCTCCAATTACCCCTGGTTCATGCGAGATGATTCTAACTTAAGCCTGCAAATTTCCTGACTTCATCATACCACAAAATTCTTAGCCATCTAAGAACTTCGTTCCCTTCCCTTGGCAACCATTCGAGCTGTAATACTAATGGTCTGCCTTTTATATGTCCTACGCATTGCTTGAACTGTCGAGCTGCACCACTTCCTTTTATTGTCGACAAGAACATCATCTACGTCCATTTGCGGTCTATTCCCCGCCGCTGTCTTCCTGTCTCTTAACGTTACGCCTGATTTTGTTGGATCGCTCGGTGACTCCCACGACGTACAGTGGATATAAATAGGCTGATGGTGATTCAACTTGTCAGACGCTTTAGTTTACATACGTGACGGTAGTCAGTCACCACCAACGCAAGTGCTATAAGGTGTTACCTTTTTCCTTGTTCCACTACCTTAAGTGATTAGTGTTGTCGGATGCTGAAGAAAAAGCGGGAAGTTGTACTCAGTAGCTATGGTTTGCACTGTTGTTGTTAATTTTTGCTAGTAAAATCTGGAGCCTTCGTGGTGTAATCACTTGATTGTTGTAATTCATATATGGCAGAACACTCTTACACTGTAATTTACGGCAACTCTGTATAGGAAGTTTCATGTTTCATCCAACTCGGCGCTATAGAAAAAATTATCAGTGGGGATTTAGAGGTTTTAACGCGCCGCCGTACAAAAAAAAAGTGTGTGAACACCAAGCGCAAATGAACGACTCAGTTTGAATAATAATGTTCTGTGAATTACACTTCTAGGACGGGATTCTAGCGTCGATGAAATATGCAACTACAGATACGACGTCATCAAGTTCTATCTCATTTTTTTTCATTTACCTTCCCTTGCTCTCTCACACATACCTACAACGACTGTTTAAGGCCTCATTTTAGATAAATGTTTTTCTTTTCTCGCGACACGTTTGGACAAAGCGCCTGTCACAATCGCCGAGACAAACACATTGATTCACTGTAATCAATCCGCCGTTCAGAAAGATAAGCGACACGAGGAATTGACGGCAACAGAAGGAGCACGGTGGAAACCTGATTTCTGCTTTCTTATTGCAATCAATTTGTAAGCACTGTGATAAATCATAGAAAAAAAACTTAACCAGGTATCCACCTGTTGAAGAAAGGGATTGTTAAAACATGTACAGAAGCAAGGGTTTCGTTTTCCTCCCTAACTTAAGCAGGAGAGTGTGCGTGTTGGATAGAGAGAGAGAAACAGAGATGGAAAATGAGCGAGGGAAAGAAATGTCCACGAATCCGTGCGATCCTAGCAACGTGTGATGAAATATAGCGACCAAAAGTATTTTAAAGAGCTGGCCACCATAAAGATTATTGAAACGTCTCAAATATTTCTTTTTTTACATGCGTTCACGAAAGAGAAGAGAGGCTAAAAATAGAGGACTTCGATAAGTGAAAAGCTACAGAAATTCTGAGAATTGTTTAATAACAAGAGAGAGATAACAAGGGTAGGAAAGGCAGGGAGGTCAACCAGAACAGCATCCGGTTTGCTACCCTACACTGGGGGAGGGGAAAGGGGAATAGAAAGCGGAAGAAAGGGAGAGAGTAAACATTGAGTTCGTGTGGGAGGGACACCAAACACAAGGACACTATAGACGGTCTGTTAAACCCGTGCACTTCAAGTACTGCACTAGTGCACGAATCGCTTTTCGAGCCAGCGAAGGGTGTGGCCACGGTCCGAGTATCTTTGACTCGGTGAAGGGTCTCGAGTCCAGTCTGTGTAAAGTTGCCCGCAGAGAGAGGCGTTGGACATCGTAGCGAGGGCAGGTACACAATAGGTGCTCGATGGTCTCGTCGCACCCACAGGAGTCGCACATCGGGCTCTCGGCCATTCCCATACGGTAGGAATATGCGTTCGTAAACGCCACTCCCAGCCACAAGCGACACAACAAGGTTGCTTCGCCGCGGGAAAGGCTAGATGGCGGTTGTAGCCGTAGCGTGGGGTCCAGTTTACGTAATCTGCAATTGAAGCCACTTGAAATCCAGAGATCTTGGGACTTCTTGCGCGCAAGTCGGCGAAGTTCTCTGGCAGCGTCCGACCTCGCCAAAGGTGTTGGACGCGTCTTGGTATCCTCGTGGGCACACCGGGCAGCCTTGTCAGCTAGGTTGTTGCCGACGATGCCACAGTGAGCAGGGATCCACTGAAATATAATGTGGTGTCCTCTTTCCAGAGCAAGATGGTGCAGTTCCCTGATTTCAGATGTCATTTGCTCGTAAGTTCTGGGACGTAATGCGGACTTGATGCTGTGAAGGGCTGCCTTAGAGTCACAAAATACGACCCATTTCTCTGTTGCCTCTTCGGTGATGTACATCATAGCGGCATGGAGAGCTGCAAGTTCTGCCGATGTAGATGTAGTCGTGTGCGACAATTTGAATTTAGCTGTAACGTTCTTGGCTGGAATGACGAATGCGGCAGTTGAGCTGGTAGGTGAGGTCGAACCATCAGTATATATATGTATGCGGTCATCATACATCTGGTGGATTAATAGGAGCGTAAGTTGCTGTAGAGCCGGCGATGGATGATTGGACTTTTTTGTAAGGCCAGGAATAGAAAAATTCACTTGAGGTGGTCGCAGGCACCACAGGGGAGAGGAAGGCTTCGCCGCCGGTGTAAAAGATACCGGTATGTACTCTTGATGAGCGCTAATCATTCGTGAAAAGGTCGCTTGAGGTCTGTCTGCTGGTAGGGAGGCCAAATGATGGTCGGGGATCCTTGACAGATGGCGAATGTGCGCTCTGAGAGAGTCGACAGCTACATGAGTCTGGATTGTATGGTCTCCTGCGATGGCGATTGTTGCTGCGGTTGAAGTGCACCGAGGCAGCCCTAAACACGTGCGTAGGGCTTGACCTTGTATGCTCTCCAAGGCGCGAAAGTTCGTCTTGCATGCACTTGACAATACTGGTAGGCTGTAACGTAGGAGTCCGAGAAACAAAACCCTGTACAGTTGCAACATAGAATGGACTGGTGTACCCCAGTTTTTCCCGCATAGAAATTTGAAGACCTGAGCAATGGCGACGAGCTTCTTCTTCAGATAGGCGCAGTGAGGGCTCCACGAGAGGTTGCGGTCAATGATGACGCCCAGAAAGCGATGCGTCTTAACATAGGATATAGCTTGACCATCGATGGTAACAGGATACGATGACATTTGTTTCCGCGTGAAACCAAGTAATGCGCACTTTTCCGTAGACACACTGAGGCCTTGTTCTCGGAGGTAAGAAGCCGTCATGGTTGCCGCCCGCTGAAGCCTGGCTCTTAGCTGAGGGCGAGTCACCGCAGAGGCCCAGATGCAAATGTCGTCGGCGTATATTGAGACATGTGCTGTCTGCGGTAGGGAATCCGCTAGTCCTACCAGGACGAGGTTGAACAAAATAGGGCTCAACACTCCACCCTGTGGCACACCACGGCAGATGTAATGGTCTGAAGTTGGGCCGTCTTCGGTCTGTAAGAAAAAACGCCTCTCAGTCAAATAGTCCCGAATCCATTGATACATCCGGCCACCAACTCCAACAGCCTCTAGTGAGTTTAGTATGGCCTCATGGGCGACGTTGTCGTATGCTCCTTTTATATCCAGAAAAAGTGCCGCAGAAAGGCGCTTGAGACTTTTTTGATTTTGGACCCATGTTATGATGTCAATGACGTTGTCGATTGACGTGCGACCTCGACGAAAGCCTGTCATGGCGTCCGGATAGATGTTGAATCGCTCGAGGTACCATTCCAATCGAGCAAGAACCATTCTTTCCATCACTTTGCCGACGCAGCTCGAAAGCGCAATCGGACGATAGGATGAGATCTCAAGCGGAGACTTTCCAGGTTTCAGAATGGGGATCAAGCGGCTCGATTTCCATTCTTTAGGAACTGCGCCATTCTACCAAGACTCATTGTAGTACTTGAGCAGCTCATCACGTGCGTCATGTCCAAGGTGGCATAGGGCAGCATACGTGATGCCATCAGGTCCTGGTGACGAAGAAAGCCTGCAGGTCGCCAACGCAGCATCGAGCTCTTCGAGGGAAAATAGCACGTTTATTTCTGGTACACGTGCCTCAGGGATGTCATTCAATGCTGCGTCAGTAATGATGGCCACGGACCCAGCAACCCGTGCACAGAACTCTTCAGCCACTTGAAGTTCCGAGCGGAGTTGGTAGAGGGCCAGAGCAGCGAAGGGCTTCCTTTGATGCGGAGATGAGCGAAGACCCCTAACCGTTCTCCATATGTGCGAGAGCGATTTTCGGGGATCAAGTGACTGACAGAATGTTTTCCATCGCTTATCTTCCAATTTATCCATGCGACGCTGGACTTTCTTTTGTATGCGTCGTGAAGCCCTCAGATCCAAGACGGACTTCGTGCGCCGATACCTCCTCTCCGCCTGTCGGCGTGCCGCACGCAGCCTCTCAAGTTCCATGTCCAAGTCTATTCGCCTTGTTGACCTTGTAAGCGAGCAGATGGATGTTTTCAATGCCTCTGCGATTGCTTCTTCGATGGTGTGTGAGAGGCCTTCCCGACATGTGTCATCCATATCCTTCTTAAATTTTGACCAATCAACTGTACGCAAGACGGTAGAGGAGCGCTGCTCAACTCCTCTAATCTTTATGTATGTTGGAATATGGTCGCTTCCATGTGTTTCTATGTCCGTAAACCATTGGACGCTTGAGGCAAAGCGCCGTGACACCAAAGTTAAGTCCAGGCAGCTACTGTAGGTCGTGCCTCGCAGAAATGTAGGGCTGCCGTCATTCACACAGCACAAATCATGGTCAGCAGCAAAGGAGGCAAGGCGCCTGCCTTTGGAGTCAATTTTAGTGCTTCCCCATAGCTGGTGATGCGCGTTGAAGTCACCTGTGATAATCCAGGGGCCATTGTTCATCAGTAATATTTTCTTTAGTCGTTCGCCGTCAAAGTGACCCGCTGGGGATATGTAGGCTCCAATTAGTGTAAATGACACATTCTTCTTTTGGACATTTAGGCAGACATATTGGTTGTCGTCATGAGGCTCTATCGCGTTTGCGACGTATGTTAAGTCCGTGCGGATGTAGATGATCACCTTCGTGTTCGCACCGCATGTGGACGAGACGAAAGATTCATAACCGGACAGTCTGGGTGGAGTTGACGTATTTGGTTCGCAAATAACCAGTATGGGGAAGCGATGTGTAAAAATGAATTGGCGAAAGTCTGATATACGGGTCCTTAGACCCCTGGCATTCCATTGAAAGATCGACGCACTTTTGAGTTCAGTGCGGAAGGGGACTGTTGGTCGAGCCATGATGCTTAAACGATGCTAGCAAGCACTGGATTTAGTGCATCCAGTATTTGCAGTGCGCTTCGAGCTGCTGGTGTTTGCAGCTTGTTCAGTATAATGCGCATTGTATTAATTAGCGATTGCAGCATATCAGCCACTTGCCTGTCTTGGTCGCACAAATCGCCGGCAGTAGACGTCTGGAGTTGTCCAGCGAAAGTTTGCTGTGTTTCTGTAGGTGAATGTTGTCGTTTCGGTAGAGCCGGCCAAGATTCGGCAGATGTGGTCTTCTCAGTGGACTGGCTCTTCGCGGTCCTTTCCACATTGTCTGGCCTAGGTGGTGGAAGAGGAGGTGGTGTTGTAGGAAGTGGCATGCGCCTTCTTTGAGGAGACTTCCTTGAGGAGCGCCGGCGACGTGAACGTCGCTTCCTGATTTTATCGGCGGCTTCGCGATGAGATGAATGATCTCTCGCCATCTCTTTCAAGATCGCCATTTCCTTCTTAATATGTGGGCATGCCTTCGATGAAGCTTCATGTGATCCTCCGCAGTTTGCACACTTTACTACAGTCGCGCCACATTTATCTGCAGCGTGGGGCTCACCGCAGCGGGGGCATGCTGCCTGATTTTCGCAGACGCTGCTCACGTGTCCCAGTTTCATGCATTTGCGGCACTGAAGAGGTTTCGCAATGAAAGGCCGCACTGCATGTCTGAAGTGGCCCACCTTAACATGCGAGGGTATATATTTGCCCTTGAATGCTATTTTCACGCAGCGTGAACTGCCTAGCCGCTTAACATCAACGATGACCTCATCATTGGCTGGCTTGATAAGAATGGGCAAGTCGTTGTTAAGGATGGCGACGTCTACGTCGTAGATAACGCCAGTGACTACGTCAGATCCCAGAGGGATGTAAGAGCGCACCTGAATGCCATCGAGGTCCGTTACGCTGCGTAGAGTGGTCAAAGCAGCCGCATGCTGGACATCAACCGCCAGAAGATTTTTTCGGGTGTTCACTCGAATGTCCGATATTTCATTTGGTACCAGGGCTTTCAGTGACATCGACACAGATTGCCTGTTAAGTAGCTTCATGTTGACGTTGGGAAGCAGGGGCACGAATATGATGGTATTGGCGTCCGGCCTCTGCGTCTGTCTCACTGTTTGCGTGCTTGACGATGAAGACGTCCTGGTGTTCCTTCTCTTCGCTCTGCGGCTCTGCACAAGCTGGAAGTCGTCATCGGAAGTGACCTCACTGCTGAGAGAGTAGACATGGGTGTCCTCGCTGTCGGTGTCGCTCTGCTGACCGATCCGCTTCCTGGAGGCGGCCGCCACTGACGCCGCCGTCGCCGGCAGACTTACGGGGTCGTCCACTTCCATTACGACCGAGCAGGGAGCGACGACCAGCGGATGAACTTAGGTTTTCACAGAAATAAACCGGAGCTAGAAAGAACAGCTCTGTATCAAAAGACACTTCGTCGTCTTCCTCCCTTAATAATAAGAAAGCATCATTTTGGCTCCGAGGTCCCTTCGTTCTTGCTTAGTTTTGCTTGCTTGTTTTTTTTGAGCTTCTGCGCTTCTAACCATGGCGTTTCCGGTGGCAAAGAATGTTTAGGTCTTAGTGCACAATTGTCAAATTTTCTCGCCGCATCTGGCCCCTTCAATGCAGTCGTTGCAACTGAGCTGTGAGACAGGCCACGAATACGCCTCGACGGACTACAGTGGACGAATCAGAACACCAGCAGCTACGGCAGTATTGCGTGAGGCATTGCGTGATGGCAGAGTGCATCGCCGCATTGACATGTGTTACACTCGCTGTCGCGCTTGCGAGACTGTGTTGTGCACGCTTTCCTTGCCAACGCAACGCCTCGTCTGCGTTCTCACTGCGGCTTGGCAAAGCAAAAAGAAAACGCGCCAAGCGTCCCAACACTCTCGCTTGCCTGCGAGGTGTTCGTAACTCGACGGACGCTCTGAAATTCGCAACTGGAGATTGTCAACCCAATCTCTCAAGTTGGCCCACACGCAAACTTTCACCCACCTCCAAATCTACGTTGACTAAATCTCAAATTTCAAGTTGGCCCCCCCTAAATTAAAGAAGGCCCACCCTGACATTTCAAGTTCGCCCGCCTCCAAATTTCAAGTTGACACAGCCCCAAATTTCATGTCAGCCCATCCTCAAATATGAGTCGGCACACACTACTATAAGCTTCCCCATGCAAGTTCTAAGGAGCCTTGAGTATCTCTACGAGTGTTCTTTATATTTTTGGTTTAAATTTTTCTTTTCGTTTATAGGCTACCACTCATCTACATTTACAATGTCCTTAGGATTAAATGTCAAAACTTTGCAAATTACGCATTTTTATGCAGATACAAGACGTTACACTTTTCGCGTGACGCGGTTCGGGAGCTCGCCAAGGAATGTTTACACATTAACAGCTTAAAATAATAATAAACGTTTCCCCAGAGGACGTCACTCATATGTCCTTGCATGCTGCGACTGAGGTGCAATAACGTTAGGGCGCAGTTGAAAGTATAGCTTGATCCAAAGCCACGATGAAATGCTAGCTTTTTGTAAGACGGCATGTACGTCAGAGAGACAAAACCAATGCGTCCGCAAACTAGTAACAGATAAGCATTTAAAGAAAAGAAGAAAGAAACAGTGATGAGAAAATACCAGGGACGTATTGTCAAAGCTCTCTGACTTTGTCTGAGAAAGTCTTAAATGGATCTTCGTATGAAGCCGCTAGCTTCTAAGGCGCTATTATTGACTTCTTTCAAGTAACTTTAAAGAGAAAAGCTTGTTCTGGTACATTAGCACGTTATGTTTATAGAATGCTAAATAAAACGAAGCAAAACCAACTGTTTTGCTGAGAAGGTGTTGGGTGAGCCAGAAAAGGATCAAACACCAAGGACTGGTGGCGACGCCATCTTGAAGTCCTCTAATCATCCCGACGTGACGTCACTGATTTTTACTGGATGTGCTCTCGCATCTCCTAATTTTTTATCGGTAAATGTGGACTACACTGCCGTTCTTACAGAGCCAAACACTAAACTTAGCAAGGTTCGAGAAATGTTACTGCGCCACAACGACCCAAATCCGATGAAATACTGTAAATGTAAAGTTATTATTTTGCTTTATTACTTCAAATATTTTACATTTAGCCATTGTGTTCATTTTTGCAATTTATTTGTCTCTGGCTGTAAAACACAATGTATGTGCACCCATACACTCAATGTGATTTGCTAAAAACAAATGCCAGTCCTGCTTGGACTACGTTATGTGGTCTGCAGTATGTATACATAAATAAATCCGTCACCTCACGGCGGCGTGTTAACGTGTACACTTCGGCGCGAAATTCTAGAAATGGAACGTTGGCCTTGATTGGTTTCTTCTGATTATTAGCCCATTAACCGCGAAGTTAACAGCACGGGAGTTTTGAAAGAAGGCGGTATCGGTCTTAAATGACTGTGTCCTTCTTTTTGGCCCTGTTTGAGGGCACGAAGTATTCCGTTTTTCAATATCAAGCACATTCGGAATAGGGCATGTACAAAAATTTTACAATTTACATGTGTATATAAATATATACCGGGGTTTAGCCTCCGGTGGTGGCAGCGTATTGCGCAGCCGCTCTGGCACCGTTTTCAAAGCGATATGGGATGAGGGACACAATGCGCCGATTGCTGATAGCTTAGTGTGCGCTGTGTCTTCGCTGCTTTGTTCGCGTTGAAGCGAGAGGCAACACGGAGGTCAATTGGCTCGCAGCTGCTGTTGCTGCCACGCTCCCTCGCGCCAGCGTTGTTGACGGCGAGTTTCCGCGTAATCGAGAGGGATGTGTTCGGGTTTGCTTGGGCGCGCCTGCCACAATGCTTGTTCATTTAGTCAATATGCCAAACTTTACAAGTTATTAAAGCCGAGAAAACTACTGTCCTTACTTCGTATAGCCGTCTTCAAAACAGCTTCGCCTTTAGGGCGATACCGCGACTGTCCTTTTAGTTGCCTTAGTTGCAGTAAAGGCCTCAAATTAGCCTGTTTCAACGAAAACGAGGGAGAGAAGCCGCTCCAAGTCGGGAGGAGCCCAGGCGCTCTTAGAAGATGGAACACCCGGTGCCAAGCCGACAGTTGGGACCGCCTGGGCGGATAAAGTCAAAGGTACGGTGAGAATCGTTGGTGGCGCCACTACGCCGGCGGTGACTGAAAGCAATGATGCCAGAATAGAACAATTGATTAGGGAGGTAAACTCTTTGCGTAAGGCTAATGCAGAGCTGACCAAACAGGTAGCAGAACTGAAAAAGAAGGCACAGCCGAGCCCTGCTAGCGTAGCAGTAGCAAGACCAGTAGGTCAAAGCAACGAACCAGGCGAGGGAGATAACTCCCCCGCCCCGAAAAAAAGAGCGGTAAGCCCCGAAACTGACTCGGTTTTCGAAGTCCTTAGCGAGCTGAAAGAGGTAATCAAAGAAATTAGAGAAACGACGGAAAGGACTAACTTTAAAGTGGATAAACTATGGAAATGGAGGTTAACGGCCGAACAGCGATTCAAGAAACTCGAAACGAAATGCGACGACGACGAATTCTTGCCGTCAGAATCAGAAAGCGTAAAATCGCTCTCCGGAACGTCAGGGGGCGCTCCAAAGAGATCGATCGCGGGTAACAGCAAAATTAACCCATTCAATAATCATGGATAGCGCCCACAGTTTTAGTGTGTGGCAGTGGAATTGTCGCGGATTCCACAACAAAAAGGCATCGCTGCGCCAATTAATTAGATCGATGGGGGTCAAACCAAAAGTAATTATGCTGCAGGAAACTTTAGCGGACGAAGTAAAGCTAACCGGGTACAAATCGGTATGTAGAGAAAAAGATTCCGGAAGGGGATTGGCCACCCTCGTTGACAAAAAGCTACCCTTTATCGAACACGATATCCATCTCGGACTGAGTAAAATCGAGTATATCCTAGTAGAAGTCGTACTCAAAAGGCACAAGGGCAGGGCGCAGAGTATCTTCTGCCTGAACATTTATAGCAGTCCCACCTACAAGAAACAAAGCTTTAGGGCACTTTTCAACAAGGCACTCGCTGTCGCAAAGAGCTCTCCGCTCATCATCGGAGGGGACTTTAATGCCCCCTACCAAGCGTGGGGATACGCTTGGAATACAAAGAAAGGTGAGGGGTTATGGAACCTTGCCATGAACCTGGGACTGTGCCTGATCACAGATCCGACTTTCCCCACCCGCTGTGGCACGTCCACGTGCAGGGACTCTACGCCCGACCTAACTTTTGTCAACAACCCTAAACAAGCTAGTTGGGAAAACTCGGGCACCGATCTAGGCAGCGACCACTATATCATACACATAGGTATAGGTATGCCGAAACAAGAGGCTAGAACCTTTCGGTGCACGGACTGGGACCTTTTTAGGAAAGTTAGAGCGAAGAGACTAGAATCGGAACCAATAGAAGCGGGCAGACAGTCCTTCCAGACCTGGGTCAACCAGCTCGAAGAGGACCTCAGGGAGGCCACTAAAGAAATTAAGACAGAAGAAAACATAGAGAGCATGGACAGTAGGCTCGCGCATCTGATCGAGGCCAAACAATCCATTCTGCAAAGATGGAAAACGCAAAGACTGAACCGAAAGCTGAGGAAAAAGATAGCGTTACTAAACAGACAGATCGAGGAGCATTCGAGAACGCTCGTGAAACAGCAGTGGGACGAAGTTTGTCACTTGGCAGACGGCAAAATCAAACATGGAGGCAGTTGGAACATCCTCAAACATCTATTGAACGAGAGCGACACTAAGTCAAACAAAAGAACAGCAATTACAAAACTGGTACATCAAGTCCGCCAGTGCACGACTCAGGAGGTAGTCATGAGGCAGCTCGCGGACAAATATCTCCCGCTCGAACAACCGGGCGATAGCGACGAACGCGTGGAGTACATGGGAGGACCGTGCGAGGAAATGGACCGCGATTTCACCGAGGGTGAGGTACGGGCCGCCCTCCATGGTCTCTCTAGTAGATCGGCAGCCGGACCCGACGGTATTACCAATAAACTCTTAATGAATCTAGACGATGAGTCGATCACTTTCCTGACGGATCATTTCACCGAGTTGTGGAGAAAGGGAGACTATCCGGAGGAATGGAAGATAGCTAACACCATCCTCATACCGAAACCGGGCAAGCCACTCCATCTGGATAACCTACGTCCAATATCGCTTACATCGTGCATAGGTAAAGCTATGGAACACGTTATTCTTAACAGACTCACTAGATACGTCGAGCAAAATGACATACTCCCGTATAACATGATCGGTTTCCGCCCCGGACTATCGACTCAGGACGCCATGCTCCTGATCAAACACCAGCTCATACACGTTAGCCCGGTGCACGCGAGAGCGATTCTGGGACTAGACGTCGAAAAAGCTTTCGATCGCATACAGCACAAGGCCATCCTCGAAGTCCTGTCCGAGCTGGGGTTGGGCGAGAGGCTATACAGTGTAGTCAAGGCGTTTCTGGGCGGTAGGCAAGCAAGCCTCACGCTAGGTGAACTAAAATCAAAGGTGATGAACCTGGGAAACAGGGGCACCCCGCAAGGGGCCGTACTTTCGCCCATGCTATTTAATCTAGCAATGACCAGAGTCGCGAGGAAACTGGAGAGCATAGAAGGTATACACTTTGCAATATACGCCGATGATATAACCATATGGAGCGCCAACGGTAACGTAGGCCAAACGGAGACCAGACTGCAAGAGAGCATACACGCCGTGGAAAGCACGCTAGGCGAGATGGGACTCAACTGTTCGGCGGCAAAGTCGGATCTTTTGGTCCTAAAACATCGACGCAGGGGTCGAAGACCCAGGGGCTACGTCCCCGGGGAGGAACCCAAGATTATGTTACGCTGTCACGACGGATCCGCGATCAGGCAGGTGGAAAATATTAAAGTTTTAGGCTTCCACATAGCAGCGGGAGGTACCAACCTGAATGCCATTCAGCACATTTCCAACAAGACGGACCAAGTCATCAGATTACTAAGGAGAATCAGCAACAGACACAGAGGCCTGGGTGAGGACAGCGCTCTAAGGCTAGTGCATGCCTTCGCTCTATGTCACTTCACCTACGTGGCAGGTCTATTTAAATGGTCAAGCTAAACTGAACAAGCTCAACACTCTGATCAGAAAGTTAGTGAAGGCTACCCTAGGTATACCCATCAGCACCTCGAACGTGAAGCTCATGAACCTAGGCGTGCACAATACGATAGAAGAGATGGCGGAAGCGCAACAGATGGCGCAGCAGGAAAGACTGACGAAAACGCGAGCGGGCAGGCTTATACTCAAAGCGATAGGGACAGACCCAAATAGATCAGTGAACCCGAAGGAATCCGAGGTAGAATTGAGCGCGAAACTTAGAGACGCGATCAGAACCACCCCCCTCCCGAGAAATATGCACCCGGAACACAATGTTAGCAGGAGAAAAGCGAGAGCGAAAGCTTTGTTGAAAGAAATTGAACAGCTAGGACAACAGGCGGCCCTTGTAGACGCTGCCTGGGTCAAAGGCAAAGAGGCCTACACCGCCATGGTGGTCGACAGCCGGGGCGAGGTACGGGACGCCATCACCATCTTCACTAAGGATTCCACGGTGGCGGAGCAAGCCGCGATTGCTCTAGCCATCAGGAACCGTAAATGGTCTTTCATCTATAGCGATTCCAAAGCAGCAATTAAGAGCTTTGACAAAGGCTATGTAGCTGGGACTGCGGCTAAAATTATCGACAAGGTCGAAACTATCAAAACTGAAATCCGATGGTTTCCTGCACATATGGGACAAGTGGACGAGACTCGGCCCAACCTCAACGAGGTGACGAACGACCTGGCACGAGGACTTGCTTGCCGTGCCGGTCAGAACCGAACCGACGCCCACTACCATTCCGGGGAACATAAAGATCACTTACTAACTTACAACGACATAACTAAATATTACTACTTGGGGCGTAGGCAATTCCCTCTGCCACACGTAAAATTGAACAGGGCTCAGGCAGTGACGCTACGTTTACTGCAAACCGGGACGTACCCCACTCCGTATTTCATAAATAAAATTCACCCAGAAAGAGAAATTAGGACAGAATGTAACGTGTGCGATGGCATCATTGAGATCAGACACATGCTGGCGGGCTGTCCCGCGACTCTCACCGACCCCGAAGAAAAATGGCTTTACTGGCACAAGTTCATAACAAGCTCTTCATATCAAGATCAGCTACGGGCTGTCCAGAGGGTCCACGATGACGCCATAAGGCTCGGCCTGGCGGAGCCGACGTGGACGCGGCCCGCCTCGGTCTGAAAAGACCGGGCTTCAGGACGCTAATAAAGTTTTGTGAATGAATGAACGAAAATTGTCAGGCACTCCTGGCCAGATACCCAGATTCTATGAATCCCAAGTTAATGGGACGTCGTAAAAGAAATCTTTGTTTTCAAAATTTTGTAAACCGATATGCAATCAGCAAATCAAGGATGTCTTACAGATTTTTTTTTCCGAGGTAAGGGGCTTCCCAGTTGAGAACTTGCGAGTATCTGTGCATCGCTTGATAAAACGTGAAGCCGACCTGTGGTGCTAAGATGACCTGCACATTTGTTACTAGCAGCACATAGTTCGAGCTGCCAGGCTGCCGCTATGCAGTGAAGATCTGCAGGTTTATTCGGCTCTGTCAACTGAAATTCGGTGGATGTTTCGGCAGGGTTATGCACGCCCACTAATAGTGCGGAGCAGGCATCAATTTAGCTTGCAATAAATCACCTACAAGAGAAGCTACCCTCAGCGACTGTTGTCATGGTTTCAAACTCCGGCGCTGCCTCTCAGCAGATTCAAGTGAAAACGTTGATAACCCAGCTATGGGTAGTGTTTAAATTACTGCCATTAAAATTAAATGTAAAGCGGTTTCCCTCACTTGCCGGTGGATATATTCGCAGATACAAATTGGTGCATAAGTGGGATGACCTGGTATATTGGATTAATACAGCCAAATTACTCGCTTCTTCACGCTGAAGTTTCTTACAGGTCGGGAATTTTGTAATGGGTTTTGTTTAAAACACGCCAGGGTGAATGACTTCGTGCTTCGTGCAGAATAGATTCTATGCGCTTTCTATTTAGCTACCCCAGTAAAAAATATTTCGCCTCAAGACGACTGTGGCGCCAGCTGCTTTGGCTACCGCAGATACACCATGTTCACTGTAGCCCCGAGAGATGGCGCCACCGTTCCGTTGCGGTGGAACTGACATGTTTACAGCGGCGTAGTTGCAGAAGATGAGCGCATCGACCTTATCCTGGAAGAACCAAGCAAGCTATTCACACAAGCGTGTTAATAAACTACACCAATTTGAAGAATTTCAGCTCTCTCCTAAACTTATGTGTGAACGATCGACTGGCTTATGTTGAAGAGTCATATATACTTGGCAATCTTATTACTGCTACACACGATACGTATCTATGCTAGTGAATGTCTGGTCGACGGGCCTTTGGTTATACACCCCTAAATGCTGCGTCTGCCCAGACCCTCCAAGTGCAGCATTCCGACCAGTTGATCTCGCTGGATCTTCTGAATTTTTTGTGTTCACTGCCTAGTCTTGCCTTACTGCGCTTGCAGTCTCATACCGAATCGGTTGTGCCTTTGTAACGGAGCGCTCGCCGAAGAAAACGGAAGCGCGCGTTAAGTGGTCGAGTGCTTTCCCTGACACTTTTGCACCATTGAATATCGAGCTGCCCCGCATTGCTTGCACAGCGCCCATTTCTTTCTGTGGAACTGCCTTCTTCTTTAGCTGCCTCGTGCCACTCTCGATGAGTGCCTCCATCTTACTGGTAGAGCATGCGCAGAGCCTTCGAAGTGCGCTCTGCCTCGGCTGTTTAGCGTGTGGCGTAAAATTTAGACAGCTGTCGAAGTACACTCGAAGCTCCTTCGTTCCCTGAGCTCATGGCAGGAGAACGTCTTCAACGCTATCGGAAATAAAGTCTACTTAGCCTTCCGCGCGAAGCATACTACTTTTGTCTTTGATTAATTCGTGACGAGCTTGTTTTCAGCGCAGCATGACGCAAAGTTTGAATGTCCTCTTGAAGAGCGGAGCAATCAATAATATCTTTTACCGCTTTGAAAAAATTCGCGTCATCATAATATCACCAAATTTAAGAGATCTGAAAGACTGCCGAAACGTCGTTAATAAACAGCGAGAGAAGAAGAGGGCCCAGGACAGACCCTTGAGGAACACCACCCTGAAAAGGCGTTTTTGTTTGAATTCCCACGGAATTCAATCATGCTTTCTGTTATATTCTAACACCGACGCTGTCATGTCTGTGAGTTGTGTTGAAGTCGTACATTGCAATTTTTCTGGCATAATTAACTTTGAGGAATTCAACTAGTTCAGTAATGCCTCTGCAACCACACGCGGAGGGCCTGCGTGGTTGCAGTTAGGAATAATTTTTCCCCAAGTGACGTCTGTCGCCGACATCATATGTCTTGCTACACGGGGCCCTTAACGCTACCGCGTTAATAGTGTACAATCGCAATACGCGCAGTCGCTGTGCCGTAATTATACTCTAAATGATTGGTGACGCGGGAAATTGCGAGGAAATTCGCCGTGGCAGTTATGTCCGCTTGTATGAGACAGGGAGAGTCAAATGGAATTTCTCGGCCTTGAAAGGTGTTCGACTGATTTGCTGTAACGTCTATAGGCGCCGGGAGACCGTTCCCAGCGAGGTAAGAGTGGAACATTAAGCCATAAGAGGGCTTACCACGCATGTACACCCTCAAACAACGCACCAAGCGGCTGATATGAACGATCCATATCTGCACTCTGTACCTAAATCTAGAGATCGTGGTCAATCTTGCGAATGGAAACGTTGCATATTACGCGATTTTCTGTATGCCTAGCCCAGGAAGCGCTAAATATTTTCACCTCACATGAACTGGGACCAGCATCACTTTTGAGTTCGATATATTGTACCTTTTATGGCAAAGTGAGCCCTCTGAAGCGTGACCATTCCTGGCTCAGATTAAAAAATATAATGACGAGCTACGCCTCTCTCTCTCACCCCGCGCAAGGCCAACTCTAGAGTTTAGCTCTGCTTGCGTCATGCTTGGATGTACAAGGGCTCCATTTGCGCACGGTACACATGTATGATCGGGCAATGGCTCCGTTTCTCTACACAAGAATTGCAAAGTAAGCTGTGTGGGAAACTTGTGTTTGCAAAGGCATGTGCGATAATGCTGTATGTGGGATAATGGACCGTCTTAAAATGGTTCCACGCAAAAAAGAATTACATGTCTTTTTTGCTGCCTGATTCGTTGATATGGTAATGTAGCTGGCTTGCTATTTAAAATTTCCGTAGACTCCGCCGCCGGTTTCGGGAAAAACCACAAACACAAGCGAATGAAGATATACCGAGCACAGACTGGCTACACAAGGCTACACTGGTCTTCCTTGGTTATGTGTTTTTGTAGCTGTTTAAAATGAATGGCCTGTACCATCCAGCTCGCACCCAAACCCTTGCAAGACTTCCCTAATTGTTTGCTGTGACATAATTCAACACATGTTCCGATAACTCCTACGTGCAAAATAGATTGTTTCGTTTAGCTATGGTAATTTGCCGCTTTGCACATAGTTATTGACTTCCACTGTTCTGCGCTATCACGCAATGACCCCAATGAGTCTTTTCAGTGGTTGCATGTAGTATGTTGTTCAATATTCTAATCTGATCAGGACAAGTCTAGCAGTGCGCATATTTTTTTCGTCAGCGATATGCTATTTTTAGCACTTCGGTGTGTTGAAGTCTGGCATGTTTAAAGTATTGTGCAAACTTATCACGCGTTTTCAACAAGGCAGATGCTTGCCTTTGAAATCTTCGTGTTCTTTTCTTTTGCAATCTTTGAATATATTTTCCGAGAGCGCCTTCTTTGTAACTTGCACCATGAACTCACGACTAAAGCGTAGATAACATGCATGCACGTTGAACCAAATGGCAAGGTCTTGAGGGATGTTGAAAACGAACTGCACTATTCGCGAAGCCTTGTGGCTTCTGGAGAGCATAATGGGCTTTTCAGAAGAATTTAGCTGTATGTCTGATGACTCTTCTTTTAAGGTTTCGAAGGCCTGTTACGAGAATCATACCAGCTGTTCAGCAAATATCTACGATAGGGCTTGTTAGGTCTTATTGAAAGAAATGTACATGTTATATATGCTTTTACGTAAATCATTTGGTCAACATCGGAGCGCAACCATACACTGCATATGGACCCAAACAAAGCATCTTCGTCACCCAAAGTCTACGGTTCCAGCCCACAAAGATTCCCTGCCAGTCTGCAGCTTATTTTGTCTAAAGGCTGCTTGAAATTTGATGCGGAGCATGCTGCGCAAGTATATTTGCAATGCCACGATTCAATAGATTGGGCCTTCTAACCTAAAAACGGACGAAATAAAAAATTCTGTGGTCCTGACTCTTCCATACGCATGGCAGGAACCTGTCCTGTGCTGCCGTAAGCATTGTGGGTTTCGTGGCTTCTTAGATTTGGCAACATATGGAAGCCGCAGAAGCTACCCTTCTGTTGCACCTTGAGTTTCTGAGGCTGAACGGTATCGTACAAAATCAGATATCGCAGTTTTTGCGCAGATAAAAGTGAAAAAAAGAATGATGAACGAAAAAAGAAGAAACCACAGTTTCTTTTGGGTGAAGAATTGAAAGCGATCGCAAGGTTATCCCCTGGGCTTCAGATCCTTACACTGTTTTCTATCACTAGATGAGGGCGACAAGGGTTGAAAAAAATTACCGACGATTACGTTACTTCCTAATGCGAAATTTGAGCGCAGCAAATAAGCTGTTTCACCTTTTCGATAGATTGAGGCAAAGAAATCGAGCAACACATCTATGCGCTATCACAGAATTTTTTTTTTATTTTTCACACGTATTCCTTTAACAAAGACTCCACTAACAGTTCTTGACAGTCATGAAGGAAGCTTTGTGGTCGGAGAAATAGACTGATATATGTTCGACTTGGTACACCAATGCTTGATTCTCAAAGACGAGATCTATACAAGTGCCTCGCGAGGTTGTCACAGCCGTGGGACGCGTTACGAGCGAGAGGAACGGGATGTTCTCCCGCATAAGTGTTAGGAAATTGCTGTTTGTCTTTATGTCAACATTAAAGTCCCCCACTACTAACATCGGTGTGGATCGATGGACGGTTAATGCGAGTTGCAGGAAGTGCACGACGTCTTTCGTGAGTGCGGTAGTGGACTCACGAAAGCGGTATCAGTCGGTCGCTGCTAGCGCTGGTGGGATGAAAGGGGGGCGGAGCTGGTTACGAGGCCGACGACAACGCCGACGCGAAACCCAGGAACGGACGCCAAAGAGCCATTTGTGTAGCCAGCCCTCCTCCACAGTCTCTCCTCCTCCCTTCCATCATCCTCCCTCGCCCGGAGAGCCGACAGCGCGCATGCGCGGCGGCGGAGCAGATTCGTCGGCGAGCTGGTTACGAGGCCGACGCCAACGCCGACGACAACGCCGACGACGACGCGAAACCCAGGAACGGACGCCAAAGAGCTGCGCTCTAAAATAGGTCGTACAACTGTTTTTAAGCAGAATAAATGGAGTCGGGCAGCGTTGTGACCAAGCGTATCACAACGGTTGTAAGCGCCAAAGGAAATAAGTAGATATAAGCAGCTTGTCAGTTAACAATCCATTCCACTCAGTCCAGTGTATGCATTATGGTGCGTCATGCACAGTTAACGTCAACAGAATCGCATATTTACTAGCGTGCGAACCTCGTGCCACCGGTCCAAGACGTGCGCTGTAGTGGAAGCACTGTAGAGCCGACATTACGGAGCTTGAGCAAGGATACGCTTCATGTCGGAAGGAATATTCTAGAATAGAGCGTCACGTGACAGTCTTGAAGCATAGTCGTAAAAACAAAATAGACAAGTAGGCCCTAGTCACGCGATACGCATATGCGAGTGGTAGATTCTAGTAGGCTTGCTTTGGTCATGTCTGCTGTTGAGATTTCAGAACAGGCTGTTACGCATCAGCACGCCGAAACGCCTTAATTAGGAGGTTACCACGAGGCAGCCCTACCCATGCGGCAAGGCCTATCCCGAAGTCAACGCAGCGTTGGTACTTAGTGTTGACGGGGCCACAGAAAGCTCCTCTACCTGCAGCAAAGAGCCCGAACTAATGACGAAACGGGCCAACGTCGAATCCAACAGAAAAGCGGCGCCGAACTTGTATTTCCGTGTTACTATACGGTCACTCATTCCATGCCATCGGTAGTTCAGTGCGGCGGAACGATGCCACCGATTCGACGATTGTGAGTGGCCGGGATAGAGCCAACACATTCCCTAGACGAGTCGCCTAGGGGAGACGACGGTAATAAAGACGCAGACCTTTCGTCTAGAGAATGTGACGTGTCCTGATGTCAACTCGGACGTTTAATGTGCTCTTGCATGGAGTAGGCTTCCGTATCAAAAATGTAACATAGAGCCTTTTTGTTTCATTCCTACTACCACACGTATTCGTCGAAGGGCTTGGTGAATTCCTGGTCCAAATGTCCCTTCAATCCGCTGACAAGGCGCACATGTAAGGCGTAACAAACGCACGAAGAGGTTTGTGAATGTTCAAGCATGTGGCGCAGTCGACTCTTTGTTATGTGTTTGAGGTAACGCACTGAACACCACACGTTACATAGGGCTGAGTGGTGGTTCAAGGTGCAATACAGCGGGGCAAAAATAGCCGGAAAATACGCACCGCAGTTCAAGATATACAACAGCTGATTTTGCCAAGCACGAGGCCACGTCAGGGCATTCTGGGTGGGTTTCGAGGCGAGAGCGCTCGCAACTCCACTAACGGCGGTGTGTTAAGCGCAAGTGCCCAACGCTTTATAATATTGTGTCAACGTGAGTCTGGCGCCCACGACTTCCTCAGAGTTCCAAGGTAACGCATTCGAAGCAAAGAACAACCGCGTGGTAGCAGAAAACCACTGGTTACTTTCCACGTGACTTCATGGCTGTGACGACTGGCGCCACTAGAGGTTACCACCGACCGAACAATCTCGAATGGACCGGAAACTATGTGGGGCGAATTCTACAAAACTGGCACCGTACGTGCAGAAGGCCTCGGAGAGCGGGATGGGCGGTGTCTGCGGAGGTTATCTTGCCGAGGCTAGTGGATTCACGTGACGCTTCGTCCAAGTTTTTTTTCCTTCCTCCATGGTTTTGGCAACCGGCTCCGTCGTGTTTCGCGGCCAAAAGCATTCCAGGTCTGTCGCGTCCCTCGAGACTTTCTAACCCCAAGTATCACGGCCCGCGCATGCGCCGTCGGAAGCGTCGTTGCAGGGCGGTGGGGCCGACGGCGCCAACGTATTCCTAGAATCAATATGGTTACTATCGCAATGCATTATTATGCACACGAAATCAGCCTAAGTATAAGTAAGGAGCATACATAAAAGCGGACAGTAGGCGAGGGTTTGTGCTGGGGATGCATGGCCATAAATGGACGATTAAAACAGTGCAATCTCACTATCAAACGTTTTAGAGTACAGCACTTAGGCGCCCGTTCCTGTGGCGATCGTGGTGGCGTTGTCTCTCGTGACCGAGCGAACGAGCACTTGCGAAAGATGAAAGCGGACGCGGAGCGCAGTGGGAGATGAAAGCCTAGAGCGCGAGGAGGAAAGCGGAGGAGGAGGCTGCAGTGAAAGCATGCGGTAGAATGCGGAGAAAGAGAGTATAGCGAAATGCTCAGGAGTTAAGCAGAATGCGGCTCGAGACTACGAGACGGCGCCATAGTATTGCAGTGTCATTGTATGCGCGACGCGAATTGTGTATCACCTTCTTGAAACTGCGCGGGCACCAGCGATTCCACTGGAACGTTAGACTAGCCATGCATAAAAGCCGACGCGCTTCGCAGGCATATCAGATTTCGACGATCGTCGACTCTGCTCCCCGCTATCGTTGTGTTTGATTGTTACTTGTTTCGCAACGCCTTGCTCCGTTTGCAATGATTCACTTGAGGCGGATTGTCCGCGCCAGCCAATATATCACGAAACGAAAACACGCACAGAGCCGCGTTCAAATTTCGCATTAAGGAGCATCGTAAGCGTCACTAAATTTTTCTTGAAAAATCGAGTAATTTAGGTGGAAGAGTCATGTATATCAGGAGGTCCTATTTCAGCTACACACGGAATGCGCCTATCCAAATGAATTGGCTCGTCGAGGGGCCTCTGGTTATACACCCACGAAGGCTGCGGCTGCCCAGAAGTTCTGTGTCATCTCGATTACACTCCAGGTGCAGAACTCCAGCCAGTGGGTCTTGTTGGATGGTCTGAATTTTTCGTCTTCGCTCCCCACTCTTGCCTCACTGCGTCGGCACTCTGCTCCCAATTCTGTTGCGCCTCGATGTCCGAGCTCTCGCACAGAAAAAGGACGTGCGCTCAGACGGTCGTCTGTTTGCACCAACACATTTGCACTTTTAATACTGAGCTGCTCTGCGTTGCTTGAACAGCGCGCATTTCTCCCCCGGGAACTGCTGTCTTCTTGTCGTTCATGTTGGCCCACGTCTTAATTTCAATATGACCCAACACCAACTTTTAGGTAGGGCCATCGCCAAATTTTAGTTGGCGCACCCCTACTATAAACATTGCCATGCATTTTCTAAGGAGCCCAAGTTATCTCTATGGGTATTCTCTCTTGATTTTATTTTTTGTTTGAATTGTTCCTTATCGATTAAAGGCTACCAGTCATGTACGCTTAAAATATAATAAAAGGAAAATGTCTGTACTTTGCAAATTACGCATGTTCATGCAGATACAAGGCGTTACACATTTTCTCGTTACAGGGCTGAGGAGGTCGCCGAAGAGTGCTTACGCATCAAAAGCCTAAAATAAAGTAACGAAGGTTTCGCTAGAGGACGTGACTCATATGCCCGGCATGCTGCGATTGACTGGCGCTAAAATTGCGGCGCAGTTCAATCTACAGCTTGGTCCAGTGCCGCGATGAAGTGGTCGCTTGTTGTAAGACGGCATGTACGTCAAACAGGCGAAGCAAACAAGTCAGCAACGCAGTAAAAGAAAAGCATTTAAAGAAAAAAAGAAAGAAACAACAATTAGAAAACACAAGGAACGTATCGTAAAAAACCCTCTGACGTTGACTGAGAAAGTGTTATACAGAATTTCTTATGAAGCCGCTTTCTTCTGAGCAATTAAGATTGGGTTCTTTAATGAAATTGAAAAAGAAAAGATTTTTCTGTTGAATTATCATATTATGTCTCTGGGATACAAGATAAAACAAAACAATTATAATGTTTTAGTGAGAAGTGTCTGGGGCAGCCAGAAAAGACTAAACGCCAGGGACTGGTGGCGACGCTACCTTGGAGTGCTGTAACCACTCCTGGGCCCACCATGACGTCATCGATTTTTTCTGCATGTGCTCGGGCACTGCCTAATTTTATATCGGCAAAAGCGGACTGCACTGGCATTCTTACGGAACCAAAGACTTCCAGAAATATAACTGCGCCACAACGACACAAATAGGAAAAAAATACTATGAGTCCGTGACGTCACGGTGACAGATCCGCGTCTAGCCTCTGGCTCGAAATTCAAGAAATACAACCTTGATCTTCATTTGTGTCTTGTGACTATCAGCCTATTAAGCATGCAGTTAACAGTACCACAGTTTTGAAAGAATACTTTATCAGTAAAAAATGAGTGTGTGTTTCTTTTTAGTCTCCATTTGAGGACTCAAACTTTTCCCTTATTGAGTTTCACGCAAATTCAGAATATGGTAAGGGTTTATGCTTAAAAGTTATGCCTCTATATATGTACAGGGTTCTACTCTGGCGGCGGCAGCATATGGTATCCGCATGTACACCAATACACATGCAGAAGGAACACAGGAAATGAATTCTGAATATGTAAACATTGGCAGAATACGGAAAATAATAAAAAATATTTAAAGAATCTCGGTTACAATAGAGAATTCTGTGGCTTCATAAACGTGACATTCTTCGTTGGAACCTACGTAAATTCAAGAACGCGCTGCCTCTATAGCGTGCTTTGCCGTCATGATGAAGTGTGTGCGGAAAAGACAACTCTAAATAAGACGCGAGCTTAGTGGCACTGGCGGGGGCGAAAACCAGCCACGACCGAATGCAGGCTTTCAGGGTTCTTTGTCTAATAGAAGTCGGAAATCAGAACAAGAAATATTGCATATATATGTGTTAGAAACATTGTAATGTCTAATTTATGCCATAATTTCACTACAGGATCAGGAAGAAAGGCGAAAGTGGGACGAACACCTTCGCGAATGAATTTATCCTTTGATTTTATTAGCAAGGCTTGGCTATCGGAAGTCCAATTTCCGCAAGGCAGTGTTGATGCGATACACATTCAAGGCGATGTTTTATATTTCCCTCCGATCAAAATATGAGGCGAGAAAACATCGTTCACTTGGTAATTGTCAATCAAGCAGGACGCAAGCAACTTCTGGTCCTCTTCGGAGCTTCTGATCAGTGAAACGTTAGCCCTTCTGGGACAGCAAGTTTGTCAGCCACGTGCTTTAAACACTGCCTTTCTAAACCTATTCTCTACCGGAGCTGCCGGTCATCCGTCCGTGCTTATTTCGCAACATACCGCAGAATGCATCGTTTAATCAGGTGAAATGCTTCCATGGGAAACAAGTTTGTTGTTATCAGCAGTATGAAATCCCAAAACAACAAATATATTTTTTCCGGAAAACACACCCAGTGTCGCATGTTAGTTATTGAATGCACCCTGCTGAGAGAGAGAAAGAAAGAGAGAGCAGAATTCAGGAAGGCAGGTATGTTAACCAGTCAATAGTCTGGTTGGCTTTTTCTATTAAAACCTATGGAGCCAAACTGTTTGGTAAGTCTCCCTGCCTACTGCATTTCTACACGCAGTGGATGACGGAACTACAGGTTTAATGCGCATGCGCATCCGTTTGCGAAGATGGAGCGGCAGAGTGCAGAGAATAAAATAACGCGAATGATTCGCGCAGTGCGTCAGAACAAAAAAAAAAAAAAAGACTGCAAACACAGCCCGAATTGCGGCTGTCCGCGATGGGAACAAGGCACGATTCGAAAACAGGAAGCCATCAAAAAGAGCGACACGACGAAAAATGGGCGAACCCGTCAATTTCAGTGGCAGGACTATAACTATACTCTCTATGATTGACGACTCGGGAAAGCACGCGCTAATTGGCCGTGGTGGTGATGAGGGATTGTCTCGATTGGCCGAGCGAAGTGGCAATTCTCGGCTTTCAAACGGGTACGAGCGATTTACTGCTACGTCTAGGCTCCAGCAGCCCAGCAGCGGCGAGATAAGATCGGCACATTAGCTTTCTTGTTGAAGGCCTGCCACGCATGTACACGAAAGAAATGCACCTTTGGGCTGAAATGAACGTACCGTGTCTGTGCTCAGCTCATAAATTGAAAAAAAAAACAAAAAAACATGTGACCAATCTTCTCACTAGAAACGTTCCAGATTGCGTAATTATCTGTATGCCTAGCCGAGCATACGCGGGAAATTTTCTCATCGTGTCGCACATTCGTAGCCTCCCACAAATACCAGTACGAATAGCACTTTTCAGTCCGATAAGTTGTACCTAATAAGACATAGTGAGCTCTCTCAAACACGGCTATTCCTGGCTCTGATGGACAAATGTACTGCTGAGTTACGCCTCTCTCTCTTTCTGAACACCCAGCGCGAGGCTAACTCTATAGTTTACCTATGCTTCCGTCATTCTTGGTGCGACACACATGGCATCTGTGCACGCTACATACGCATGATCACGCATTGGCCTCTTTTCTCTACGCAACGAGTAAGCTGCGTGGATAAGTTATGGTTGCAAAGATATGAGCGATAATGCTATGGCATGTTTCTAGTTGCACCGTGGTTTCAGCAAGTGACCACCTTGGGTCATTTTAAGGACGTTCGACGCAAAAAAAAGAGTAATGTCTTCTCTATTGCCTGATGCATCGATTAGGCTATTACAGCTGGGTTACTAGTTAAAATTTCCCTACCCCTGAAGTAGTGCCTAGAAGAAATAATCAGAAACACTAGCGAAATAATATATACCGAGCACGGACACTGATGAAGCGTTCACGGAAGTTACTTAACTAGTGGTTTGCTATGCAATGATTATACATAGCTCCCGATAACTGCTCTATGCAAAAAAGGTTGTTTTGTTCACTTAGCTAATGCGCTGCTTTCCACATAGTCATTAACTGCTGCTGTTTACTGCTGTGAAGCAAGGACTCTAATAGCTCTATTCAGCGATTGCACGTAGTACGTTTTTTAATAATCTCATCTCTTTTACAAGTCAGGCAGTGCACACATTTTTTTAGCACAACATGTTATCTATAAAACTTCCCTGTAATGAAGTATGACATCGTGCTATCTCATCACACGTTTTCAACGAGGCAAGTTGTTTTCAAATTTTCCATTTAAAGATTAGGTGCTCGCCTCCGTAAACGTGACGTTCTTTTTTTTGCAATAATGGAATATTTTGTTTCAGTGAGCACCTTCTAGAAAACGTAGAGAATGAATTCACCGTCAACAAGTTTTCACTAATTTTCTAATTAGTGATTAGGTGATCACCTCCGAAAACGACGTGTTCCTATTTTTGGTGGGAGGGGGAGGGGAATTATTGAATATTTTGTTTCATGGAGCACCTTCTATGAAAGTTACACAATGAGCTTACGGTCAAGAGGAAAAAAGGACATGGACATGCATGCATGTTGAGCGAAATTACAAGGGCTTTAGGGATGTTGAAAATGAAGTGCTGTATTCGGGAGGCCTAATGGCTTCCCGAGAGCTCAAAAAGCTTTTGAGCACACTTTAGTAGCCTGTTAGCCACCATCCGAGTTCATGATGCTTCAGGGATTTGCTTTAAGGTTTCGAGGGCCTCTCACGAGAAGCATTAGAGGCGTTCATGGAATGGCCTCAAGAGGGCTGGTGGGACTCTTTATTCGAGAGAAATGTATGTGTTGTATATGATACACATGCTGTAATGTCCATCATTTCGTGATTCATTAGAAGGTATTTACATGACGATTACCCGAAGACCCAAGCACTGCAGATGGAGCCAAACATTCCACCTTTCTTACCTAAAGGCTACGTTATATAGCCACAAAAGATGCCCTGCCTGGCAGCAGGTTATAATTTCAATGGGTGCTTTAATTTTTCGCGGAACATGTTGAGCAAGCACAGTTGTTACAACTACCATCAATAGCTTAAGCCTTTTCAGCAAAATCAAAAGAATAAAAAAATATTTCGCGGTGACTCTTGCTTATACATAACAGATACCTATTCTGCGTTGCCTCAAGAATTTTGGCATTTTGTTGTCTGCGAGATCCGCCAACGTACGGCATTAGCAGAATCTACACTTCAACAGCAGCTGTAGTTTCTAAGGCTGAACCGTGCCATACAAAGAGAGCTATCGTCAGCTTTACGCAGCTAAAAAAAAGTTAAAAAGAATCAAGTAAAAAAAGATAACCGCTGTTTGGCTTGGACGAAGTATTCGAAGCGATAGCAAGATTATGCGTTGCACTGGAGATCCTCACGCTGTGTTCGAACACTAGGTGAGAACGATATGGCACGGCACGGCAGGTCGTACAACTGCTGTTGCGCAGAATGAATAGAGATGGGTCGAGCATAATCTGATGGACAAATGATCAGTTCTGATCAGGCGTGTCACAACGGTTGTGAGCGCCAAACGAAATAACTAGATGTAAGTAGCTTGACATTTAACAATCCATTCCACTCATTCCAGTGCATGCATTACGGTGCGTCGTACACACTTATCCTCAACCGAAGCGCAAATTTACTTGGGTATGACACTCGTGCCAATGGCGAAATACGAACGCTTCAGTGTCGCCACTGTAGAGCCGACTCAATGGAGCGTGAGTGTGTAGTCCACAGCGGAAGGAATGCACGAGGGAGGGCCACGTGACAAACTCCAAGCCTATTTATAGAAAATAATATAGAGGAGAATTAGGCCTTGGTTGGCTTCGTTTGGTTGCGTCTCCTGCGGTATATTTTGGAATAGGCTGTTGCGTGTCAACACGACCAAAAGCCTTAATTAGACGATGACCACGAGGCAACCACTCACATTCATTAGCGGCTATTCCGAAGTGAACGTAGCGTGGGCACTGGCTGTTGACGGGTCCACAAAAGTGCCCGGTGCCTGTACCTGACAGCCAGAACTAATGATGAAAAGGACCAACGGGAAATGCTACCGAAGAAAGGCCCTGACTTTTGATTCCAAGGCTGCTAAACGGTAACCCATTCCATACCATAGGAAGTGGAGTGCGGTAGGAGAATTCCGTAGCATGGACGGGTATCGCGACACATTCGACGATCGTGTTTGGCAGCTATATAGTCATCAGATTCCCTTGATGAGTCGCCTAAGGAAGACGACGGTGTTAAAAGCTGAGCCATATTGTGCAGTGGCGGTGAGGTGTCCTGATGTGGACTCAGACCTTTGATGGAGTGGGCTTCCGTGTCTGGAGACAATGTGGCTAATGTAAGATACACCGCTTCTGCCTTCATTCCTACATCCGGACTTATTCATCGATGGGATTTGGGAATGCTGGCCCGAACGCCTCCGTGATCCGCAAGCAGGCGCACATGTCAGGTGTGAGAAACGCACGCCAAGATTGGCGAAGGTTCAAACGTTGAAATTAAATTAAATTATGTAGTCTTACGTGCCAAAACCACTTTCTGATTATGAGGCACGCCGTAGTGGAGGACTCCGGAAATTTTGACCGGCTGGGGTTCTTTAACATGCACCGAAATCTAAGTACACGGGTGATTTCGCATTTCGCCCCCATCTAAATACGGCCGCCGTGGCCGGCATTCGATCCCGCGACCTCGTGCTCAGCAGCCCAACACCATAGCCACTGAGCAACCACGGCGGGTGCAAGTTCAAGCGTGTGACGCAGTCGAGTGTTCGTTATGTTACCCACGTAACGCACCGAACCACCACACGTTACGTAGGCGGGTGTGTTAGATCAACTCGCAAGACAGCGCGAAACATAGCAAGAAAATACGCACAGCCGTTTAACTCTTACCCTACCATGTGGAAAATAGGTGTTTTTGTAGCTTACCTGACATGTCTTTTCTTAAGAAACTACTCTATCCAATATTTTATGTTATACATAAAAAAGCAGAACCAATTCACTTTTCATGCTTAGAACTTCTATTAACGAGCTGTATGTGATAAAAAGATATGAATTACCAGAATCAAGATTGTAGGATATAACTGAACAAAGTTTGTAAAGACACGCATGTTGTAACAAAGACGCGTAAAAAATATATGAGATGTACTAAATGTATTACCGTCTAATATGCACTATCTCCGAAAAAATCAAAATTGTTTATTGAACAGGTATTCAACTAGAAAAATTTTACTGCATGCACTACAGTTTGGCGTGCCAGGCTGTGGCCACTGTTGTTCAGGGCTGGTTTGTGTCATCGTCGCTGTCAGAGTCGAAGTGCGACGAATAATCAGCAAGCTGATTCTCGCTGCTGCTCGATACATTGATAAAATCAGCCGCAGACGCAGCGGAATCACGACATCTGCGATCTTTGGAAGTGCGCGCACCACTCACCGAGGCGGCCATTCTTGCTTTCTACTTTGACGATCGCGAAACTTCGAAGCGCATTAAGAAATTACTGCCTTGATTGAAAAAGCCTAACTGCTTCGAAAACAAAAAGATATTTCTTCTCCTTGAAGTCCAATGGCACAGTGTGCCCGTGAGCGGCGGGTAAGCTCCATGAAACGGCATTTAAAACAAGCCATAGCGGGCGGACATTCTTGCTTTCTACTTTGGCGATTGCGAAACGTCAAAGAGCGCTCGAGAATCACCACCTGGTCGAAAAAAAGCGAACTGCTGAGATAACAAAAATTATTGTTCTCCTCCTTCACGTACGATAGCGCAGTGTGTCCGTGAGTGCCACACGAGGTCTTGAAATCGACGTTTCAAAGTATCGTTAGCGGGCTTACTATGTCCAATGGGCGAGGTACGGAATGAGTTAAGGTGCCCAAAAGCTGAGTGGGCCAAACACAAGACCACGCTGAGGCATTCTGGATGGCTTCCGAGGCGAGAAAGCTGGCAACTCTGCTAACGGTGGTGTTGAGCGGAAGTTACGGACGCTTTCAGAAATACTTTCGTCATGGGTTTGGCAACCAAAACCTTCTACATGTTTCAAGACAACGCATGTGAAGCGAAGAACACTGCGTGAGGAAGAGGAAAGCCACCCGTTACTTCCCAGGTGCCTCCATGCCTCTGTAAGCTGGCGCCTCTAAAGGTTAACACGCACCAAACAATCTCGAGTGGTCCGGCAACCATGTGGGCCTAATCCTACACAGAGCCACCGGGCACGCAAAAGGCCGCGGAGAGTGGGAGGGGCAGCGTGAGAGAATGTTCTCTTGCTGAAGGTAGCGGCATGGCGATACACTTCCTCTTGGCATTTTTTCCTGCCTCCATGGCGTGGGCAACCGGCTCCGGTGTCTTTTGCCGGTAAGTTTACTGCACGCCCCTCGCGTTGCTTGAGACGGCCTGCAACATCACGGCCCGCGCCTGTGCTATCGATGGCGTGACCGCAAGGCGGTGGGGTCAACGGCGCCAATGGGCTTCTAGCATACATAAGATTGATATCGTAATAAAATAGAACTGAGCCCAGCTGAAGTAGAAGCAAGGAGAATACATAAAACGGACTGCAGGCAAAGGTTTGCGCTCCGGGTGCAAGCATTTCAATGCACAATTGAAGAAACGTAGCCTCACCACCAATCTTTTTAGAGCGCACCTCTTAGGCAGCTGTTCCAGCGGTGAGCGTAAGCGTTACCCCTCTGAGGCGAGCGAACGAGCACAGCGAAGGATGAAAGCAGAGAGCGCGAGGAGGAAAGCGGGAGAGGAGACTGCAGTGAAAGAATGAGGCGGAAAGCGGAGGAAGAGAGTATGGCGAAAGTGTGAGGAGGCAAGAAGAGCGCCGCACGAGACTACGAGATGGCGCCATAGTATTGTAATCTGACTGTCTGCGCGACGCCAATGGTGTAGTACTTTCTGGAAGTGAGGCGGACCCCAACGATTACACTGAAACCTCAGACTAGCCATGCATAAAAGCCGACGCGTTTGAACCCCAGACAAGATTTCCGACGACCGCGGACTCTTCTCGCCGCTGTCGTTGTGTTGGAGTGTTACTCTTTATGCAGCGCTTCCCTTTGCTTGCAACCTGCCACACGAGACAGATTGGCCGCGCCAGCTAATATATCGGAAAATGAAAACACGTATAGAGATGTGCTCAAGTATTGCGTTAGAGATTATAATGATCATCGGTGAATCTGTCTGATATTTTTTCTGCGAGAGTTCTCTGATTTTTTCGGATTCTGATTTCTTTGAGATTAAAATATTAAAATAGCACCTTTATGTTTTGTTCTGCACCTCACATCGAAACTACTATCTTACTCATCAGCGAATTTAATGCGTCACACTTCTCAGACGGCCTCTGCCAATTATCTCCTTTCCCCCCTATTTTGTGCGAGCTGATTCAATCTTACGCCTGCCAATTTCCTAATTTCATGCCACCACCAAATTCTTTGACTTCATAAAACTGGGTACCTGTCCCTCACCAACCGTTCTAGCTGTAACTCGAATGGTCCAGCGTTTATATGTCCTACGTATTACATGGACTTCCCAGCTCCACCGCTTCCTCTTTTTGTCGACAACATCGGCTAGCCCCGTTTACTCTCTAATCCAGCACGCGGTCAGCTTGTCTTTTAACGTAACGTCTGATATCGCTGGGTTGCTGGGAGGCGCCTTCGTCCTACAGTGGACATAAATAGGCTGATGACGCTTTAACTTCTCAGATTCCTCTTTTGATATGCGTGATGCTAGTGAGTTACCATTCCACGAGTGCTATAAGGCGTTACATTTTCCTTGTTACACTACCTTAAGTGATTAGTGCTGTCGGATGCAAATGGAAAAGTGAGTTGCTCTAGGGAGCTTTGGTTTAAACGCTTGGTATAATGTTTCACTAGGAAGATTCCGAGCTTTAGTGCTGCAATCACTTCATCGTTGCAACTCATTTATCATCGCAAAACGCTACAACATTGTAACATATATCCACTATGAAAAGGACCTTCCACATTTGATTCAACTTCGCGTTATAGAAAAAGATTCAGCACTGATTTACACCTCTTAACGCTTAGATTTAGAAAAAAAGAAGTGCTTTATTACCAAGCACAAATGTACCAACCCATTTGGGTAATAGAGTTCTGTGAAATAATTCAGAAAAAGGAATGAAGAGGTAGTTCTACACTATTTCTAACGACACAGCTCGGATGGTTTTTGAGCGTCGATGAAGCACGCAACAAAAATACTACATCAAGTTCTAACAAATCTTTTTTTTCCCTTCAGCTTCGCTTCCTCTCGTACACAACGACCAGTCAAGCCTACGCTTCTGATAAATCTTTTTTTTTTGTTGCTTACAGACAATTTTGGACAAAGCGCCTGTCACAATCACCAAGACGACCACGGTGGTTCGTGCTAATAAATCCGCTGTCGAGAAAGGTAAGCGACACGATACAAAATGGATTGACAGTAATAAATCGAGCAGGTCGGAGAGTTAATGTTTTTTTTAATGAATTGATAAGAACCGGGCCAAATAAAAGAAAAAGTGTACCAGACATTCACATGCAGGAGAAGGGTAACTATAAAAAAACTTGTCGAAGCAATAATTCCTCTTCTGTCTCTGACCTAAGTAGGAGAGTGTGTGTGTGTTGGATAGAGAGAGATAGAACCATAGAGGGAAACCTACCGAGGGAATAGAAAAAAAATTTTCATGATTCCGTGCCATCCTAGTGACGTGTGATCAAATATACCTGCAAAAGAGATTAAAGAATGTCCACCACGCAGATTTATGAATTATTTCACACGTTCTTTTCGCTGTGCAAAAAGATCAGGAAAGGGAAGAGAGGCTAAAACAGAACAAGTAGATAAGTGAAAATCCTACAGAATTTAAAATAATTGTCTAATAGAGAGTAAGCGTTGTTTGTCTCCCCTGTGACTTCGTGTTTGCTTAGCTTTGCATGCTTGATTTTCCTAGTTTGTGCACGTCTACGCATGGTCTTTCCAGTGGCAAAGAATGCTTAGGCTTTAGTAGACACTTGTCAAAGACTCTCGCCGCATCGGGCCTCTTCAATGCAGCCGCACTTACTGAGCCAGAGCACCGGGAACGGGCGCGCCTCGACGCAGCAGAGCGGTCGAAAGAGAACGCCTGCAGCAGCAGCCGCGTGGCGCGAGGCGTTGCGTAAGGGGAGAGTGCGTTGCCGCATTGGCGCGTCACCCTTGCGGTCACTCTCGCAAGTCTTCCTCTGCGTTCTCACTGCGCCTTGGTAAGGTCCACTGAAAACTCGCCACACCTCTCGACGCGGTCACTGGCCCGCCAGGTGTTCAGACCTGGGAGCGCGATCCGCTGTGTTCCAGTGGACATTGGGCCACCCCAATATCTCTAGTTGGCTCACGCGCAATCTTCAAGTTGTTGCACAGCTAAATTTTAACTTGGCCCGCCTCCAAATTTAAATTCACCCACTCCGAAATTTCAAGTTCGCCCACCCCGACATTTCAAGTTGGCCCACCACCGCATTTAACTTGGCCCATTCCAAATTCTAATTTGGCCCGCCCCCATATTATTCTCGGCCTACTCCCAAATTTCAAGTTGCCCCCCCCCTTTTCATATCACGTTGGCCCATCTCAAAATTTCAAGGTGACCGAACCCCAAATTTCAAGTCAACCCATCTCCGAATTTCTGTTGGTCCACCCCTATTGTAAGCTTCCCCAGGCACCCTCTAAGGAGCCCTAGGTTGCCGTATGGGTATTCTCCTTTATGATTATTTTTTTTAGTTGTCTCTTATCGCCCTAAGGCTACTGGTCATCTACATTTACAATACCACAACAATTATATGTTTAGACATTGTAAAGTACAGATTTCTGTGAAATTAAAAGGCACTTTTTGCCTGACAGGGATGTGGACCTTGCCAAAGATGATTACGCATAAACAGTTTAAAACTATAAAATAAAATTTCCTCAGAGGACGTGACTGACAAGTCCGGCAAGCTGCGATTAGGGTGGACTAAATTGAGGACGCGGTTGAAACGATAGTTTGGTCCAATACTACGATGAAATGTTCAATCTGTGTAAGACGGCGTGTACGTCAGACTGGCGAAAAAAACGCGTCAGAAGAGCAGGGACAGGTGACCATTTGAAGCAAACAAAAAACAAAACAGTGATGAGCAAGCACCAGCAACCTATTGTGCAAGAACTCTCTGACGTGGACTGAGAAATCTTTAAACCAAAATATCGTGCGAAGCCCGCACCTTCTAAGGCGTTAAGATTGAGTACTTTAAAGGAATTTTAAAAATAAAAATTTTCTGGATAGTTAGCAGGTTATGTTTCTAGGATACAAAGTAAAGCAAAAGAAGATCCAGTGTTTTGTGAGAAGGTGCTGGGTGAGCAAGAAAAGGGTCAAACATCAACAACTGGTGGCGACAACATCTTGGAGTCTTCTAATCAGGCCGCCTTGACGTGACTGATTTTCGCTGCATATGCTCGGGCATAGATTAATTTAAAACGCTAAAGGTGGACTACACTGCTGTTTTTAGAGAGACAAACACGAAACTTAGCAAGCTTCGACAAATAGTCCTGCACCGCAACGTCCCAAATACGAAGAAATGCCTTAAATCCGTCAAGTCACGGTGACTAATCCATGCTCAGGCTTCGGCGCTGACTTCATGAAATCGAAACTTGACCTTCATTTGTTTCTTCTGATTATCAGCCACACCCACACATACAGTGGGTCTGGTTCCTCTTTTCTGTCCCATCTTGAAGCGCTGCTCTTTCTCTGATGATGAACAAACTTGGCCGTCGCTCAATCCTTGCAAAACTACGTGATGCTTTATGCATCTTTTGCAAGGTTTCTAGGAAACAACTACACACACACACAGAGAAACGTAAATGTTATATACGCTTCTATTTCCACCATTTGGTGGGGCAGACGAAGTTATTGCGAATCAGAGACGGCGAACGCTATGCTGGCACCGTTATTACGGCCATCATTTGGTGGGGCACAAAATGTGTGTTTAGAAAAAGTTTATTTCGACAAGAGACGATACGAACACTGAGTCATAATCACGGCACAATTCCACCGGGACGATAACATGTAAGAAACGAAACACAGCGCGTTGTCAACGTAAGTAGTGTCCGAGTCCTCACGCACCAACATATAAACACGTATACCCACGGAAAGGCACAGTTACACATAAACTAAATGCCACATGTACAAAATGATTTTCAATATATACAGTGTGCACAATGGTTATATACAATGATTATGTGATAGAACACTTTACACAATTTTGAAGTGATGTGCACGAGATGTGTATATACAAAAATGATCATGTATACGGGAGGACACACACACAGAAATCACGGGCACCTGCATTCTATTTGCATTAAATGAATTATTCTGATGGGCTGGCTACAAGAACCAGGCTGGACGAAAATTCAGCCATACGCGTCCATCAGCCACCGACAGGAAACGACATGACCACTGTCGAAGGAACTCTTCTTCTCCAAGGAAGAACAACTCCTCCGACAGAAACGACAGTAGCTCAGAGTAGAGCCTCCCCATAAGTGGAAACAGAGCGCGGTGACGACGTCCCATGGCAACTGCCTCGCACCGCTTACGCCATAGACAGAAGGCCCCCGCAGCAATTAAAATTCGCGCGAAGCGGCCACGTGAGCAGCGACCAGATGTAATAAAGCGGTTAACTCCAAGGCCACGAAATCCAGTATGCACGGCCCTCCAAAATATACTGGCAACGACGCATTGTAGCAGTACATGTTTGTTGGATTCTTGAAGGGGGCAATTGGGACACTGCGTAGATGGGACAACGCCCCACCGCTCAAGCCTGTCCCGAGTTGGAAGCACTTGCCACACTAGACGCCACATGAAGTCGCGTAGGTGGCCAGGCAAAAATGACGCCGTTATCGCATCCCACGATACAATATTGGAACGTGCGAGGCGCACTGGGGGAACTAGAGGAAGCAGTAAGGCTGACATAGTATCTACTACGCGGTTTTGGAGAACGTCTACATCAGGACATACCTGTTGTATGTGGCGATAAAATGCCACGGCCGTACAGTAAAATGTAGGTGCGTTTAACACTTGTGGGCCGCGATTTAAGTGTACGCCCGGTAACATGTAGCGAATTTTGGTGCCAAGGAAATAGCAAGCGAGTTCACGCGCTGGACACTGATCATGATCATGGACATGGACACTGAATAGACGGAGCAGAAATCGCAGAGCAAGCAGCCGGCAGCAGACAGACACGGATGGAAAGGCGAACCCACTGCGAGAGCGTGGTTGCCCAAGCGCCGCGCGACAGACTAGTTCTGTACGGCCCGACCAGAAGAAGGCACCAAGAAGGGATTGCAAGGACCTAGCAACCCGTAATGGTGGCTGTACGACGTGACAAACGTACCACACTCGGCCGCAAAATACAGACTGCGCTAAGCACCTTCTTTCTGATAGGGGTAAATCATAACCTTGAACATCTTCAACATTCAATATTCATCTTCAATGTTAATACGAATCAGCGACATCGCACCACCAGACAGCACTGCCAATGGAGCCAGTGGGGCACCTTCTTCACCAAAGGTTATGTCACACGGCCCCAAAAGGTTCTCTGGCAGACTGCAGATAATTTTTTCTAAAGCTTCTTTAAATTTTGCGCGAAGCATGCTGCCCAAGTAGGACCATGAAGCCACCTGCGAATTCCTTGGACCTTTTATCCTAAAAAAAGAAGAAAGAAAAAACTTTTGTCCTGGCTTTTCCATACACATGGCAGAAACTTCTCGTGCTTTGCAGCGAGCATTGTGACGTTTTGTGGCCTCCGAGATTCGCCAACAGACGACTCCAGCAGAAACTAAACTTCTTCAACTGCAGCTCGAGTTTCTGAGGCTGAACAGTGCCGTACAAAGATAGATATCGCCAGCTTCTTAGAGGGAAAAAAAGGAGAAAAATAATCACATAAAATTGAAGAACCGGTGTTTCGCTTGGGTGAAGCATTCAAAGCTATAGCAAAGTAGTGATCTCTGCTGGGAATCATCACACAGCGTTCTAGTACTCGGTGAGCGCAGCATGGCATGACACGGGAGGTGGTACAACTGCTGTGGCGTGCAGCGTTGTGCAGCGTTGTGATCAGGCGCGTCGCAGTGGTTGTAAGCGCCAATGCAAATAAGTTGATGTAAGCAGCTTGAGATTTACAATCCATTCCACAACACCAGTGTCTGCATTACGGTTCGTCATGCACAGTATCCTCAACAGAAACGCACATTTACTTGCGCGCCAAACTCGTACCAGCGGCGAAAGATTAACGCTGGAGTAGCAACACTGCAGAGCCGACTGAATGGAGCCTGAGGGTGTGGTTCATGGCGGAGGGAATACACTAGGAGGGAGCGCCACGTGGCATACCTGAAACCTAGTCGTAGGAAAGAATATAGAGGAGAAGTAGGCCCTAGTCCCGTGATAGGAAGTGGTAGATTGTAGTCCGATTGCTTTGGTAGCGTCTGCAGGGGGTATTTCAGAGGCAAGAGGAAAAAGAAAGTTAGACGGCAGGGAGGTTAACCACATAATGTCCGGTTGGCTACCCTACACCGGGAAAATAGGAAAGGGTAAAAGAAAGCTCACAGGGAGCGAGAGGAGGGGAGGAAAGAAGCAAATTGCGATGAGCTCACAGACGCGTGCAGTCTTGCTGATTTTGCATTAATAGTCACAAATGGTCGCACAACCCCGTCGTCCTTAAGATGGGGCTGTGTTCCAGAACCATCTGCACAGAAAGCGGCCGATTGTCCACTTTTTGGAAAGCTTTGGCAAGTTCCTGTCTCTCTGGGGCATATCGTGGAGTGGCACAGCAGGTGATCGACGTTATCTTCGGTGCCACAAACCTCGCATGCTGCACTGTCAGTCACTCCAATTAATGTAGAAGATACCTTTGTGAAGGCAACTCCTAACCAAAGGCGACAGAGTAGTGCAGCTTCACGTTGACGAAATCTGAGTGGAGGTCGGAGTTGCAGGGAGGGGTTTAGTCGATGCTGTCTTGTAAGTCGTAAGTTTGGCGAGTTCCACTCGGTCAGTGTGAGACTGCGTGCCAAGGTCGAAGCTGCCTTGCAGCCTCTTTTCTCAAAATTGTAATTGGAACACTGTGCTGTTCTTGATGTGCTGTGCAAGCAGCGTTATCGGCGGAATCGTTCCCGCTGATTGCACAATGACCAGGTACCTATTGAAAAACGACCTCGTGACCTTTTTGTTGAACGTTATGGTAAAGTTTCATGATTAGGTATATCAATTGGTCATGACATCCGTGTCGGAGAACTGACTGCGTTCACTATAATACTAGTTTTGAATCACAGAACACTGCCCATTTTCTAGGTCTTTCAGAATCAATGAATTCCAGTGCCCGACGCAGGGCCGTTAGTACTGCCGCCGTTGAGGTCGTGACATGCGACGTCTTGAACCGTAGTGTCATTCCTCAAGTTAGAATAGCCACGGCGCTCCAGACTGCACGACGTAGTCGATTCATCGATATACATAATCACGTGGCTGCTGAACTTTTTGTGCAAAAGAAGTAATCTTAGCTGTTTTAGAGCAGGGGCCGGTAGATCTGTCTTCTTCTGCAGTCCTGGAATCATTATATGTACTTTTGGAAGGCTGAAACACCACGGAGCAAATGCTGGCTTGGCCGCAGGTGCGTACCCTGAAGTAAACGATGCACGATGTGCACCGGCAGTACCGCTAAATGTCGATCACAGCCTTGCAGCAGTGAGTCTAAGACGTGAGATGGAGTCTAGCGTAATGCCTGAGACACATGCGCGCTCTCTCAACGTTAATGTGCGTCGTGATTGGGTAATCCTACACATGGGCAATGCTTTCCGCCATTGATGCACTGCGTGGTAAGCCAAGACATATCTTAAGGGCTCTGGCTTGAATACTCTGAATCGTACGCGGCTTAGTCTTGCAGGTTATGAATATTGCAGGAAGGCTGTATCGCAGGAATCCAACGAACAACGCCATGTATAGCTGTAACATATCGTGCATAGATACACCCAACTTTTTCCTGCAAGGAACCTGAACAGGTGACAGATAGCAGTCAGCCACGTTTTCACATAATTCACGTGCGGAGTCCAAGACAGCTTTCTGTCAATTACGACTCCCATGAACCAGTGACTTTTCTGTACAATATAAATGGTCTGTTAATAAATGTGCCGTAAGCAGACATTGGCTTCCTCGTGAATGCTACCATTGCGCGCTTTCCGCATGAAATTTCAAGTCCTTGTTCAGGAAGGTAACAAGATGTCATAATGACTGCCTTCTGAAGCCAAGCGCGAAGCTGAAGTCGTGTCACACCTGATGCCAAAATGCAGATGTCGTACGCATAGATGGAAAGTCGCACTGTGCTTGGCAGGTTGTCAACTAATCCACTGAGGGTGAGATTGAAAAGAGTCGGGCTGAGCTCTCCGCCTTGAGGCACTCTTCGGCTACCGTAGTGCTCGGATGTCGGACCATTTTCTGTGTGCACATAGAATGGTCTCCTCTGTAAGTAGTAGCACACCCAAATGTATATCTTACCACGAAGTCCGACGGCTTCTAACGTGCTAAGGATGGCTTCATGGATGACATTATTATAAGCCCCTTTAACGCCTAGAAACTAGCCTTCCCTTTACAAAATACAGAAAAGGGCCCTGAAAATAATTGGCCCTTCAAAATATGCCAGTGATACATTTAATGATGTTTTCGAAACACAACATGTTATCCGTTAATGCACTATGTAATCACAAGATCTCAATTTCAGTTAATAATATTTTATGCACTAACTTTCCTATTCCTCCAAACGTTTTTTCATTTCCAACTCGCAGTACCAGACATGCTTTAAAAGGTAACCTCAACTTACCCAAGTGTTACAACGTATACGGTGAAAGGTTAATTGAATTCATTGGTGCAAAAATCTGGAATATTTTACCCCTAGAAGTTAAAACCGCACGTAATTTCAAGCAATGTAGCAAATTCTTTTTTCTTGATAACCAGAATCTCTAACTTACTTTCATTATGTACGAGTATTTTCAGAATGTTTGTTGTCTGTATAACTCACGACATGTTCCGGTATACTGTGCTGTTCAAAACTGCGCCTGACCTGTCTTTGTAATTTTTCACTGGACCGCAAACTAGCCTTCCCTGGCTATCGGTCCAGATATCTGTATTACCATGATTATGTAAAGAAAAATAAAGAACTTGCACTTGCAAAAAAAAAAACAGGCCTTTTGGTTTTTGCACAAATGTTATCAAGTCAACAAAGTTGTCTGTCGACGAACGGCCACGTCTGAATGCGGCCATAGCACATGAATAGTATTCTAAGTACCATTCCAGACATGCTAAAATCATTCTTTTAGAGCGCAGCTCTTTGGCGTCCGTTCCTGGGTTTCGCGTCGGCGTCGTCGTCGGCGTTGTTGGCGTCGGCCTCGTAACCAGCTCGCCGACGAATCTGCTCCGCCGCCGCCGCGCATGCGCGCTGTCGGCTCTCCGGGCGAGGGAGGATGATGGAAGGGAGGAGGAGAGACTGTGGAGGAGGGCTGGCTACACAAATGGCTCTTTGGCGTCCGTTCCTGGGTTTCGCGTCGTCGTCGGCCTCGCAACCAGCTCCGCCCCCCTTTCATCCCCCCAGCGCTAGCAGCGACCGACTGATACCGCTTTCGTGAGTCCGCTACCGCACTCACGAAAGACGTCGTGCACTTCCTGCAACTCGCATTAACCGTCCATCGATCCACACCGATGTTAGTAGTGGGGGACTCTAATGTTGACATAAAGACAGACAGCAATTTCCTAACACTTATGCGGCAGAACATCCCGTTCCTCTCGCTCGTAACGCGTCCCACGGCTGTGACAACCTCGCGAGGCACTTGTATAGATCTCGTCTTTGAGAATCAAGCATTGGTGTACCAAGTCGAACATATATCAGTCTATTTCTCCGACCACTAAGCTTCCTTCATGACTGTCAAGAACTGTTAGTGGAGTCTTTGTTAAAGGAATACGTGTGAAAAATAAAAAAAAAATTCTGTGATAGCGCATACATGTGTTGCTCGATTTCTTTGCCTCAATCTATCGAAAAGGTGAAACAGCTTATTTGCTGCGCTCAAATTTCGCATTAGGAAGTAACGTAATCGTCGGTAATTTTTTTTTTGTTTTTCCGACACAGCTGGCAAGGGTATTTCAGAAGAGGCGCAAATGTCACGCTTGACAAACGCACACACAATTTGTGAAGGTTCAAGCGTGGGCAAAGTAGAGTGTTTGTTAGGTCAGTCTGGTAACGCACCGAACCATCACACTTTACGTAGGTGCTTGTGGTGATTCGAGGTGCAAGACAGCGGGAAAAAAGCAAGAATATAAGCACCGCATTTTTAAGTGCAGAACAGCTGATTTCACTAAACGCCTCAGCGCCGGCCACTCCAATAACGATGGTGTTAGGTGCAAGAGTCCGACGTTTTTACAAAAATTCTATCGTCAGGGATCGAGCGCCCAAGACTTCGGGTTTCAAGGCAATGTATTTCAAGTGAAGAACGATGTGTATGGTAGCAGAAAACTACCTGTTGCTTCCCGCATGCTTCCATGCTTCTGACAGCAGGCGTCATTAAAGGTTACCACGTATCAAACAATCGCGAATGGTCCGGCAACCATTTGGCTCTTATTCTTCAAGACGGCCCTTCTGAGGCCCGCTGTAATGGGGAGTCTCAGGAATAATTTCAACCTCTGGGGGTTCTTTAACATGCACAAAAATCAAAGCACACGGTAACAAGGGTGTTCTTGCATTTTGCCCCTATCGAAATGCGGCCGCCGTGGCTGGGAATCGAGCATGCGTCGTAGAGCTTAGCAGCGCAGCACGCATGAATTTACCGCTAGCAAACGGCGGATGCCACCACAATTCAACAACGCGACGCGCTATATAAACAAACGGCCGTGCACTAAAAACAGGCATATGACTATTCCGCTTTCAAGATATTACACGTGAATGCGAAAGTATGAGGCTTACTTGACTCGACGCACTGCAGTTATCCATGCTTGTCGTCTGTCCTTCTCGTACCACTTCCTAAGAAATCTGCAGAACTTCACGGGCGGCGTACGACCTTTCTTGTCTTCGAGGCTGCTGTGGCAATCAACAACACATCAGTATTGCGTGCCACCTTTCCTGGCTGATGAATTCGCACTCGGCATCGCAAAAACCACGCGCACGAGCGCTCCCGCCGTATAGAACACGGGCGCGCGCTAGCGCAGCGACGACCCTCGAAACTTCCATCGGTCCGCTAGGAGAGCATTCGGCGCTGGTGCCGCGCGGGCAAACTTTAGGTTGCCTCGTCTATATACCGCCGCGACGCCGCGAGCGACGGCGCGAGTTGGAGCCCCGTTTCTCCTCTGTCGTGACGTCATGGTGTCACGTGGTATGGCATGGGGTCAAAGGTCATTGAAGGCAACACCGCCGTGCCTGAGGAGCTGGGTTGTGCTCCCGTAATATGCTTCGCATAAAAAGGAACATGACAGGTGATTTGAACTCATGACCCTTGGATGTTGCCCGGAAAGATAGCTCAGTCGGTTGGTTCGTCAGGCCCCAGGTTACTTTCAAGCGCCATAGCTCCTGCTCCGAGCCTCATACTTACGTGGAAAGGGACTGGTGGTGTCCGCAACAGTCGTTTGTTGTTCGCGACAGTCGACAGTGGTTAGAAGGCATAATTTCTTGGGAAAATGGGGGGGGGAGATAACGTGGGAAATATGCGCTCACCGAGAAGGCGTCGTCAGCACGAGACCACCACCAGGCACCTTACTGAGATGTGGGGAGCTTCGCGGCCGGAACGAAGCCTCCCTTCTCCGCCAGCCAAGAGGGAGAAACGCGCTTTCCTAGCGTCTAGGGAAAGCTTAAACAGGTGCGAGGGTGGCACGCATAGCGTTGGAAGCTAGCTGCCAGAATAGCTATCTCAAGGACTGCTGCTGACGAGGGCGAAATACCATCGTGTGATTATAATAACCCTAATAGGACTACTTTCGAAAGAACAAAAAGAAAAGGAAAGGAAACAGCCCAGAAGGCTATACTACGAGAGCTATGACTGATAATTTTCTATATATATATGCATTCATCTCATCTATGGCATCGCATGCGCGCGTTGTTGCTTTGTCTCTGCGTGTAGTAGTGAAGAGAGCCAGTTTAAGGGCGGAGAAATGAAGGAAAGGAAAGCAAAAGTGCAGCGCCGTGGTTTTAAAGCACACCCGTGGTAGAGAAACGGAAGGCGGTATAAGCGTGCGTGGCTATGATACGCACACAATAGCACATCAATCAGGACTCGAATATAATTAAAACCCTAATAATAATTGTAAATATTCATCTCATCTATGGGATCTAATGCGCGCGTTGTTACTTTGTCTCTGCGTGTAGTAGTGAAGAGAGCCAGTTTAAGGGCGGAGAAATGAAGGAAAGGAAAGCAAAATTGCAGCGCCGTGGTTTTAAAGCACACCCGTGGTATAGCAACGGAAGGCGATATAAGCGTGCGTGGCTATGATACGCACAAGGCAAACTGCCTTAAAATATTTAGACTTGAGGGAAAGCTTCGTTAACAAATGATAGCACAGCAATCAGCATTCGAATATAGTTATAACCCTAAAATTAATTGTAACTATTTATCTCATCTATGGGTTCTAATGCGCGCGCTGTTGCTTTGTCTCTGCGTGTAGTAGTTAAGAGAGCCAGTTTAAGGGCGGAGAAGAATAAAGGAAAAGAAAAGTCTTTGAAGTAAAATTGCAGCGCCGTGGTTTTAAAGCGCAACCATGGTAGAGAAACGGAAGGCGATATAAGCGTGCGTGGCCATGATACGCACACGACAAACTGCCTTAAAATATTTAGACTTGAGGGGAAAGCTTCGTTAACAAACTATAACACGGCAATCAGCACTCGAATACGACGAGACAAATTATTGAGACATGGAAAATTCCCTTGAAATAAATATGGTTTGCGAGACAAATGCTTGTAAGTTTTGATCCTCTTAAAAGACGAGGGGGGAAATATGCGCTCACCGAGCGGGCATCGTCAGCACGAGACCACCACCAGGCATTTTACTGATATGTGGGGAGCTTCGCGGCCGGAACGAAGCCTCCCTTCTCCGCCGACCAAGAGGGGGAAAGGCGCTTTCCGATCGCTTAAGGTTGCGCGGACATAGTAGTATAGCTCTAGCGTCTAGGAAAAGCTTAAACAGGTGCGAGGGCGGCATGCATAGCGTGGGAAGCTGGCCGCCAGAATTGCTCTCTCAAGGACTGCTGCTGACGAGGACGAAATACCTTCGTGTGATTATAATAACCCTAATAGGACTACTTTCGAAAGAACAAAAATAAAAGGAAAAGAAAGGAAATGGCCCAGAAGGCTATTCTACGAGAGCTATGACTGACAATTTTCTATATATATATATATATATATATATATGTATTCATCTCATCTATGGGATCGCATGCGCGCGCTGTTGCTTGGTAGAGCACACCCATGGCAGAGCAACGGAAGGCGATATAAGCGTGCGTGGCTATGATACGCACAAGGCAAACTGCCTTAAAATATTTAGACTTGAGGGAAACTTCGTTATCAAACGATAGCACAGCAATCAGCCTCCGAATATAATTATAACCCTAATAATAATTGTAAATATTAATCTCATCTATGGGTTCTAATGCGCGCGCTGTTGCTTTGTCTCTGCGTGTAGTAGTTAAGAGAGCCAGTTTAAGGGTGGAGAAGAATGAAGGAAAAGGAAAGTCCCTGAAGTAAAATTTCAGCGCCATGGTTTTAAAGCGCAATCGTGGTAGAGAAACGGAAGGCCGTGTTATAGTTTGTTAACGAAGCTTTCCCCTCAAGTCTAAATATTTTAAAGCAGTTTGTCGTGTGCGTATTATGGCCACTGAAGGTTACCACGTACCAAACAATCTGGAATGGTCCAGAAAGTATGTGGGCAGAATCCTGCACAAGAGGCAACGGGTGCGCACAAGGTCCCGGAGAGGGGGGGGGGGCTGCGTCAGAGAAGGTTGCCTTGCCGAGGCTAGCTCAATCACCTGACACACCCTTTTAGTCCATTGTGCGGGTGACCGGCTCCATCGTCTTTTGTGGCAAAGCGCAATGCACGTCTCTCGCGTCCCTCGAGACCTTCTACCACTAAACATCGCGTCCCGCGCATGCGCCGTCGGCAGCATGACATTATGGCGGCGGAGGTGACGGCGCCAAACGGCTTCCAGCGTCGATATGACTGCTATCGCAATAATATATCATGGACATAAATACAGCTGAAGTAGAAGCAAGTAGGATTCATAAAAGCAGACAGCAGGCAAGGGTTTGTGTTGGGGATGCAACACCTAAATGCATGATCAAAACAGTGCAACGTGATTATCAAATATATTAGAGCGCCGCTTTTATGTGCCCGTTCCTGCGGCGAGCGTCAGCGTTGTCCCTCGTATTCGAGCGGACGAGAACAGAGAAAATGAAATCGAACGATGAGCGCAGCAGGAGATGAAAGCAGAGGGAACGAAAAGGAAAGCGGAGGAGGAGGCTGCAGAGAAAGCCTGTTTTGGAAAGCGGAGAATGAGAGAATGGCGAAAGGCTGAGGAGGAAAGAAGTGTGAAGCACGAGACTCCGACATGGTGCCATAGTATTGTAATCTGATTGTATGTGCGAAGCAAATTGTGTAAATTTTCTGGAAGGCATGTGGACACCTGCGACTGCACTGGAACGATCGACTAGCCATGCATAAAAGTCGACGCGCTTGACCCGGAGGTCAGATTTTCGACGATCGCTGACTCTGCTCACAGCGGCCGTTGTACTTGAATGTTACTTCTTTTGCATCTCGTGACTCCGTTTGGAGCGTGCCGCACGAGGCATGTTGTCGGCGCCAGTAAATATGCTGGAATTTACTGGCGCTAATGGAGCTGTGCTGAAATTGACTGGAACTAATGCTTGAATTTTCTGATTTATTCAGATTGTAAATTCTTTGCGATGGAATTATTAAAATAGCACCTTGATACTTTGTTCTGCGTTTCAGCTCAATACTATTTTCTTAATCGTTAGTAATCTTAATGCGCAGTACTTCTCAAGCAACCTCTCCCAGTGATCTCCTATCACCCGTGTTTTCTGCGAGCTGATTGTATCTCACACCTCACATTCCCTAAGTTCTTCGCACCAGCTTATTTGTTGCCGTCCGAAAATTGCGTTCCCTTAGTTTGGAAACCGTTCACTAACTCTAATGGGTCACCGTTTATATGTCCTACGTATTATTTGGACTGCCGGGCTCTATCTCTTTCTCTTATTGTCGACAAGAAGTTTGGCTACGCCCGTTTTCGCTGCAATCCCCACCGTTGTCTTCTTGTCTCTTGACATTACGCCTGTTATCGCTGGATCGCTCGGAGACGCCTTCGTCGTACAGTAGACATGAATAGACTGATGATGCTTTAACATCTCAGACTGCTCTGTTGATATACGTGATGGTATATCGGAAAAGCGACAAGTTTTAATGTGAAGCTCTGCTTTACATTGTATGTGTTATTTTTCTCTAGCAATATGTTGAGCTTTAGCGTTCTAATCACTTTATCATTGCAACTCATTTATCATTAGAAAACACCCGTACAATGTAATTTGTAGCCACTGTGAAAAGGAGCCTACACGTTTGATCCAACTTCGCCTTATAAAAATAAACTCATGTTGATTCAGCGGTCTTAACGCGTTGTGTTAGAAAAAGGAATTACTTTTACACAAAGTTCAAATGATGGGCAAAGTTCTGTGAATTACTTCAGAAGAAGTAACGAAAGAAAAGATGGTCAATATTACTTCTACGACCAAGCTAGGACGATTTTCGAGCGTCCATGCAACACGCAACAAAAAATATAATGACATCAAGTTTTATCACATTTTTTTTTCTTTGAGCTTCACTTTCTCTCGCACGCGTAATGAAAACGACTAATGAAGGCTACGTATCGGATAATGAAGGCTAGTTTCGGATAAGAAGGGAAGACATGGAATTTAGCTAGTGTATCTACCGGCTGGCTACCCTGTGCTGGGGAAAGAGGTAAAAAGAAAAAAAGTTGAAAGAAGAGAAAAACAAAAGGAAAAACGAGATTTGGATAAAGCGCCTATCACAACCACCTAGACAACCGCGTCGATTCACGCTAATAAATCCGCAGTCCAGAAAGATAAGCGACACGAAGATTTGACGTTAAATAATGGAGCGTGTTGGAAACACGATTTTTTAAAATTAATTTATATGAACTGTGGTAAGACAAAAACTGCACCAGACGTCCACCTGTAGGAGAAGAGGAATTGTTAAAACATGGGCTGACGCAAGAATTCCTCTTTTGTTTCTCACGTGAGCAGGAGAGTGCGTGTGTTGGACAGATACAGATAAAGAGAGGGAAATAACCACAGGAATGAAAAAAAAGGCCAAGAATCCGTGCCATCCTAGCGACGTATGATGGAATACAGCTGCCGACACGATTCTAAAATATCGTAACGCAGATTTATAAAACGTCTGAAATGCTTTCCTTTGACTTCCGGTAAAACATCACGAAACGGAAGACAAGCTAAAGAAGAGCACGTCGACAAGTGAAAAGCTACGGAATTTCTGAGAATTGTCTACTAATGCGTAAGCATTGGTTTGCTGGGCTACGAGTTCGCTCTTGATAAGTTTTGCTTTCATCATTCACCAACCTTGTGGACGTCTAGCCGTGGCGTATACGGTGGCAAACGATGTTTAGGCTTTAGTAGACAACTATCAGCTTTTCTCACTGCATCGGGCCTCTTCAATGCAATCGCACTAATTGAGCAAGGACACCGGGAACGAGCGCACATCGACAGAGCAGAGAGGGGGAAAGGCAACACCAGCTCGGGGGTAGCATTGCTCTAACGATGGCTGCGTATGGCGCGTCCACGCGGGTCCTATCTGGCAAGCTATGTGCGATGAGGGACTGAGTGAGCCGAGTGCTGATAGCTTAGTGTGCGTTGTGTCCTCACCGCTTAGTTCTTGTTGAAGAGAGAGGCACCACGGAGGTCAGTTTGCTAACTGCTACTGCTGCGGCACTTCTTCACGCCAGCATTATTGATGGCGAGTTTCCGCGGTCATCGAGTGAGATGTGTTCATGTTTGCTTGTGCGCGTCTAACACCACGCTTGTTTATTTAGTTTATCAGGTAATGTTTACAAGTCCATACGGCCCATCAGACAACTATCCTTATTTTGTACAGCTGTCTACTCATTTGCAATCGCAATCGACGCTTCGCTTTTCGGGCGTAACTGCGACTCTTTCCTTAGTTGTCTTGGATATAGGGAAAGGCCTCAGATTGCCCTATTTTGACGAAAGCGGTAAAAAACTCCTGGCGAGGTACCCAGATCCCACGAACCGCAAAGAAATTTGATGTCGTTAAAGATGTGCTTGTCTTCAATATTTATTCAACTAGATATCCAATCAGCCAATGACGAATCCATTACTAATTTTTTTTCCCGAGAAAAGGAGCGTCTCAGTGTAGAACTTTGGAGTATCTGTGCGTGGCTTGGTACTTGCAGCACATAGTTCAAGCTGCCAGGCTGCCCCTAAGCAGTGAAGATCTGCCGGTTTATTCTGCACTTCGACTGTAATTCGGCGGATGTTTCGTGAGCTGCGTCCACGCTCACAAAGGAGCGTGGAGCAAGCATCCATTCAGCTTCCATTAAAGCACTTACAAGAGAAGCTAACTGCAATGACGCTTGGCATGGTTTGGAACACTTAAATGAAGTGACGCTGATAATCAAGCTGTGGGTAGCGTTTATATTACTTTCATGAAAATCAAATGTCATGGGGCTTCCCTCACTTGCCGGTGGATATATTCGCAGATACAAAGTGGTGCATAAGTAGGATGACCTGGCGTATTGGCTTCCTAAAACTAAATTATCGCTTCCGCACGCTGGGGATTCGTACAAAGCTAGAATTGTGTAATAGCTTTTGTTTATTAGCGCGCTTGCGTTAATCGCATGTTGTTTTGTCCACAATAGGTTCAATGCGAGCATTGTGTGCAGCTACGCCATTAAAAAGTCTTGTTCCTCAAGAAGACAGCGTTGCCATCTGTCTTGGCTAGTGCAGACACACTGTGGGCACTGTAGCCCCGAGAGATGGCGTCACCATTCGGTTGCGGCGGAATCGACATGTTTTGAGAGGCGTAGCTGCAGACGATGAGCGCATCGATTTTATTCTCGAAGAAACAAGCAAGCTATTCACATAGGTGTGTTAATAAGCTAAACCCATTACCAAAATTCTTGCTCTGTGCTAAAATACAGCGCCAATGATCGAGTGGATCAGGTCGAAGAGTCATATATACGTGGCGATCCTATTTCAGCTACACGCGATATGCACCTATGCAAGTGACTGGTCTGGTCGACGGGCGTCTAGTTTTATACCGACAAAGCCGGCGGCTGCCCAGACGCTTTGTGTGATCTCGGTGATACTCCAAGTGCAGTACTCAGACCAGTGGGTCTCGCTGAATAGTCTGAATTTCTTGTTGTGTTCACTGCCGAGTGTTGACTCACTGCGCTGGCGCTCTCCTACCGAATCCGTTGGGGCTTGGTGTCCGAGCGCGCACAGAGAAAATTGACGTGCTTTAAGACGGTCGTGTGTTGGCTGTGACTATTTGGTATAATTGATTACTGAACTTTCCTGCGTTGCTTGCACAGCGCGCAATTCTCCCCGGGGAAATGCGATTTTTTTTACCTGCCTCTTGCCATTCTCTATGAATGCCTCCATCCATGTGTCTAGACGCGACCATCTCTCTCTCTCTCCTCCCCTTCCGCCGCTCTTCGCTTCCAGGAGAACCAGCAGGCATGTCGCCCCTTGCCGTGATTTTCTGCTAGCCTGATATTCTCCATTTGTTCCTCTGTGTGTGCTTGTGCTTGCATTTCTACAAACGTTGTTAATAATAATAATAATAATAATAATAATAATAATAATTATTATTATTATTATTATTATTATTATTATTATTATTATTATTATTATTATTATTATTATTATTATTATTATTATTAAGAAGACGAAGAATAAATGTATCAAGTATTATTTATAGCACCCAGCAGAAGCTTCATAACCTTCGTACATGTGCACTTAAATATCAGAATACAATACCCTGTCTACGAGAAATACAAATATGATAGACAAAACAAATTGACGAAGAGAAACAAATAGGAAAAATAAAACAAGGAGAAGGGGGTATAAAAGGAGTTAATGATACAACATGATTACCTACACATACACAGGGAACACAGGCAAAGAACTCTCAATATATCAATACAGCCAGAATACGGAATACTAAAATAGACATTTAAAAGATCTAGGTTCGAACAGAGAATTCTGTGGCTTCGGAATCGTGAGGTTCTTCGTTCGAAGACACGTAAATTACTGAACTCAAACACTTTAGAGTGTGCTTTGCCGTCATTAGCTTGTTTCTGCGAAAAAGACAGCGTTAAAGATGACGCATGCTTAGTTCTACTGGCGGGCGCGAAAACTGGCTAAAACCGAATGCAGGTGTTCAGGATTTTTTCTCTTAGAGGAGCCAGAAATTAGAAAAAGCAATAATATTTATACACGTTATTAAACATTAATGATGACTAGTCTGCTATATAGCTTCACTACTGGATCAGGGAGAAAGAGGCGAATGTGCTATACAAACGCCTTGGGAAATGAATTCATCATTTGTTTTTACTAGTCAAGCTAGGCTACTGAAAGTAGAATTGCGCCAAATTGGTGTCGATGCGATACGAATTTCAGGCGATATCTTATATTTCCCGCCAAACAAAACATCACGCGAGCAAACATCGCACCCATGGTAATGGTCACTCAAGCGAGAAGGAACCAACTTCTGGTCCTCTTCGTAGCATCGAATTTCTGGAACGTTAGCGCTTCTGAGACAGCAAGATTGTCGGGTCGCTGGGCCCGAAGTTCACCAAGGAAGAGTGGGACGCGCTCCTGCGAAGTCCCGTCTTTGAAGACCAAATCATGACCGTCCAGTGCGCCCGCGATCGGGCCGGCAGTCTAGACCTGTCGGTCCCGTCATGGGTTTAGCAGGGTGTGCGTTTTATCGCGTTTTGCGGGACCCAATAAATATTTACCCACTCACTTATTAACTCACTCACTCGCCACGTGATCGGTACAGTGCCTTTCTATAGTCTTTCTCTACTCGAGCTGCCTCTCATCCGTCGATGCTTATTTTCGCAACGTCCCCCCGAAAACTTCGAAGTCAGCACTTTATGCCAGTTAATCAGATGAAAAGCTTGCATGAAAAACATCTTTGTTGTTATGAGCAATATCTAAAAAAAGATATTAAAACAAGATATTTGTTTCTCGCAAATCGCACCCAGTGTTGTATATTCTTTGTTCAATGCACCCTGCTAAGGATTTCGACAGAAATTAGCGGAGTCGAACATTTTGTGAAGCGACTTCTTGACGCCTACAGTTATACATGTAGTGGATGACGGAACTACACGGTTAATGTACGCACAAGTGCGTTTGCGAAGATGGACTGGCAGAGTCCTGGCAATAAACAACGCGAATTATTAGCTCGATGCGTCGAAATAAAGACTGCAAACACGGCGCGAATCCCAGCTGTCCAGGAAAACAACAAGGCGTGAGTGGAATAAACGAATCCATCAAAAATAACGACAGGAATGTGCAAACGGGTGAAGTTCTGTCGCCGGACCATAATTAAACGCCACGATTGGTGACGCGGCATAGGAAATGCAAACTTGCCGTGGTAGTGACCTACGGCTGTCTGGGACGGGGGGAGCGAAGTGTCATTCTCGGCCTGTAAACGGGTAGGAGCGATTTAGTCCTACGTCTAGGCTCGGGCAGGCCGTTCGGGGCGAGATAAGAGCAGCAAATGTTCCTTCTGGTTTCGGGCCCACCACGCATGCAGCGGAAACAAATGCACCCTGGGGCCGAAATAAACGTACCCTGTCCGTGTTCGTTCATTAAGAGAAACGTGCTCAGTCTTGCTACTAGAAACGTTCCAGGTTACAGTGTTAACTGTATGCCTAGCCTAACAAGCGTGATATTTTTCACGCGTACGGAACATTTCTTGCCCCCCACACAGATCGGGACGGACCAACACAATTATTGAGTTCGATGAATTATACCAAAATGGCATAGTCATCATCATCATCAGCAGCCTGGTTACGCCCACTGCAGGGCAAAGGTCTCTCCCATATTGAACTTGAACTTTATTTGCATCTATACAACGTACAGATAGCAGGGGCACAGACAAAAAGCCATAAAATCGGCTTGACTAGGTCTGTGTCCCTTATTGGTTTCTTTGGCATCACGTAGCAATGCGTGCACAAATACAAGATGAACAATAAAAAATATAAACAATATGGGGATAAATGCGACTACTTATGCAAAGTTATTTCGCACTGCGGCGCAAAAATTGACATGAGTGCAGAAATAATATTGTCATACAGGTTACTAAAAACATGAACAGGAAAACAACAAAATGCAGACATTATGAATCCCTTCTCGTTCACGGGTAACATTCACAGAAATACAAAAACTAAATAGGTCACTGTGCAATTACAGCTTAGAATACTTATACATCATAACAAAACACAAAGAAAAACACTAAGCATTCATGTGATTGCCAATATGAATGGCATGTGTGGCCACCCAATTGAAATGATAATAAGTAGGGTAATTAATGAAAAGAGTTAAGTAGAGATGGTAGTTCATGGCGCAGCATTTGATTCCCGTAGTTAGTTCTTGAGTGCGGAATATGCCAAGTTTCTCTGTGACGTGTACTGAAACTGCTTGTATTTAGTGTTAGCCTTGACAAGTGCGTAAGAAAATGAGTGCTGCCTTTTCTTTCTGTAAAAAAGCGTTTCAGCAAAATTGTATTGTAGACCGATTTTATCGGCGCTATATCTAATTGACAAAAAAGAGGGTCAGTATGCGCATCGAATGAAGAGTTTGAAATTGCACGGATGGCTTTCTTTTGCAATAAATATAGAATGTTGATGTTACTGCTAGTCGTGTTGCCCCATACGAGGTGACAATAGTTAACATGAGATAAGAAAAGAGAATTATAAAGTAGGAGCTTCACTCTTAGTGGTAAAAGAAAGCGTAATCTTATTAGTATTCCAACAACTCGTGCAAGTTTGTTAGCAATAATGTTGACATGGTCATTCCACAGCATATTCTCTTGGAATATGACACCTAAGCTTTTAACCGATGGTACTATGTTTATGAAAGAAGCGCCTATTTTTAGATGTCCGTCAATACGGTGCCTCTTGTTTTTTGGCTGGAAAAGCACGCCTTTTGTTTTGGTAGTATTAATAGTTAATGAGTTGAATAAGCTCCACTTGTTTATTTGGGCTAGTGTATCATTAGCAACACATAGCAATTCTTTGACGTCCTTAGAAGTTATGAACAAACTAGTGTCGTCGGCATAGATAACAAATTGGGCGTTGGTATTGATATTAGTTATGTCATTTATATACAGGTTAAACAATAGTGGTCCTAGTATGCTTCCTTGAGGAATTCCAGCGAATATAGGCAAATTTTTTGAACAGTTGTTACCTACGACAACGGTCTGGTACCTGTACTGCAAATAACTTCTAATTAAGTTCAGGAAGGTTCCCCTAAAGCCATAAATGTCAAGTTTTGCTAGTAGAGTGTCGTGGTTAAGGGTGTCAAAAGCCTTTGAAAAATCAATAAAGACACCGAGAGTAAGTAAATTGTCTTCAAAGGCTCGCAAAATTATCTCTTTTTGCATCAGTAAAGCTATTTCTGTTGAACAACCTTTTCTAAACCCATACTGGTAATCTGTGATTATATTGTGCTTTTTACAAAAAGAGGTTACTCTGGTATTAATCAATTTCTCAAGACATTTAGAAAAAATAGGCAGGATCGATATCGGCCTATAATTTGAGAGGTCGTTTCTGTCGCCAGATTTGAAAAGTGCTGTTACCTTCGCTATTTGCATGCGCCGAGGAAATATACCATTCGCCAATGAAAGATTGTACACGTGCTCTAAGACAGGACAGATTAGGTCTAGAACATGCTTAGCTGGGCGAATCTGCAAATCATCAATATCGCAACTTTTGCTATTTCGAAGACTGAGAAACGTGCTGTAGATTTCATGAGTGTTAGTGGGGCTTAGGAATGCACTTTCGACGACTTTTGGTTTTACGTATTCTGTGCAACGAGGATCGTAGGAACTATTCACCAGCGATACAAAGTGATTGTTAAAAGCGTCAGCCAATGCCGTGCCTGATGTTGGCTGATTTTTTATTTCTGACTCTTCTGCATTCTCTGGCTGATTGTTTACACGAAGTAAACTGTTTAGTTTTTTCCAGGTGATATCGGTTCGCATTATAGTTTCTTGATTAAATAATTTCTCGAAATATTGTGCTTTTGCTGCCCTTAGAGTACTATTAACTTTATTCCGGAATTTTTCGAACTCTGCTAAATCTGTTGCATTCCTTGTGGCTAAGAATTGCTTGAAAAGAGCATCTTTTTGTTTGATCAACTTCAACCTACTGTCAGTAATCCAAGGTTTCCTTGCTTTTCTGGCTTTTTTTGTTTTGCGTTTAAACGACTTTCTGTAAGCGCTCTGAAAAAATGATAAAAACAACTCGTACGCTTTGTCACAGTCTTTTTCGTTATACACGTCTTGCCAGTTTATGCGCAATATTTCGTTGCGAAATTTCTCAAGTGTGAATGGGTTAATATCCTGAAATGTGAAGTGTTGATCTTTAGAAAGACGTGAGGGCAACACAGGTGAATTAACAAGTAGAAAGATAGGCAAGTGGTCACTAACGTGAGCAGTGATTACGCCCGATTCAATGTTTTGTGAGTCAAAATTCGTAATGAAAACATCGAGTAAACTTTGGCAGTCACCTTGAACACGAGTAGGAGCAGTAATTGTTTAATGCAAGCATTTGATTCAAGTACCCGCAATGTGTCTCTGCGAAGTGGGCTATCGTGTAACATGTTAATAATAATATCACCACCCAAAACTAAACTGTAGTCCTTATCGTTAACCCAGGATAGCAGGTTGTCGATGTATTTAAGAAAATTAACCACATTCCCTCCAGGTGGGCGATATACCACAGAAAAAATGCTTCGGCCATGAAGAACAGTCAAAATTTCAAAGTCAGCAGTAATTTGAGTAAAGTCTTTCAGCAATTCGCAATGCAAGTTAGTCCTTGTTAGCAACAGGACACCGCCGCCTTTTTTATTGCAGCGATTCAGATAATGAGAGACATAGTCTGATATTTGCAACACTTCTTCGTTGCGATACCATGTTTCGCACAGCATGCCAATGTCAAATAAAAAACCAAAAGAAGACAGCAATGCGTTTTCTTTTTTTTAATGCGTTTTTATTTCTCCAAGAACCCCGGTAATGTACTAATTGTGGCCATGCCGTCCCTGCAAACTTCTTAATTTCATCCGCCCACCTAACTTTCTGCGTCCCCTGCTACGCTTCCCTTCCCTTGGAACCCAGTGCGTAACCATTATTGACCATCGGTTATCTCCCCTCCTCATTACATGTCCTGCCCATGCCCATTTCTTTGTCTTGATTTCAACTAAGATGTCATTACCTCGCGTTTGTTCCCTCACCCAATCTGCTCTTTTCTTATCCCTTAACGTTACACCTATCATTCTTCTTTCCATAGCTCGTTGCGTCGTCCTCAATTTGAGTAGAACCCTTTTCGTAAGCCTCCAGGTTTCTGCCCCGTAGGTGAGTACTGGTAAGACACAGCTGTTGTAAACATTTCTCTTGAGCGATAATGGCAACCTGCTGTTCATGATCTGAGAATGCCTGCCAAACGCACCCCAGCCCATTCTTATTCTTCTAATTATTTCCGTCTCATGATCCGGATCCGCATGGCATAGTGAGGCATAGTGGCAAATGGCATAGTGAGCTCTCTCAAACGCGACCATTTCTGGCTCTGATGGACAAATGTACTGCCGAGCTATGCCTCTCTCTCTGAACACACCGCGCGAGACTAACTCTACACTTCAGCTCCGCGTGCGTCATCCCTGGTGGGACAAGGGCGCCATCTGCGCACGCTACACATGCACGATTCGGCCATGACTGCTTTTCTCTACAGACTTAGCAACCCGAAACTTCTAGTCCCGCGCCTGTGCCATCGATAGCAGGACCACTCGGCTGAAGGGCCGACGGCGCCAACGGGTTTCTAGCATCCATATGCTTACTATGGCAATAACATTTTAGGGTATGAAGCCAGCTGAAGTTGAAGCAAGAAGCATACATAGAAGCCGACAGGAGGCAAATGTTTGTTCAGGGGGTGCAGGCACTTAAGTGCACGAATAAAACAGTGTAACATCAGTATCAGCGCTTTAGAGAGGTGCTCTTAGGAGCCCATCCCTTTGGCGAATGTCGCGGCGTTGTCTCTCGTGACCGAGTCAACGAGCAAAGCGAAAATTCAAAGGGAACACGGAGCGCAGCACGAGATGAAATCAGAGAGCGCGAGGAGGACAGCGGAGGAGGAGGGCATGGCAAAAGGGTGAGGAGGCAAGCAGAGTGCCCCACGAGACTACGAGATGGCGCCATAGTATTGTAATCTGGTTGTACACGCGACACGAATTGTGTAGCATAATTTAGAAGCCACGTTGACAGGAGCTATGCACTGGAATATTTGACTAGCCATTCCTAAAAGCCGACGCGCCTGTCCCACAGATCGGATTTTCGACGATCCCCAACACTGCTAGTATCATATTGACCTTTTTCGCAAATCACTTTCTTTATCTGCAGAAGGCTATCACAGTGCCGTCATTTCATTCTCAGCAAGGTCATTACGTAGATATACAACGCAATGTTTCACGCTCGCGTAACGTTTTGCACACTTGCGTGGAGAACAAGAACGCTGACAAATCTGGGCAGAAGTGTCTTGCTACAGAAGAAAGTGATACGATGCGTTGCAAACGTTGCGTACGTGTATTCTACCAGAGAATTCTTTCTCTTCTATCAAGTCACAGACGCCACGCTAATTTATCCGTACCACCTACCCCACTAGGTTTTCTTTTCAAACAAAGGCACAAAAATGTTTTGAACATTCATTCCAGGCTGAAAAAACAACTACGTGATCCTTGAACTAGACCCGTTAGAGACAGCTGGTACCGCGATGGCGCACATCTTATGGCAAACACTCCTGACTTTCAGTGTGGCATATCATTTGAACAAATATCAGCGGAATAGGATCCACTTCAACAACGTTTCTAAACAGTTGCGCGAACATATTGTTTCAGGACAATACTGAGCGTTCCCATTTATTTCTTACCCCTATAGTTTCATTTCATTGTACCTGATTGCCATGTTTTTCTTTTTTTGCATTACATCTTTAAGCACGATGTGTATTTATAATTATTGCTTGTCGTCCTTTATTAATTACTACTGTGCTGTAACTGTTGTAAGTGGGGTGTGTCATTATTAAGCTTGTTCGGTTTTGTTTTACCATTTTGTCATTTATTCTCCCACATATATATATATATATATATATATATATATATATATATATATATATATATATATATATATATATATATTAACGCGATAGCGTTAAGGAGCTCGTGTCGCAGAAAAGCCGGTGTCGTCGGCGTCGTCGTCGGTGTCGGCGTTTGCGGCGTTGACCGTGTGCGATAAATCGCGGCAGGCGCTTCATCAATAAAAAGCAACTTCCAAGATTGGCGCGGTGGGAATCGAACCAGGGTCTCCGGAGTGTGAGACGGAGACGCACCCACTCAGCCACGAGTTCGATGCTTCCAAGCGGTGCAAACGCGCCTCTAGTGAATGCGGTGTTGCCTTCGAAACGAGCCGTGGAAAGTTATACTGCGGCGTATATCGGCAATTATGAACATGTAACGTACAGAAGTCACAATTACACGAGTTGCGAAGTGCGTTTCCGCTGCATTTCTTCTGCGCTTTCCGCATACGCAGAGCCATCTTGCGGCAAACACAGAAGACCCCCTCCTCTCAATGTACGGCGCTGCCCCGACAGGAGGCGCGCCGCGCGCGCATTGGGACCACTGCCAGGCGCGTCGCGGGACTCCCTCTCCCCTGACGACGCTTCGCCGTGCTCCCGGTCCTTTCTTTAGATTTCTATCTATCTCTTTGCCCGTGCCGATCGCGACGTTTGGCTGGCGTAAATCGTTTCCCCTCCGAGACACCGAGTTCTTTGGTTCGTTCCGTTCGCTCAGGCGCACGTTTCGTTGCCGCGCCGAACGCTGCGTTGCTCGACGCTCACCGCGTGATAGGTGGGCGCTAAGTCCGATGCGGGGCGCATCCTAAGTGATCGCTGTGCCGTAGCGCATTGTCTTATACCCCTTGGCGGGTCGACGGGAACGCTGTCGCGTCCCACTCTTGAAGGCGAAGCTTAAGCGTCCTCCAATTTTTAGTTTTGTGAATTACTTCAGAAAAAGAAAGATGTTCGACATTATTTGTGCGACCTAGGTTGAATGGTGTTCGCATGTCAATGCAACACGCAACGGAAAAATACGACATCAAGTTTCGCAACATTTTTTTTTGAGCTCCCCTTCCTCTCGCACGCATAAAAACAACGACTATTCAACGCTACGCTTCCGATAAATCTTTATTTTTTTTTACCGACAGGATTGGACAAAGCGCCTGTCACAGCCACCAGGACAAACGCGTCGATTGACGCTAATAAATCCACAGTCGAGAGAGATAAGAGACACGACGAATTGACGGTAAGAAATCTAAAGCTTTTCTGTGAGCAATGTAAAAGCAGAGCGGCAAAGTGTGGCACTGTGACACACGGCAGAGGTGAAGCAGCCGCTAAGCGCTCCCCATAAGTGCGCCGATCGCTAATATATAGTGCAAAGCTTGTCCGACTTGCGGTGGAGGTGCAGTTCGTCATTAAGACCATTAATAGCGAACTGCACACAGCTTCGCTGGCGATCCTTCTTCACAAGGTGAAAGGGCACCGAGTCGTTCTCTACGCAAGGATTCCAAAGTAAGCTGCGCGGGGAGTCTGGATTGCAAAGATGTGTGCGATAATTCGATAACATGCTTTCATTGCGCCGTGGTGTCACCAAGTGACACGCTTGGACCATTCTTAAAGACGTTCTACGCCAAAGAAAATTACATGCCTTGTCTATTGCCTAATTGATCAATTTCGTTATTATAGCTGGCGTACTATTTAAAGTTTCCCTAGCCCTAGTTTGCTGGTTAAAGGAAAATCAGAAGCGCAAGCGAATTAAAATATTCCGAGCAGAGACACCGATACCGCGTACACGGCACCCACTTCCCTTGAGGTTTGCAGTGGAATCATTTTGCATGCTTCCCGATAATCGTTATATGCAAGATATGTTGTTTCGTTTGGCTTTGGTAATGCGCTGCTTTCCACATAGTTATTGACTGCTGCTGTTCAGTGCTATTACACAGTGACCCTAACGGCTGTGTTGAGGGGTTCCATATGGCATGTTCTTTAATATTTTGATCTGTCAGGAGAAGTCATCCAACAGACTCATTTTTTTTTTCTTACGCGAAATATCATCTAGAGGACTTCAGCGTATAGAAATCTGACATGTATAACATATCGTGCAAACCCATGGGTTTTAATGAGGGAAGTTTTTACCCACTTCGAAGTTAACAGAGTATGTGCTCGCCCCCGAAAACGTCGTGTTATTATTATTTTTTTTTGCAATCGTTGAATACTTTCTTTCCGAAAGCACCGTCTCTGTAATTTACATATTGAGGTCACGGTGAAGAGGATATTGAACACACCTTCACGTTGAAACCAACGAAAAGGGCTTGAGGAATTTGAAATACAATATTCGCGCAGTCTTATCGCTTCCGAAGAGCTTAAAAGGATTTTGAGCAGAATTTATGGCACATTGCATACCATCCGGCTACATGTTTCGGCTACAAGTTTCGGGCGCCTGTTGGCAAAATAATACGAGGCGTTCATGAAGTGTCCACAAAAGGGCTTCCGGCGCTGTTTTTGGAGAGAAAGGTGTATGTTCCGTTGGCACAAACATAAGAGATGCTCATGAAATGTACCCAGTACATGTTGTTATGTCCATCATTTTGAGGTATATAAGACGTTATCTACGTTAACTCGTGGCAAACCTTCACCGCTGCGAATGCAGCCAACAAAGCATCTTCGTCGCCTTAAAGCTACGTTACACAACCGCCAATGATTCCCTGGGTGGCGGCAGGTAATCTTGTCTAAGTGCTCTGGAAAATTTGTGCGAAGAACTTCAAGCACGTAGAACTGTGAAGGCACCCGTCAACAGCTTGGCCCTTTTTACTTAAAAAAAATCCTTCATCCTGACTCTTCCATATGCATGGCGGGAAACTGTTCTGAGTTGCCGAAAGTATTGTGACCTTTGGTAGTCTCGGAAGTTTGCCAACAGACTGCAGTAGCAGAATCTATACTTCTAAACTGCAGCTGGAATTTCCGAGGGTGAACGGTGTTCTACGAAGTGATATATAGCCAGCTTTATACAGGTAAAAAAATCAACGCCCCTTCGTGTTCTTGAAAATGGCCGAACAGGCAAGCTGCTAGTTACACAATGTATTATAGCATTCCAGTCAAACTTCGCAAGGTGTCTTCATTGTAAATTTTTTTTTCGCCATACTTTAACCTTATTCCCGCTGTTTCCTGCTTCGCGTGGTGAGCAGGCCTTGGGAGTGCTTTTTTTTGCGAGTCTCCCAGCGTTTCTTTTTTTATACGTGAAGTTTCTGTGTTTTGCCGTGTTTTTATTTTTCGCCTGCAATTGCCACCATCTATATTTTTTTTTTGCCCTAATCATCAGCGCGGGGGTTAATAGAGAGTTTTAGCAGAGCGTTTACGGTCCGCTCCGCTCAGACCGGCCTATCACAACAATTGGAACGCAGGCGCTCAGCAAAACGCTACCGCGAACACTGACGCGCGTGCGCACAGCACACATAGCGGCAGCGGAACGTGGGACCGCTGACCACGTTCCGCTAGGAACCTGATTTAGCGGTGCGTCAGGGGGCGTGTAGATGCTTTCCTAATCGTTTTACCGCCAAGCTGAGTGCACGTCAGTGGCGTCTCTGGGAGACGCGCTTGTTAGATAAGCGAAATCAATGCATTCTATGCAGCCACCGGTGCGCGTGAAACGTGTGCGGAGCGGAGCGCAAGCAAACGCTCTGCTAAAACTGTCTATTGTGAAATGAAAACCATATAATCTGAGCCAGCTGTGGAAGAAGATGATGACGCTCGAGCTATTGCCGATGCTGATAGTTTTAGCGAAATCCAGCATCAAGAGCACAAGGCCCACATTAACAGCATCACTTTAAAGAAAGTGAAAAAAAGGAATGACGTTAAAAAAAGAACCGCTGATTCGCTTGGGCGACAAATTCAAAGCTATGGCAAGGCTTTGCGTTGCTCTTGAGATTCGCCACAGGTGAGTGTGACATGGCGCGACACAGCAGTTCGTACAATAGCTGTAACGCAGAATGGATGGAGTCGCACAGCGTTGTGACCAGGAGTGTCACAACGGTTGTCAGAGCCACAGGAGATAACTAGATATAAGTAGCTTGATGCCTTCTCTTTTGTCTGATGAATCGATTGCGCTAATATAGCTGCTTTCTATTTAAGGTTTCCCTAGCCCTGATTTGCCGGTTGAATGAAATAAGGAGAAGCGCAAGCGAATTAAAATATACCGAGCACGCACAGCGATGTCGCGTACACGGTACTTACTTCACTAGTTGTTGCTATGGAAGGATTATGCATACATCGTAATAACTCCTGTACGCGAAACAGGTTGTTTCGTTTAGCATTGCTATAGCGCTGCTTTCCACATAGTCACTGACTGCTTCCGTCCACTGCTATGACGCCATGGCTCTAATGGCTCTATTCAGCGGTTGCATGAAGTAAGTTGTGTAATGGTCATGCAGCGTACACATTTCGTTAATGCAAAGCTTTATTTAGAGCTCTTCAATGTATTGAAATCTGGCATGTATAGCATATCGTGCAAGCTTATCACGCGTTTTCAGCGAGGCAAATGTTTACTAATTTCAAAGTTAAAGATTAAGTGCTCGCCTCTGAGAATGTCGCCTTCCACTTTTTATTATTTTTTTGCAATCATCGAATATAATGTTTTTCGATAGCACCTTCAATAGAATTTACGAACTCGCTGTCACGAGGATATTGAATATGCATGCTCGTTGAACCAGATGGCAAGCACTTGAGTGATGTTGAAAAGGAAATGCATTATTCATGAATTCTTATGGCTTCCGGAGAGCTCAAAAGGCTTTTCAGCAGGGTTTAGCGTCATGTTACCCACCATGTGACTGCATGACGCTTCGTGCATCTTTTTTTTTTTTAGGTTTCCAATGGCTGTTCCCATGGGCATACGAGGCATTCAGGAAATTTCCATGGGAGGGCTCTTTTAGAGAGAAATTATGTATGAAGTATCTTGGTATGTCCATGATTTGGTGGTGCATAAGTCGTTATTTGGCGGGAGTAAAAATTCGGTGCGGGGACAATAACTACCAATAGAACAAGATATAGTATCTCCGTTACCCACAGGCTACGTTACACAGCACACAACGATTCCCTGCCTATCTGCAGGTTATATTGTCCAAAGGCTCTTGAAATTTTATGCGTAGCATGCTGCACAAGTAGAATTGTAAAACCACGCGTCAATAGCTTGGGGCTTTTGAGTTAAAAAGTACAGAAAGAAAGAAATCTTTCGTTGTGACCCTTCCATGCACATCGCCGCAACCTGCCCCGCGTTGCCGCAAGCATTGTGGCGGTTCATGGCCTCCGAGATTCGCTAACATATGGCAGCTGCAGAAACTGCACTTCTTCAACTGCAGCTCAATTTTCTGAAGCTTAACGGTGTCATAAAAAGTGAGATAGCGCCAGCTTTGCAGAGGTAAAGAAATTCAGTTTAAAAAAAAGGAACAACCACTGTTTCTCTTGGGTAAGGCATTCAAAGTGATAGTGAGGTTATCCGCTGCGTTTGAGATCCTCACACTGTGTTCTAACACTAGGTGAGGGCGACGAAGGTTGACACAGCAGGTCGTACAACTGCTTTTACTCGGTCTGAATTGAGTCGTGCAGCGTTGTGACCAGGCGTGTCACAACGATTGTGAGGGCCAAAGGAAATAACTATATATAAGTACCTTGACATTTAACAATCCATTCCACTGCGTCCAGTGTATGGATTACGGTGCGTCACGCACACTTATCCTCAACGAAAGCGCAAATGTACTTGCGTGCGACACTATTGCCAATGGCGAAAAACGAACGCTTTAGTGTCGGCACTGTGGAGCCGACTCAACGGAGCGTGAATGTGCAGTCCTCAGCGGAAAGAATAGACGAGGTAGGATCACGTTATAAACTTGAAGCCTATTCATAGAGGAGTATATAGAGGAGACTTAGGTCTTGGTCGGCTTGTTTTAGTTGTGTCTCCTGTGGTGGATTTCGCAGCAGGCTGTTACGTCTCCAACACGGGCAAAAGCCTTAATTAGACGATGACCACGAGGCAGCCACTCCAATTCGTCTGCGCCTATCCCCAAGTCAACGCAGTACGGGCACCGACTGTTGACGGGTCCACAAAAGCGCCCGCTACCAGTACCTAAAAGCCCGAACTAATAATGAAACTGGCCAACGGCGAATGCTACCGAAGAACGGCCCCGACCTTGTATTCCAAGGTTGCTCTATACGAACGCCTATTCCGTGCCATAGGAAGCGGAGTGCGGCCCTGGAACCTTAGGCTAGCCACGCATAAAAGCCCACCGGCTTGACCCGCAGATCAGATTTTCTACGATCGTCGGCTCTGCTCGGCGCTATCGTTGTGCTTGAGTGTTAGTTGTTTCCCAACGCTTCGCTCCGTTTGCAACGTGCGGCACGAGGCAGATTGTCCGCGCCAGCCAATATGTCGCGAAAGGAAAACACTGGAGAGCTGCGCTTTAATGTAGCATTAAGGAGTGTCGTAATCATCGGTGAATCGTTTTCGATTTTTTTTTATGCTAGAGTTTTTCTGATTTATTCAGATTTTGATTTCCTCGAGATGGAATTATTCAAATAGCAGCTCGATATTTTGTTCTTTTTCTCAGCTCAACACTAGTATCTTACTCATTAGCGATTTTAATGCGTAGTACTTTTCAGACGACGTCTCCCAGTGATCTCCTATCACTTTTGTCTTGTGCGAGCTTATTCCATCTTACGCCTGCTAACTTCCTCGTTTCATCAGACCATATAATTGTTCGCCGTCCTAAAACTGCATTCCCTTCTTTTAGAAGCCGTTTGTAACTCTAACGGTCTGCTGTTTATATGTCCTACACATTACATTGACTGCCCAACAGTATCTCTCCTCCTTACTGTCAACAAGAACATCGGCTACACCAGTTTCCTCTGTAATCCACGCCGCTATCTTCTTGTCTCCTAACGGTACGCCTGATATCGCTGGATCGCTGGGAAGCGCCTTCATCCTACAGTGGATACAGATAGGCTGAGCACGCTTTAACTTCTCAGACTCTTCTGGTGAAATACGTCATGGTAGTCAGTTACCATTCGACGAATGATTTAAGGTGTTACATTTTTCGTTTTTCCGCGATCTAAAGGGCAACTGCAACAAAATTTTCGACCGCGTAACAAGCCTACTTTCAGATAATTTAGACATGCAGCAGCCTCTGTACGAAATCTTACATTGGAAATACAGGTCAATGCGGCACAAAGAGCTCCCAAAATCGATGATTTTCATACCGTAATTGAGAAAAAAAAAACGCCACCATTATCGCGCGTCGGAAGTGACGTACATTGAAGAATGCGGAAAAGAAGCGCCGGTGCTATTTGCTTTACTTCCTTGTGTTCCGTCCTGGTGTATCAGCGAATAGGTCCTGAACCTCTGCAAGTCGCAGAGTTGGTATACTTTGCTGGTTTGTTGTACTTTGTTTGTATACAACGCCCTAGCGCGCCCGCGATGTTCTTTTAACGCTAAGTGTATTCTTCTAGTGCAGCCAGGTCTCTCTATATGGATGTCTACGTTCAACAGCAGGGTCTCGGGGCATTGTTCCTCCGCTGGAAGAAGAGCCTACTGGGCTCTTCTTAGAAGAGCTAAAGGTGCGGCATAGTCTGGCTTAACGCGGACGCGATCCACGCCTATCGCAGTTACGTTCATCGACGAAAATTGGACGACTTACAGTCTAGTGTGGCTGGAGCACAGGTGCATGGCGCGCTGGGTTGGCTGACCAGCAACATGGTGTTCGGGTTCACTGAAGCAAGCGTGTTTCGTTTGCGCTTTCGACAATCTAGGAAGCGCTTGGTCGCCGCGCTCTTGTCCGCTATAGCGCTGCGGAAATGACTGATCGCCGCGCAGTTGCGGGTCGTATTTAAAGAGCAGGGTAAAATTTTAGTGTTGGGAACGTCTCCGGAATGACGTATCCGACTTCGTCGGCCGCTGCCTGGCACTCTGGAAGCGCCGGACTCACCGGCCGATCAGACAGCTACCGCCATCTGTAGCATCTGTTCCTATTGCTGCGGTGGGAACGGGTCTGCAGACAAAACGAAAGCAGACCGGCCGGGTTAACACCCAACACACCCCTTTTGGGAACCGTGCACACCGGCACACCAGCTCTTGGACACCGATGCACAGACGACAGCTGCGCTGAGTGCAGAGTGCAGCCGTCGGCAATCCTTCCTCAGGACCCGCGTGGAGCCCAGCCAGATTCGTCGATGCGGCGGCAGCCCCAGTGTTGGCTGCAGGCTTTTCATGCCTTCTGTATTGCCTAACATATAGATTACGCTATGACAGCTGGGTTACTAGTTAAAATTTCCCTAGACCTCTAGCGGAAATAATCCGAAACACAACCGAATTAAAATATACCGAGTACGAGCACCGAAGCTGCGTGCACGCAACATACTTCACCAGTGGTTTGCTACTAAATGATTGTGCATACCTCCCGATACCTGGTCTATGCAAATTAAGTTGTTTCGTTTAGCTTTGCTAATTCGCTGCTTTCCACATAGCCATTGACTGCTGCTGTTCGCTGCTGTGAAGCAATGACTCTAATAGTTTTATTAACCGTTTGCATGTGATACGTTGTTTAGTATTCTCATCTCGTTTACAAGTCAGGCAGCACACATATTTTTTAACACACAATGTTATCTGTAGAACTTCCGTGTAATGAAGTATGACAGCGTGCTAACTTATCACACGTTTTCAGAGAGGCAAATTGTTTTCTAATTGCTCCGTTAAAGATTAGGTGTTCGCCTGCGTAAACGTGGTGTACATTTTTGTCGCTATAATGAAATATTTTGTTTCAGCAACCACCTTCTAAGGAACTTACACAATGAAGTCACCGTCAAGAGGACATTGAACATGCATGCCCGTTGGACAAAATGGCAAGGGCTTTAGGGATATTTAAATTGAAGTGCTATATTCGGTAGGCCTAATTACTTCCGGACAGCTCAAAAGGCTTTTGAGCAGACTTTAGTAGCATGTTACCCACCATCCGAGTACATGACGCTTCAGAGATTTTCTTCTTAATGTTTCGAGGGCCTCTCACGAGAAGGATACGAGGCGTTAATGGAATGCCCGCAATTGGGCTGGTGGGCCTCTTTATTAGAGAGAAAGGTATGTGTTGTATATGCGCATCATATTGCTGTAGTGTCCACCATTTGGTGACTCATAAGACGTTATTCACAGGACGATTAAGACTGAAAATCAATGCCATACATTGTGGTGATGGAGCCAAGCTTCCCTTCTTTTTCTCAAAGGCTACGTTACACAACCGCCAAAGGTGCCCCAGATGCCTGCAGGTTATTATTTTAATGTTTTCTTGAAATCTTACGCACAACACGCTTCGCAAGCAGCGTTTTGATTCCTACCGTCAGTAGCGTCAGCCTTTTTACAAAAAAAACAAAGAAAGAAAAAACAGAATGTTTCATGGTGACTTGCATACACATGAGAGATACTTATTCAGCGTTGCCGTAAGAATTGTGGCGTTTCGTTGTCTCGGAGATCCGTCTACGTACAGCAATACACTTTAACTGCATGCAGCTGCAGTTTCTGAGGCTGAATGATGCCATGCAAAGGGAGATGTCGACAGCTTTGCAAATGCAAAAATAGAGAAAAAGAATCCCTGGACAGCTGGGAGATGCTTTCGTCCTACTGTTTACATGAATAGACTGGTGATATTTAATCTTCTCATTCTCCTCTGTTTATACATGTGACCATAGTCAGTTACCACTCCAGGAGTGCTATACGGTGTTACATTTTTCCTTATTCCTCTTGAGTGATTAAGTGATTAGTGTTGACGGATGCTACAGAAAAAGCGGGAAGTTGTACTGAGTACCTCTTGTTAGCAGCGGTGTTAATTTTTGCTAGAAAAATCTTGAGCTTTAGTGGTGTAATCCCTTGATCATTGTAAGTCATGTATCATGGCAAAACAATCTTAGATTGTAATTTACAGTGACTCTGTATAGGAAGTCCCACGTTATGTCCAACTCGGCGCTATTGAAAAAAATATCAGTGGGGATACAGGGATGTTAACGCGTCGCCTTAGAAAAACAAAGTGTTTGAACACCAAGTGCAAATGTACTACCCAGTTTGGATAATAAGGTTCTGCTACTTACTTCAGAAAAAAAAAAGATGGCTGACATTATTTTTACGACACAGCTAGGACGGGATTCTAGCGTCGATGAAACATGCAACATCAACATCAAACAAACATAAATTTCCGTCACATTTTAGCTTGTTTCAGCTTCCCTTGCTCTCGCACACATACCTACAACGACTGTCCACGGCTCCGTTTCTGATAAACGTTTTTTTTTTCCGACAGATTTGGAGAGAGCTCGTGTCACCATCGCCGAAACAAACTCATTGACTCATACTAATAAACCCGCCATCGGGGAAGATAAGCGACACGACGAGGAATTGACGGAAATAGAAGGAGCACATTGGAAAGATGATTTCTGCTTTTTTTTGCAATCAATTCATAAGCACTGTGGCAAATTAAAGAAAGAAGTTAAACAGATATCCGCCTGTTGGATAAAGGGAATTGTTAAAGCAAGGACAGAAGCAATGGTTTCGTTTTCCTCTCTAACATAAGCAGGAGAGTGTGTGTGTGGGATAGAGGGAAAGAAATAGCGATGGAAAATAACCGAGCGAAAGAGAAAAAAATATAAACGAACCATGCGATCCTAGCGACATGCGATGAAATATAGGGACCAAAATTATTTTTAATGTAAAGAGCATCATGATTTACGAAACGTCTCGAATATTTTTTTTTTACTTGCGTTTACGAAGGAGAAGAAAAGGTAATAATAAAGCACGACAATGCGTGGAAAAGCTGCAGAAATTGTGAGATTCGTGTAACTTAAGAAAGCATCTTATGGCTTGGCGGTCCCTTCATTATCGCTTAGATTTGCTTGCTTGTTATCCCGAGCTTTTGCACTTCTAACCATGGCGTTTCCGCTGGCAAAGAATGTTTAGGTCTTAGTACACAACTGTCAAATTTTCTCGCCGCATCCAGCCTCTTCAATGCAGTCATAGCCATTGAGCCGTGACACCGGCCACGAGCACGCGTCGACAGACCACAGTGGACGAACCAGAACGCCAGCAGCTGCTGCAGTATCCCGCGATGCATTGCGTCATGACAGAGTGCATTGCCGCATTGACATGTGTTACACTCACTGTCGCTCTCGCAAGACTGTGTCGTGCGCGCGTTCCTTGCCCACGCAACGCCTCGTCTGCGTTCTCACTGCGCCTTGCTAAGGCCGAATGAAAACGCGCCAAGCGTCTCAGTACTCTCGCTTGCCTGGGAGGTGTTCGCAACTCGAAGGTCCCTCCGCAGTGCGCAACTGGAGATTGTCAACCCAAAATCTCAAGTGGTCCCACGCCCAAACTTTCGCCCACCTCCAAATTCAAGATGACTAACTCTCCAAATTCAAGTTGGCCCCACCCCCTTATTTAAGTTGGCCCAGTCTGAAATTTCAAGTTGGCGCACCCCTAAATAAAGAAGGCCCGTCCTGACATTTCAGGTTGGCCCGCCTCCAAATTTCAAGTTGACACAACCCAAAATTTCATGTCAGCCCATCCTCAAATATCAATTGGCCCACGCCTGCTATAAGCTTCCCCATATAAGTTCTAAAGAGCCTTGAGTATCTCTACGAGTGTTCTTTCTATACTTTGGTTTAAGTTGTTCTTTTTGTTTATAGGCTCCCAGTCATACACATTTACAATATCCTTAGGATTAAATGTCAAAACTTAGTAAATTACGCATTTTTGTGCAGATACAAGGCATTACACTTTTCGCGTGACATGGCTGGGGATCCCGCGAAGGAATGATTACGCGTTAAAAGTTTAAAGAAAATAATAAACATTTCCCCAGAGAACGTGACTCACATGCCCTGCTATGCCGCGACTGAGGTGCAATAGCGTTAGGGCGCAGTTGCAAGCATAGTTTCATCCAACACAAGAATGAAATGCTCGATGGCATGTACCTGATACAGACGAAACCAACGCGCCAGCAAACTAGTAACCGATAAGCATCTGAAGAAAAAAAAACAAAGAAACAGACAAGACAAAACACCAGGAACGTATTGGGAAAAACTCTGACTTTGTCTGAGAAAATGTTAAATAGAACTTCGTATAAAGCCGGTAGCTTCTAAGCCATTAACATTGGCTTCTTTAAAGGAACTATACAGAGAAAAGCTTTTTTGTTGCATTAGAAAGTTATGTTCTAGAATGCTAAATAAGACGAAACAAAATCCACTGTTTTTCTGATAAGGCGCTGGGTGAGCCAGAAAGGGATCAAACACCAAGGACTGATGGCGACACCATCTTGGAGTCCTCTAACTATCCCGACGTGACGTCACTTATTCTTGCTGGATGTTCTCTCACAAATCTTAATTTTATATCGGTAAAGCTGGATTAAACTGCCGTTCTTACAGTGCCGAACCCTAAGCTTAGGACGCAAATACGATGCAAATACGATGAAATACTTTAAATCCGTCACCTCACGGTGGCGTATTGGCACCTGGGCTTCGACACGAAATTCAAGAAATGCAACCTTGGCCTTTAGTTGTTTATTCCGATTACTGGCCTATTAACTGAGAAGTTAACAGTGCCGGAGTTTGAAAAGAAGGTGGTATAAGCATAAAATGACTGTGCCTTTCGTTTTGGCCTGCACTTGAGGGCACAAAGTTTCCCATTTTTCAATATCACGCCCATTCAGAATAGGCTCAGTACTAAAATTTTACAATTTATATGTGTATATGCATATATACCTGGTTTTATGGTCTGGCGGGGGCTGCAGATTGCGCGGCTACGCAGGCATTGTCTTCAAAGGGGTTTGCGTTGAGGGACAGAGTGGGCCGACTGCTGATAGCTTAGTGTGCTCTGTGTTTTCGCTCCTTTGTTCGTGTTGAAGCGAGAGGCAGCATGGAGGTCAATTCGCTCGCAGCTGCTGCCGCGCTTCCTCACGCTAGCATTTTTCACGGCGAGTTACCGCGTAATCGCGAGATATGTGTTAACGTTTGCTTGTGCGCGCTTGGGACACAACTTGTTCATTTTGTCAATACGCTAATGTTTACAAGTTCTTAAAGCCGATAAACTACTATCATTACTTCGTATAGCCCTCTTTTATTCAGATTTGCCTTTCGGGTGAAACTCCGACTGTTCTTTTAGTTGTCTTAAATGTAGTAAAAGGCCTCAAATTGGGCTGTTTTACCGAAACTCGCCAGACCCTCCAGATTCCATGAATCCCAAATCGATCTAAAGTTTCAAAAGATCTCTACATTTTCAAAAATTAGTAAACCGATATACAATCAGTGAATAAGGGATCTATTACACATTTTTTGACCGGGGCAAGGAGCGTCCCAGTTTAGAATTTCCGGGTATCTGTTCATGGCTTGATAATAGGCGAAGCCGACCTGTGGTGCTGAGATGACGTCATCATCATCATCATCATCATCATCATCAGCCTGGTTACGCCCACTGCAGGGCAAAGGCCTCTCCCATATTTCTCCAACAACCCCGGTCATGTACTAATTGTGGCCACGCCGTCCCTGCAAACTTCTTAATCTCATCCGCCCACCTAACTTTCTGCCGCCCCCTGCTACGCTTCCCTTCCCTTGGGATCCAGTCCGTAAACCTTAATGACCATCGGTTATCTTCCCTCCTCATTACATGTCCGGCCCATGCCCATTTCTTTTTCTTGATTTCAACTAAGATGTCATTAACTCGCGTTTGTTCCCTGACCCAATCTGCTCTTTACTTATCCCTTAACGTTACACCAATCATTCTTCTTTCCATAGCTCGTTGCGTCGTCCTCAATTTGAGTAGAACTCTTTTCGTAAGCCTCCAAGTTTCTGCCCCATAGGTGAGTACTGGTAAGACACAGCTATTATATACTTTTCTCTTGAGGGATAATGGCAACCTGCTGTTCATGATCTGAGAATGCCTGCCAAACGCACCCCAGCCCATTCTTATTCTCCTGATTATTTCCGTCTCATGATCCGGATCCGCCGTCACTACCTGCCCCAAGTGGGTGTATTCCCTTACGACTTCCAGTGCCTCACTGCCTATTGTAAATTGCTGTTCCCTTCCGAGACTGTTAAACATTACTTTAGTTTTCTGCAGATTCATTTTTAGACCCACTCTTCTGCTTTGCCTCTCCAGGTCAGTGAGCATGCATTGCAATTGGTCCCCTGAGTTACTAAGCAAGGCAATATCATCAGCGAATCGCAAGTTACTAAGGTACTCTCCATTAACTTTTATCCCCAATTCTTCCCAATCCAGGTCTCTGAGTACCTCCTGTAAAGATGCTGTGAATAACATTGGAGAGATCGTATCTCCCTGCCTGACGCCTTTCTTTATTGTGATTTTGTTTCTTGCTTTATGGAGGACTACGGTCGCTGTGGAGCCGCTATAGATATCTTTCAGTATTTTTACATACTGAGATGACGTGTACCTTTGTTACTAGCAGCACATAGTTCGAGCTGCCAGGCTGCCGCTACGCAGTGAAGATCTGCAGGTTTATTCTGCACCATCGACTGAAATCCGGCGGATGTTGCGTGAGCTGTATCCACGCCATCTAATACTGAGGAGCAGGCATCCATTGAGCTTGCAATAAATCACTTAAAAAAGAAGCTACCCTCAGCGACGGTTGTCATGGTATCGAACTCCAGCGCCGTCCCTCAGCAGATTAAAGTGAATTGACGCTGATTACCCAGCTATGGGTAGCATTGAAATTACTGTCATTAAAATGAAATGTAATGGGGTTTCCCCGACATGCCGATGGATAGATTTGCAGATAAAAATTGGTTCATATGTAGGATGACCTGGTATATTGGATTAATAGAGCCAAATTACTCGCTTCTTCACGCTGAAGTTTCTTACAGGGCTAGAATTTTGTAATGGGTTATGTTTATCAACACGCCATGGAGAATGACTTCGTGTTTCGTGCAGAATAGGTTCGATGCGCTTTGTATTTAGCTACGCCAGTAAAAAAATATTTCGCCTCAAGACGATGGTGGCGCCAGCTGTCCTGGCTTCCGCAGAAAGACTATGTTCACTGTAGCCCCGAGAGATGGCGTCACCGTTCCATTGCGGCGGAATCGACATGGTTAGAGCGGCGCAGTTGCAGCCGATGAGCGCATCGACTTTCTTCCGTAAAAAAACAAGCAAGTTATTGATATAAGCGTGATAATAAACTAGACCAATTGGAAAAAAATTCCAGCTATATTGTAAAATTAAGCGCGAACGATCGACTGGTTTAGGTCGGAGTGTCATATATACATGGCAACGTTATTTCTGCTACAAACGCTACCCATTTATGCTAGTGAATGTCTGGTCGACGGACCTCAATTATACACCCCTAAATGCAGTGGCTGCCCAGAAGTGCTGTGTCATCTCGACGACACTCAAAGTACATCACTCCAACCTGTGGATCTCGCTGGATTGTCGGAATTTTTTGTGTTCACTGCCTTGTCTTGACTTACTGCGCTTGCAGTCTCCTACCGAATTGGTCGTGCCTTTGTACCGGAGCGCTCACTGAGAAAAAGGAAGCGTTTGTTAAGTGGTCGAGTGTTTGACCTGACACTTTTGCACTATTGAATATCGAGTTGCCCTGCATTGCTTGCACAGCGCGCGTTTCTTTCCATGGAACTGCCTTCTTCTTTAGCTGGCTCGTACCACTATCGATGAATGCCTAAATCTTATTGGTAGAGCGTATCGGTGCTGTAATCTCGTTCTTTCCACTCGCCCCCTCTTCCCGCTCCCTGAGGTGCTAGTAGGCACATTGCCCCTGGCCGTGGTGTCGTGGTAGCCTGTTATTTTCTATTTGCTCCACTGTGCGTGGTCAGTCAGAAGTTCATGCTGGTTCGGAATGAGCGAACCAATGGTTTCCTGCGGTAGCAGGAAACCACTGGTTACTTTCCACGTGACTCCATGGCTGTGCCGACTGGCGCCACTAAAGGTTACCACAGACCAAACAATCTCGAATGGACCGGAAACTATGTGTGCCGAATCCTACAAAACAGGCACCGTACGCGCAGAAGGCCCTCGAAAGCGGGAGGGACGGCGTCTGCGGAGGTTATCTCGCCGAGGCTACTGCAATCACGTGACGCTTAAGGTTCTTTTTTTTTCCTTCCTCCATGGTGCGGCCAACCGACTCCGTCGTCGTTTGCCGCCAAGTGCACAGCACATCTGTCGAGGCCTTCGAGACCTTGTAACCCTAAACATCAGGACCCGCGATTAAGCCGTCGAAGGCGTCACCTCATCGAGTGGGTCGATGGTGCCAATGGGCTTCTAACACCATTACAATTGCTATCGCAATAAAGGTATTATGGACATGAGCTCAGCTGAAGTAGAAGCAAGGAGCATACATAATAGGGGACTGCAGGCGAAAGTTCGTGCTGGGGATACAAGTACCTAAATGCACAATTGAAACAATGTAACGTCCCTATCAACCGTTTTAGGGCGCACCTCTTAGTCCGCCATTCCAGCGGCGAGCGTCGCGGCGTTGTTCCTCTGAAGCGAGCGAACGAGCACAGCGAAACATGAAAGCGAACGCGGAGCGCAGCTGGAGATTAAAGCAGAGAGCGCGTGGAGGAAAGCACAGGAGGAGGCTACAGTGAAAACATGAGGCGGAAGGGTGGAGAATGAAAGTATGGCGAAAGGGTGAGGAGGAAGGAAGAGTGTCGCACGAGACTACGAGATGGCGCCATAGTATTGTAATCTGATCGTATGCGCGACGCCGATAGTGTATTACTTTCTGGATACTACCGCTGGAGGAACCAGACAGAGTATGTGTGGTTCCTCGTGTGTGTCCCGTCTTGACGTGCTGCTCTTTCTCTGATAATGAGCCCAACTAGCCCGTCAATCAATCCTTGACATGACGATTCCTGCATCTTTTGAAAAGTTTATAAGGCTCGTTTCATGCTATATATGCGGTTATGTCCACCATTTCGTGGGATACAAAACGTTATTTCGCATCAGATACCGCTGCCCACGGACATGTAATGGGAATGGAGCCACTGAACCAAAGCTGTCACTAAAGGGTACATCACACTACCCCCAAGCATTCCCTGCAACTCTGCGGGTTATTTTTTTAAAGACACTCGAAGTTTTAGGCGAAACATGCTGCGCAAGTAGAATTGAACAGCTACCTGTTAATAGCGTGGGTCTTCCTACCTAAAACAGAAGATAGTGAAAATCTTTCGTTGTTACTCTTGCATAAACATGGCAGAAACTTGTCCTGCGTTGTCGTATGGATTCTGCCGCTTCGTGGCCTCCGTGAGTCGTCAACATATAACAGCCGCCGAAACACCTAAACTGCATCTTGAGTTTTTGGGGCTGAATGGTGCCGTACAAAGGGGAAAAGGCGTGGGCGTTTTCCACTAAGAAAAGAAGATGCCTGAAGCGCCATGTGAATCCCTGCCATCCCAGCGATGGATGATGAAATATGGCGAGAAAGAATGAACGAAGAGCGTCCCGTAGAGCGCCCCCAAATTTCATATGAAGCCGGCATCTTATAAGGCGTTAAGATTAACTACTTTAAAGCAATTTTAAAAAGACAAATTTTTCTGCGGAACATTCAGGTTGTGTTTCTGGGATACCAAAAAAAAGAAAACAATAGCTAAAGCCTTGACGAGTCAAAAGCGTTGCAGTATGGGTGAGTTCGTATGTCATGACTTTTTTAGGCTTGTAGCCCCGCTCACAAAGAGCAAAAAGGAAGGTGAAAGCGGTAATGAAAGTGAACGGAAAAGAGAGTGAGCGCTGAATTCCAACTGATCGTTTATTTCGTGACACAGACGCCTACTTATACACTTAGCGAACCATGTGACATCAAGAGATTACACAAAACCAAACAATAAAGCCGATAATAACCATGTGAATATATATCAGACAGCCTGTGGCGGCAGTCTGGGATACGCCAATTAATTGCTTGATAATGATAATGAAGGTAAGCTTACATATGCATGGCCCAGACCAACGATAGCCTTTGCTTCGATGATTTCTGTTGTGAGCTGATTACGACTACGACCTAGAATGGCGCATTCGTCTAAGGCTGGTTCGCAACCACACGTTTTGCAGTGCTGTGCACGAAACCCCCCAGCTGTAACGAATGCATGAACTTTATTCCCCTTTTAAGAGAGGGGAGTGGCCGGTGGGGAGAGAGGGAGGTCTAAGTACTCCAGTACCAGCAGGCATCCGTGACCACATTATCTAGCTAGACGTCCGTTTACCAGTCGTGGAAGGCATCCGCCACCTCCTCAGCCGACCTCCGGACTCGGTCCTCTAGGGTGGTTTGCAGCTGCGCAGGGCAGTCTCCCACAGTTCCTCGCTACTAATTAGTGGTTTGAGCGTGCGGGGGGGGGGTGGAGGAGTTTTGACGGGACATTGCCACATGATATGGGAGAGATCTGCTATAGGAACAGTGCAAAAGCGACACTTAGGTGTCGGGCATGTGGCGGGAAAGAATAAGTGCTAAGTGCGCGGGATAAGAAAAGTGCAAGTTTGAAGTTGGCGCCACAGTATTTCTCCCTGGCGCGTTCTAGGCACAGAGAGAGGTGGATAAAATAGGCGTTGGTGTCTGTAATGTGTGCAAATTTCATGGAATGGGACGAGTGTGTCTTTATTGGTGTGTTGTTAGGAGTCATTTGGTTCTAGAGTTAGGCCCAAATTTGCGGCTACGCGGTCCATGAATCCTCGAGCAGCGGCATGAGCTATTTCGTTGCCTTGGAGTCCTTGATGGGCTGAACCTAACGAGAGCGATGTCTTTTTCTCGTGGGTGAGCGACAAGTAGAGAATGCTCGAGGTTGTTAATGTAGCCGTTACAGAAGTTCCGGACAGCAGTCTTAGGGTCACTAATGATGACGTCGCAATCAGTTAGCACCGATGCGAGTACAATGGCGACGTCTTCCGCGTCGCCCGCCGAGGTGGTCTCGACTGATGCTGAACAAACAGTGTTGCCCTGGTTGTCTACAACCACTAGAGCACAACGATGTCAAGTGGTGTAGGCTGCAGTGTCCACAGAGTAGACTCCTACAGCCTGTCCATAGCTGTGTTGTAGCGCCTTGGCTCGAAGTTTGCGGCATTTGATGTGAAATTTCGGGTGCATGTTTCTGGGTAGGGGCTGGATGTGGTATTGGCCGTGTATGTTCGGAGAAAATTGTCGCTTTTGCTCTCGTTGAATGGTGGAGTATGATGAAGTTGTCTCAGGATCTCACGCACAGCTTCTGTAGTGGTGAGTCTGTGGTATTGCGATGAAAGATGTGCATCGGTTAATTCTTGAAGGGTATTTAGTGTGGCCGTGGCCATCACCCCTTGCGTGGATGCTCTAATTGGAACACCAAGAGCGGCTATGTGTATCTTGTGGATCAAGCAATTCACAGTATGCTCTTCCTGCCTGGAGAGTGAAGGTAGTGCGAAGCGGATTTTTCTCAAGACAAAAGCCTTGATCAGCTGAATTAGCTCCTTCTCTCGAAGCCCTCCATGTTTGTTGGAGATCCTCCGTATCAGGCGAAGCGTATAATCTACTGTTGTTTGTAGTGCTTGCAAGGTATGCTGATTTTCTCGGTTGCGTTGCAGGTGTATTCCTAGGATCGTTATCCTGTCTACCTGGGGTTTAGGGTACCCTTAAATCATGAGCTGGACATTCGGGGGTGAAGTCCTGAAGCATCTCGTGGGGGGCAGATGGAGAAGCTGTGATTGGTTGGGGGAGCACCTGAGACTCAATTCGTGACCTACTTGTCCGACCTGATCAATTGTTGCTTGGAGAATGTCTTGGATGCACCCGTCAGAGCCTCCGGTCATTCACAGTGTAATATCGTCCACCTACAGTGTCAATCGGAGGTCAGGATTCTTCCTGAGAGTGAAAGTGAAAGGTCGCATAGCCAAATTGAAGAGGAGGGACGAACGTACTGCCCCTTGGGGCGTGCCAGTGCTTCCTAAACTTATTTGACTAGATTGTTCGCTGTCTAATAGGAGCGTCGTAGTATACTTCATGAGAAGCTGCGCATATAGTGGTAGATGTGCTCCCCGCAGTTTATACTGCTAAGTTCGCGTAGCATGGCCAAGTAGGACACGTTATTGAAGGCGCCCTTGAGGTCGAGGCCGAGCGACGCTTGTGTATCGCATGCGTCGCTTTGTTCGATAATGTCTTCTTTGAGACTTAGCATGACAACCTGACAAGAAATTGATTTGCAAAAGCTAGTCATTTCCGAAGGTAACAAGTGATTATGTTTTATGTATTTGGAGAGGCGTAGGTGGATTACGTGCTTCAAGATCTTCCCTATGCATGAAGTGAGAGAGACTGGACGGAAGTTGGCAATGTGAATTGGCTTATTCGGCTTTGGAATGAAGATCACTTTGGCAGCTTTCCATTGTTGGGGTATGTCCCCCTCTTCGAAACAGTGGTTGTAATACTTGGTGAGTTTGCGAATGAACTGCTCATCGCGGTTGCAAAGCGCTTTATTGGTCACAGAGTCTGGACGTGGTGGGGTCGAGCAGGTGCTGGAGCAATTGTCAGGTCTTTTTAGTGCTAAGATTGCCATGCGCTCCTTTGCAAACCTGAATTCATTGCTGTGTCGCCGATTTGAAAGCGTATTGTTGGTTCTGAGAGTCTAATTTGGCGATTCTGATTCGGAGTTTGTGATTGTAACATGCAGTTAGTCATTTCGTAAGCAAAGCTTTCCCTGCTTCTCTCATGTGTAGAAGCTTGGAATCCATTTTGGCCAAGGGTGTGTCTCGCGGGAGAATGGTGGGTTGGGCCTCTACGTCTACCTGCAAGGCGTTCGCCCATTGCTCAATGTCGATAATGGTTCCTCCGTTAGTGTTGCAGCAAGATTTTCTGAATTCCATCCAAATGGTAAGCCTTAGTGGTTTCGTGGCTAGCGGTCTGTGCTTAAAATCAACACGGAGTTCAAGGATGTAATGGTCGATTCCTAAGTTGTTTGGGGGGTTTTGCCACGTCGCCTGAGTGATGCGGTGAGTTAGGCTCAGGTCGGGAGATGCATCCCTACTGACGCTATTTGCTAGCCCGGTAAGAAGAGTAAGGTCACTGTAGATAGCAAAACCTTGATTTTGTATGTTCTGCCACAGAGCTCTTCCCTTGGGGGTGGATGCAGAGTGGCCCCATATTTGATGGGGGGCATTGAAGTCGCCCGTTAGGAATAGCGGCTGTTTATTGGCGTTACCTTTGGCTTGAGCAAGCATGTGCTCAAAGCGGTGTTGTCAAGCATTGGGAGGGCTATAAATGTTCAATGAGCATAGGGTGGGTTGTTTGTGGCTTTGAGGTAGAATTTTGATGAAATCGTGGGGGATTTCAGTACTGGTGAATGTGTCCCATTTAACAGAAAGATGTCGTCTTGCATGTATGGCAGTGTTGGGCTTGTCTATGTGAGGGTCTTGAAACGTGTTGTATCCAGGCAGCACGACTTTCCCATGTGTTTCCTGCAAGGCTATAATGTCAGGGGGCGTGTTAAGACTCTCTAGACATAGTGTTGGACATGCGCGATTCTTTCAGAACCCCCTGCAGTTCCACTGCCGGTTGACTAGACTACGGGATCGCTTCATTATTATTGTCGTTGTTTTGAAGTATGGGTACTTGCTACGTTGCGGAGCTTCTTCCACAGCTGTCGATTAACTCTTGGAATCTGCAGAACTGCGCAGATGCCTCACAAATGAATGCATCAAGCTTGCTCTGTAGCCGATTTTCAAGGGCAACAAGTTTGTTTTCCAGGATGTCCATGGGGTCAGTGAAGACAAATATAGCGTATTCAATGCTATCCTCGGTGTCTGTTATTTGGGCATTCTTCTTTTTGGCGGGTGGTGGTTGCATGTGTGACTTTTTCTTCCTTTTTACGTGTGGGCTGAATTGTGGTTTCTTCGAGATGAGATTGTTAATCTAATATCCGGATATTTTGTTGATTATCTAAGAGAAGATTAGTTTTTTTGGCTCATTAGCGATTTTAATGTGTAGTATTTCTGAGGCGCCCTCTCTCAATGATATCCAATCCCCCTGGTTTGTACGAGCTCATTCTACCTTACGCTTCCAAATTTCCTAACTTCATCACGCCACAGAATTCTTTGCAATCAAACTTTGTTCTCATACCTTGGGAACCGTTCAAGGTGTAACTCTGATGGTCCACCGTTTGGATGCTGTAGGCGTTATGCATTGCATGGACTGCCCAACTCCGTCTCTTCCTCCTATTGTCAACAGTAACATCGGCTACATCCGCTCGCTGTCTATTCCCCGTCGCTCTCTTCTTGTCTTTTAACCTTACGCCTGATATCCCTGGAAAGCTGGGAGACGCTTTTGTCCTACAGTTTACATGAATAGACTGATAATACTTGTTCTCACATTCCTCTGTTTATACATGTGGCCGTAGTGAGTTACCACTCCAGGAGTGCTATAAGGTGTTGCATTTTTCCTTATTCCTCTACCCTAAGTGATTAGTGCTGTCCGATGCTACAGAAAAAGCGGGCAGTTGTACTAGGTAGCTCTGGTTAGCAGAGTTGTTAGTTTTTGCTAGTAAAATTTTGAGCATTAGTGGTGTAATCACTTGATCATTGTAAGTCATATATCATGGCAAAACACTCTTACATTGTAATTTATAGTGACTCTGTATAGGAAGTCCCACGTTATATCCAACTCGGCGCTATCGACAAAATATCAGTGCGGATTCAGAAATGTTAACGAGTCGCCTTAGAAAAAAAATTGTTTGAACACGAAGCGCAAATGTACCACCCAGTTTGGATAATAACGTTCTGGATATTACTTCAGAAAAAAAATGGCTGACATTATTTTTACGACACAGCTAAGACGGGATTCTAGCTTCGATGAAATATGCAACAACAAATGCGACGTCATCAATTTCTGTCACATTTTCTTTTCTTTCAGCTTCCCTTGCTCTTGCACACATTCGTACAACGACTGACCAAGGCAGCATTTCGGATAAGTGTTTTTTTTTTTTTCGCGACACGTTTGGACAAAGCGCCTGTCACAACCGCCGAGAAAAACACATTGATTCAGTCTAATGAGTCCGCCGTCGAGAAATATCAGCGACACGAGGAATTTACGGCAATAGAAGGAGCACGTTGGAAAGCTGATTTCTGCTTTTTTATTGCAATCAATTCGTAAGCACTGAGACAAATAATAGAAAAAAAGCTTCACCAGATATCTGCTTCTTGGGGAAAGGGATTTGTTAAAACACGGAGAGAAGCAAGCGTTTCTTGTTCCTCTCTAACATAAGCAGGAGAGTGTGTGTGTTGGAGAGAGAGAGAAATAGAGATGGAAAATAACCGAGCGAAAGAGAAAAATATCGACCAACCCATGCAATCCTAGCGAGGTGTGATGAAATATAGCGACTAAAATGATTTTAAAGAAAAGAGTGTCATGAAGGTTTATGAAACGTCTCGAATATTTTTTTTTACTTGCGTTCACGAAAGAGAAGAAAAGCTAAAAATAGAGCACGTCGATTAGTGAAAAAGCCGCAGGAATTCTGAGCATTGTATAGTATAAGAAAGCATGTTATGGCTTGGCAGTCCCTTCGTTTTTGTTTAGTTTTGCTTGCTTGTTTTGCCGAGCTTCAGCACTTCTAACCATGACGTTTCCGATGGCAAATTATGTTTAGGATTTAGTACACAATTGTCAAATTTTTTTGCCGCATCCGGCCTCTTCAATGCAGTTGTAGCAATTGAGCCGTGACACCGGACACGGGCGCACCTCGACGGAACAGAGCGTAAGAACAAGTACACCAGCAGCCGCCGCAGTATAGCGTGAGCCATTGCGTGAGGGCAGCGTGCATTGCCGCATTGTCATGTTACACTGACTGTCGCTCTCGCAATCCTGTGTTGTGCGCGCGTTCCTTGCCCACGCAACGCCTCGTCAGCGTTCTCACTGCGCCTTGCTAAGGCCGAATGAAAACGCGCCTAGCGTCCCAACACTCTCGCTTGCCTGCGAGGTGTTCGTAACTCGAAGGACGCTCCGCAGTGTGCACGTGGACATTGTCAACCCAAAATCTCAAGTTAGCCCACACCCAAACTTCGGCCCACCTCCAAATCTAAGTTGAATAACTCTCAAATTTCAAGTTGACCCACCCCTAAATTAAAGAAGGCCCTTCCTGACATTTTAAGTTCACCCGCTTCCAAATTTCAAGTTGACACAGCCACAAATTTTATGTCAGCCCATCCTCAAATATCAATTGGCCCATCCCTGCTATAAGCTTCGCCATGCAAGTTCTAAGGAGCCTTGAGTATATCTACGAGTGTTCTTTCTATTTCTTGGCTTAACTTGTTCTTTTCGTTTATAGGCTACCATTCATCTACATTTACAATTTCCTTAGGATTGAATGTCAAAACTTTGCAAATTACGCAATTTTGTGCAGATACGAGACATTACACTTTTCGAGTGACACCTTTGGGGAGTTCCCCAAGGAATGCTTGCACATTACCAGCGTAAAATAATAATAAACGTTTCCCCAGAGGACGTCGCTAACATGATCTTCTATGCTGCGACTGAGGTGCAATAACGTTAGGGTGCAGTTTAAAGTATAGCTTGATCCAAAGCCACGATGAAATGCTTGCTTCTTGTAAGATGGCATGTACGTCAGACAGAGGAAACCAACGCGTCAGCAAACTATTAACAGATAAGCATTTAAAGTAAAAAAGAAACAGCGATGAGAAAATACCAGAGACGTATTGTCAAAAACTCTCTGACTTTGTCTGGGAAAGTCTTAAATAGAACTTCGTATGAAGCTGCTAGCTTCTAAGGCGTTAATATTAACTTCTTTGAAGCAACCTTAAAGGGAAAAGCTTGTTCTGGTACATTAGCACGTTATGTTTCCAGAATGCTAAATATAACGAAGCGAAATCCACTGTTTTGCTGAGAAGGTGTTGGGTTAGCCATAAAGGGTTCCAACACCAAGGGCTGGTGGCAACGCCATCTTGGAGTCCTCTAATCGTCCCGACGTGACGTCACTGATATTTATTGGATGTGCTCTGGTATCCCCAGATTTTATATCGGTAAAAGTGGACTACACTGCCGTTCTTACAGAGCCATACACTTAACTTGGCAAGTTTCGAGAAATATTACTGCGCTACAACGAGCAAAATCCGATGAAATACTTTAAATCCGTCACCTCACGGCTTCGGCGCGAAATTCAAGAAAAGCAACCTTGGCCTTGATTTGTTTCTTCTGATTATTAGCCCATTAACCGCGAAGTTAACAGTACGGGAGTTTTGAAAGAAGGCGGTATCGGTCTACAATGACTGTGTCTTTCTTTTTGGCCCCACTTGAGGTCACAAAGTTTTCCGTTTTTCAATATCAAGCACATTCAGAATAGGGTAAGTACTAAAATTTTACAATTTACCTGTGTATAAAAATATATACCGGGGTTTAGGCTCCGCTGGTGGAGCCGTATTGCGCAGCCGCGCAGGCACTGTCTTGAAAGCGATATGCGTTGAGGGACACAATGCGCCGACTGCTGATAGCTTAGTGTGCGCTGTGTTTTCGCAGATTTGTTCGCGTTGAAGTGAGAGGCAACACGGAGGTCAATTGGCTCGCAGCTGCTGTTGCTGCCACACTCCCTCGCGCCAGCGTTGTTGACGGCGAGTTTCCACGTAATCGGGAGGGATGTGTTCAGGTTTGCTTGGGCGCGCCTGCCACAATGCTTGTTCATTTAGTCAATATGCAAAACTTTAGAAGTTATTAAGGCCGATAAAACTACTATCCTTACTTCGTATACCCGTCTTTGAGTCAGCTTCGCCTTTCGGGCGATACCGCGACCGTCCTTTTAGTTGCCTTAGTTGTAGTAAAGGCCTCGAATTAGCCTGTTTCAACGAAAATTGTCAGACACTCCTGGCCAGATTCCCAGATTCTATGAATTCCAAATTAATCTGACGTCGTAAAAGAAATCTTTGTTTTCAAAATTTAGTAAACCGACATGCAATCAGCAAATCAAGGATGTCTTACAGATTTTTTTTCCGAGGTAAGGGGCGTCCCATTTGAGAATTTGCGAGTATCTGTGCATCGCTTGATAAAAGGTGAAGCCGATCTGTGGTGCTAAGATGACCTGCACATTTGTTACTAGCAGCACATAGTTCGAGCTGCCAGGCTGCCGCTATGCAGTGAAGATCTGCAGGTTTATTCGGCTCTGTCAACTGAAATTCGGTGGATGTTTCGGCAGGGTTATGCACGCCCACTAATAGTGCGGAGCAGGCATCAATTTAGCTTGCAATAAATCACCTACAAGAGAAGCTACCCTCAGCGACTGTTGTCATGGTTTCAAACTCCGGCGCTGCCCCTCAGCAGATTCAAGTGAAAACGTTGATAACCCAGCCATGGGTAGCGTTAAAATTACTGCCATTAAAATTAAATGTAAAGCGGTTTCCCTCACTTGCCGGTGGATATATTCGCAGATACAAATTGGTGCATAAGTGGGATGACCTGGTATATTGGATTAATACAGCCAAATTACTCGCTTCTTCACGCTGAAGTTTCTTACAGGTCGGGAATTTTGTAATGGGTTTTGTTTATAACACGCCAGGGTGAATGACTTCGTGCTTCGTGCAGAATAGATTCCATGCGCTTTGTATTTAGCTACCCCAGTAAAAAATATTTCGCCTCAAGACGACTGTGGCGCCAGCTGCCCTGGCTACCGCAGATACACCATGTTCACTGTAGCCCCGAGAGATGGCGCCACCGTTCCGTTGCGGTGGAACTGACATGTTTACAGCGGCGTAGTTGCAGAAGATGAGCGCATCGACCTTATCCTGGAAGAACCAAGCAAGCTATTCACACAAGCGTGTTAATAAACTACACCAATTAGAAAAATTTCAGCTCTCTCCTAAACTTATGTGTGAACGATCGACTGGCTTATGTTGAAGAGTCATATATACTTGGCAATCTTATTACTGCTACACACGATACGTATCTATGCTAGTGAATGTCTGGTCGACGGGCCTTTGGTTATACACCCCTAAATGCTGCGTCTGCCCAGACCCTCCAAGTGCAGCATTCCGACCAGTTGATCTCGCTGAATCTTCTGCATTTTTTGTGTTCACTGCCTAGTCTTGCCTTAATGCGCTTGCAGTCTCATACCGAATCGGCTGTGCCTTTGTAACGGAGCGCTCGCCGAAGAGAAAGGAAGCGCGCGTTAAGTGATCGAGGGCTTGCCCTGGCACTTTTGCACCAGTGAATATCGAGCTGCCCCGCATTGCTTGCACAGCGCCCATTTCTTTCCGTGGAACTGCCTTCTTCTTTAGCTGCCTCGTACCACAATCGATGAATGCCTGGATCTTATTGGTAGCGCGTCTCGGTGCTGCAATATCTCTCCTTTCCACTCGCCCCCTTTCACCGCTTCCTGAAGCGCTAGTAGGCACTTTGCTCCTAGCTGTGATTTCGTGCTAGTTTGATATTTTCCTTTTGCTCCACTGCGCGTGGTCAATGAGAAGCTTATGCTGATTCGGAACGAGTGAATTATTCACAGTAAAAGACAATATCTTGGGAAGAACAAGCTCAGAAATCTTATACGACGGCGACAACAACAACAATAATCAATCAAATGTGTTTATTAAATTTCCCAGGAACAACTTCGAGGAACTTGGGGCTGGCGCTCTCGTCAACACAATGCACAAAAAGATGAACAGTGCAAGCTAACAAACACATACACATGCGCGCACACATAAAGAAGAGAATAATAATTTCGCCAATACTGATTTTAACAGCGCATAAAATGTGTGCAAGAAAAAAGCAAAAATGGAGAAACATAAGAAAGGATTACAGAATGACAGAACACGCAACAGATATGAGTTTTTGTTCAGGTATTGAAATTGCTTTGGAACTCCTTTGAGGAAAATATTAAATTTAGGCGTGAAGATACTAAGGCACTCTGAATGGGCGTTATATGTCTCCTGCACTACAGATAGAAGTTAGAAGATAGAAGCTGGATAGAAGATAGAAACACGCTGTTTCCTTGCGCATATCAGTGGAATGTAAAAGCACACATTATAAAGTAAGTGCGAGCAGTAGATTTTTCTAAATATTATTTCGTGAAAAAAAATGAACGTCCAATTTACTGCGGCTACAAGTGAGGTTAGTTAACGTAAGTGTTTATGTTGATTTTGTGGAGATGGAATCTTTCGACAGAATCAATGTTTAAATATAGATGTGAATATTTTATTTCTCATCTTCGAGAAGTTCGAAATTTGACTTACAAGTGCCCCCCCCCCTCCCCAAGACGATGGAGGCGTCTCAAGAACTGGAAGGCATAGGCTCTTATATAAAGTTACAAATGACACATGTATGAAGTCTCTCGTCACCCGACACACAGCGCAGAGCTTTCGAAGTTCACGCTGCCTCCTCTGTTGAGCGTGGATTCAGAAACTCACACAGCTGTCGAAGTACTCTCGAAGGTACTTCGTTCCCTGAGCTCATGGCAGGAGTTCGTCTTCAACACTATCGGGAAATAAAGTCTACTTAGCCTTCCGCGTGAAGCATACAACTTTCGTTTTCGATTCATTTGTGTCGAGCTTGTTTTCAGCGCAGCATGACGCAAAGTTTGAATGTCCTTTTGAAGAGCGGAGCAATCACTAACATTTCTTACCGCTTTGAAAAGATTCGCGTCATCTGAATATAACAAAATTTAAGAGATCTTAATGGCTGCCGAAACGTCGTTAATAAACAGCAAGAAATGAAGAGGGCCCCGGACCGACCCTTAAGGAACACCACCCTGGAAAGGCGTCCTTGTTTGAATTCCCACGGAACTGAATTATGTTTTATGCTGTATTCTAACTGCAACGCTATCATGTCTGTGGGTTGCGTTGAAGTCGTACTTTGTAATTTTTCTGGCATAATTAACTTTGAGGAATTTAACTAGTTCAGTAATTCCTCTGCACCACGCGGGGGGCCTGCGTGGTTGCCATTAGGAATGATTTTTCGCCAAGTGACGTCCATCGCCGACATCATATGTCTTGCTATACGGGGCCCTTAAACCTACCGCGTTAGTAGTGTACGATCGCAATACGCGCAGTCGCTGTGCCGTAATTATACTCTGTATGATTGGTGACGCGGGAAATTGCGAGGAAATTCGCCGTGGCAGTGATGTACGTTTGTATGAGACAGGGAGAGTCAAATGGAATTTCATGGCCTTGAAAGGTGTTCGAGTGATTTGCTGTTACGTCTAGGCGCCGGGAGACCGTTCCCAGCGAGGTAAGAGCGGAACATTGAGCTCATAAGAGGGCTTACCACGCGTGTACACCCTCAAGCAACGCACCAAGCGGCCGATATGAACGATACATATCTGAACTCTGTACCTAAATCGAGAGAAACGTGGTCAGTCTTGCGAATGGAAACGTTCTATATTACGAAATTTTCTGTATGCTTAGCCCAGGAAGCGCTAAATATTTTCGCCGTATTGCACCGTCGTACACCTCACATAAACTGGGAGCAGCACCACTTTTGAGTTTGCTATATTGTACCTTTTATGGCAAAGTGATCTCTCTGAAGCGCGACCATTACTGACTCGGATGAAGAAATGTAATGCCGAGCTACGCCTCTCTCTCTCTCTCTCACCCCGCGTAAGGCCCACTCTAGAGTTTAGCTCCGCTTGCGTCATGCTTGGATGTACAGGGGCTCCATCTGCGCACGGTACACATGTATGATCGGGCAATGACTCCGTTTCTCTACAAAAGAATTGCAAAGTAAGCTGTATGGGAAAGTTACGTTTGCAAAGTTATGTGCGATAATGCTGTTGCTGTATGTGGGATAATGGACCGTCTTAAAGAGGTTCCACGCGAAAAAGAATTACACGTCTTTTTTGCTGCCTGATTCATTGATTATGGTAATATAGCTGGCTTGCTATTTAGAATTTCCATAGACTCCGGCGCCGGTTTCGGTAAAAATCACAAACCCAAGCGAATGAAGATATACCGAGCACAGACACCGATGATGCGCACACGGCACTTACTACAATAATCGTTCGTTTAAAATAGTGCCAAAAAATACATCGACAAGTAAGAGCACAGGACCAGCGCTGGTCCTATGGTCTTCCTTGGTTATGTGTTTTTGTAGCTGTTTAAAATGAATGGCGTGTACCAACTAGCTCGCACCCGAACCCTTGCAAGATTTCCCTAACTGTTTGCTGTGACATAATTTAACATACGTTCCGATAACTCCTACGTGCAAAATAGATTGTTCCCCGCAGGGGCGTCTGCGTCAGCAGGCGTTTGGTGCGTTGCGACACCACGGACCCGAGCACATGAGGGTTGGACCGTCCCGCGTGTAGCCGTGCGCGGCTTAGCCGTGTCCGGGGAAATGGGATCCTGGAGGTTGAGCCGATGCCGGGTGCTCGGACCTTTAAGGCCTCCCGGCGGAGGCAACACACCTCTTTGGCCTCTGCTTCACGTAGACGGCACCCCCGGACTGACCCACCCAGGGGAAAACGGTAGTTGCCTTTTCCTGTCTCTCTCTTCCTCTAGTCTTCGTCTTTCTCTCACTTTTCATCTTTCCTGTCTTCTCCTAGCTTCCGCTTGCTTCCTATTTTTTCAGGCAGCAAGGGTTAACCTTGTGTGAATAACCAACCTAGGTTATCTCATATTTGGTTATAGTGATAACGTACGGCTGGCGTTTGCAGGACATGTTCTTACAGTCCCTGTAGCGTCCCCTTGTAGGACTCCACGGTGGGTGGCTGGCGTTATTGCCGAAAATTCAATCCCTTTATGGCAACCTCTTTCCCTCCACTCCCTGATCGCCCTCACAAAAGAGGGCGCACCGATGAAGTTTTCCAGTTCCTTGGACGTCAAAGACCAAACTTTCCACGTTACCATGTGATCCATTCAGAAAAATCCGATAAACAAGTACGAAACATTTCCCCCTTTCTAGTTTCTAAGTCCTTAACTGACGTCCTTGGTCCAGGCTACAAGGTATCAAGGCTGGCAAGTGGTGATCTCCTGTTAGAGCTCCATGATCCGAAACAATACGAAAAGTTGCCCAGTCTAGCATCATTTGGGGATATTCCATTGACAGTAACTCCACACCGCACTCTGAACACCACCCGCGGCGTTGTCTCGGATGACGATCTGCTTCAGCTGACAGAGGCTGAGCTCCTGGAGGGCTTTAGTGAGCAGAATGTTGTCAATGTCCGAAGAATTAAAATAAGAAGGGATGGTAAAGAAATTCAAACGAAGCACCTGATACTCACATTCGGTTCAAGTATTCTGCCCGAGTCTGTAGAGGCCGGGTACATCAAGCTCCGCGTCAGACCATATGTGCCAAATCCCCTAAGATGCTTCAAATGCCAGCGTTTCGGTCACAGTTCGCAGAGCTGCCGGGGCCGCCAAACATGTGCAAAATGCAGTGCCCTTGAACACGCCACTGAAGCTTGTGATAACTCTCTCCACTGTATAAACTGTGACGGGGATCACGCCGCGTACTTGCGGTCGTGCCCCTCCTGGAACAAGGAGAAAGAAATTGTAACCATAAAAGTAAAAGAGAACATATCGCTCAAAGAGGCACGAAGGCGGGTAGCATACCTGCCAAAGAAAAGCTTTGCCGAAGTGGCGCGTCAGGGGGCAGCGCCAAAACGGCCTACGGCGGCTACCCGACTCGCAAACAGTGAGTCGGCAGTCACGCCATCTGCCCGCGCGGCGGTTGCAGCTAGCGCTGCTCCGTCAACCGAGGAGAAGGCATCATCGACCCCGAAGGTGGGCGCAGCCGAGGCTGCCTCAACCTCCCAGGTCCCTTCCAGCGCTGGCAACAGCCGGCGCAGCCAAATCCCGCAGGGAGCCCCATCCACCTCCGGGATGGTGGGCGCAGGGGTCTCTCCTTCCGAGGTGAGACTCTCTCGAAAAACTTCTCGCTCTCAAGAGCGCGTGTCCGGCGCCTCACAAGAGGCAATGGACACAACACCTATCCCCACGGCGCCCCAAGCGCCCAAGGAGCGGCGAGGCTCCCTCGAACGCTCCAAAAAAGGCAGAACCCCGGTTACAGGGCCTCGCAAGAGCTCTGTAATCTAAGGCATCACTTCTGTTTCCGTAAACTCAGCAGAAATTCACTTTAAATATGGATGCACAAATCATACAGTGGAATGTCAGAGGTTTTCTGAAAAACCTTGATAATGTGCAGGAAATCATCCACCAACACAATCCAAAAGTGCAGTGTTTACAGGAAACACACTTAAAATCCAAACACACAAACTTTCTCCGACAATACATAACTTTTCGCAAAGATCGCGATGATGCTGTCGCATCATCGGGCGGTGTCGCCATTGTTATCCATAAGAACATTGCTTGTCAACGTTTACAGCTACAAACGCCTCTCGAAGCAGTGGCGGTTCGAGCTGTTCTCCTAAACAAACTCATCACCATTAGCTCTCTTTACATACCCCCACATTACAAATTAACGAAACATGAATTTCAATCCTATGTAGATCAATTGCCAGAACCTTATGTTGTTCTTGGCGATTTCAATGCGCATAGCACCTTGTGGGGAGACTCTCGCATCGATGCGCGAGGTCGTCTCGTTGAACAGTTCCTTTTTTTCCTCTGGAGCGTGCCTTCTAAATAAGAAAGAACCCACATATTACTCCCTTGCAAACAGATCCTTTTCGTCAATAGATCTTAGTATAGTTTCCGCGTCTATACTGCCTGAACTCAAATGGGAAGTTACGAGCAATCCTTACGGGAGCGATCACTTCCCCGTACTGCCAAGAACAGCTAAAGAAAATGAATTTCCGCCACAAGTTCCTAGGTGGAAGATAGATACAGCGGACTGGGAGAAATTTAGAAATCTATCTAGAATCTCATGGGCTGATATGTCTTCTCTAGAAATCGATGCCGCTGTGGATTATTTTACAGCGTTCATAATAGATGCCGCATTTAAATGCATATCTGAAGGAAGTGGCTTGGCATGCAGACGACGTGTCCCGTGGTGGAACGACGAATGTAGGATTGCTCGTAAGAAACAGAACAAAGCGTGGGGGTTGCTACGCGCTACCCCCACTGCAGAGAATCTTATCAACTTCCAGAAAGTAAAATCTCAAGGCAGGAGAACCCTCAGGCAGGCCAGAAGAGAAAGTTGGCAGAACTTTTTATCAAGTATTAACTCGTTTACAGATGAGGCGAAAGTCTGGAACCGCGTAAATAGAATTAGAGGGCGGCAAACATATTCACTCCCTCTAGTAAATACACAGGGCGATACACTGAAAGATCAGGCCGACTCACTGGGGGAACACTTTGAGAGTGTATCAAGCTCAAATCATTATTCACAATCCTTCCTAAAATATAAACAAATAGAAGAATGCAAGCCACTCACCAGTAAATGCCGACAGAATGAACCGTACAATTGCCCTTTTAGTGCTGCCGAGTTGAAAGCTGCCTTTTTTTTTTCTTTATTCAAGAATTACCCCGCATTGCCCGAAGGCGTTATAGCAGGGGGGTTACAGGAGGGAAAAAAACAAATCTTCATTCGTACAGCACACTTGCTCTTCACACAGCTGATTCCACTCCACAATAGTTTTGACAAAAAAGGAATCTGCAAACAAGTACGTCCTGGCACGGTATTCGCGGATTTTAAGTGAATGGTCATTACGCCTAGAAATATAATGTGGTTCTTTCAAGTAGCTTTTACTGCTAATTCCAGTCTTATTATTAAATATGAGGTATAAAAACTTCAGTCTCAACTTTTTCCGCCGAGAGGAAAGCAGTTCCCAATTCAATTCAAGTTTCATTTCGGTACAACTTTCTCTCCGCCCATACCGCCCCAGGACGAACCTAGCAGCTCGGTTTTGAATTCTTTCCAGCTTATCAATCAAGTTTTTCTGCACGGGGTCCCAGACGGCACATGCGTATTCCAAAATTGGTCTAACACATGTTAGGTAAGCAGTTTTCTTTAGGTTCGGCTGTGAACATTTCAAGTTCCTCTGAATAAAATTGAGTGCCCTACCAGCTTTTACAATGACGTCATCCACATGAGCAGACCATGAGCAGTCGGATGAGAGCGTCACACCTAGATACTTGTATATAGGTTCGTTTTTTATCAGGGTATTATTTATCTGGTAAAAATTTACAATCCGCTTCTTCTTTCTTGTAAAACATACATGAACACACTTTTTTAAATTCAAATTCATCTTCCATGTGGAACACCAAGTATTAATACATTCTAAGTCAGATTGTAATATGGCAGCATCTTGTTCACTCTTAATCTTCCTATAAACAACACAATCGTCGGCAAACAACCGTATACATGAAGAAATACCAACAGAAATATCATTTATATAAAGTAGAAACAAAAGTGGCCCTAAGACTGAGCCCTGTGGGACTCCTGACGTCACATCAGCGTATGCCGAGCTTTTGCCGTTCAGAACAACACATTGTCGGCGCTGAGACAGATAATTTTCAATCCAAGTGAGTACGCTTGAGTGAATATTTAACATTTTAAGTTTAATAAGAAGAAGTGGATGTGACACTGTATCGAATGCCTTGCGAAAGTCTAAAAAGACACAATCTGTTTGTCCTCCCTCGTCAACATCGAATGCCAATTCGTGATAAAATTCAATTAATTGTGTTGTGCAAGATAGACCTTTCCGAAACCCGTGTTGTTCGTTGATTAGTATATTATTATTTGTTATATGACGCATTATCTCGGAATATATAATATGCTCAATGATTTTGCACGAGATGGATGTTAGTGAGATCGGCCTGTAATTCGCGACATCTCTTTTCGAACCCCCTTTATGAATAGGTACAACATGAGCCGTTTTCCAGTCATTAGGTAAGAGTCCTGTGGATAGCGATTTCTCATAGATTAAATAAAGGTACATCGAGATAGGTGTAGCACACCTCTTTAGAATACGTGGAGATATACCATCCGGACCGTTTGCTTTGGTTTCATCTATGACCTTTAGGAGTGCCTCGATGCCTCTAACGCTTAATTCAACTTGTTCCATTAAAGGAAGTCTGCTTGCATGTGGTGTAGAGCTATGATTGGATTTAGGTAGGAAGACAGATTGAAAATATGTATTCAAACACGTTGCCTTTTCAATATCGTCTGTAATTATTTGTTGATTACGAACAATTTCATTTATTCCTACAAAATCTGATCCGCATCCTTTTAAAAACCTCCAAAAATGTTTAGGATTAGTTTTCATTCTGTCGTTGAGTGTCTTAAAGTACTCTTCCTTCGTATTTTTTATAGCAAACTTATACTCCTGTGTTACTTCAGATAACTTTTTTATGTGATTCATACTCTTAGTTTTTTTGTATCTATTAAATGCTCTCTTTCTTTTTTTAATTATTCTGAGAATACGCGAATTCACCCAGGGTTTCTTACGTTTTTTGAGTCTGGTGGAGTCTACGCTTGGAACATACTTGTCCGTAAGCTCGAGCAGTTTGTCTTTAAATACCCGCCATAAATCATGGATGTCATAATCCTCAGCAAGACATTCAAAAACCGGCAAGTAATCGAGGAGTTCCTGGGAGATACTAGGATAATCACCTTTTTCGAAGAAAAAAACTCTCCTTGAAGTGGGTGACGTTGATCGGTTAATATCTGTTTTAATATTTGCAATGACGGCGTGATGGTCACTTATGCCTGGTATTATATAAACCGAGCTAATAAGGGTAGGTGAACTGCAGAACAAAAGGTCCAGAATGTTACTATTCCGAGTCGGAGCACTGACATACTGTAATAGTCCGAAGGTGTTTACGAGATTTTTCATTTCTAAGTTAATACGGCTGTCAACTTTGCATACACATTCACCTTCAAGCCATTCCAAGTCAGGTAAGTTAAAGTCACCCGCAAGCAAAATAGGCTGCCGGGATGCCTCCGAAACGATGTCAAACAAAGATTGCAACAGTTTTAAATTTGAGTTCGGTGGTCTGTAGAATGATCCAACAGCGTATGAGGAGTTATCAGGTAGGGTGACTGAGCACCAAATTGATTCAACATCGTGGGTATCAAGATCTAGCATAAATGATTTAAGAGAAGAGTGAATTAACAAAAACACCCCTCCACCGAGGCGGGGCCTGTCCTTCCGATAAGCAATGAATTCTTTAGGGAATACTTCGCTATCCGCGATAGACGGGCTCAGCCACGATTCTGTGCCAAAAACGATGTCAGCCTTGACAGACTCTATCAGACCGGCGAATTCGTCGACTTTGTTAATATACTCCTACAGTTTACTACAACAGCAACGAGGTTACGACATACTTGTTTCATTTCCTTTCTATTGCGTCATCGTTCCCTGAATGGAACAACTTCTTTTTTTTCTTTGTCCCACGTGAAGGTCTTTCCGTTAATAATAAGTTTGTCGAAGTTTAGCTTTACCTTGTTATTGCTATCCGCTTTTTTAACTTTTGCGTATTGCCACAGATGCTTCCGTATTTCTCGGGTCTCGGATGAATAATCCTGATCCACACTGTAGGGTGACCCCTTGAACTTATTAGCATTTGACAAGACGTCCTGTTTTTCCTTATATGAAGAAAAATTTACTATGACTGGCCTTTTGAACCTATCACTGTAACGACCTACTCGGTGTGCCCTTTCTATCGAATTCAGTTCGATCCCCAGGTTAGCTTTGCAAATATCTTTAACCAAGTTTTCCGATTGAATCCACGTTTCAGAATGGTTTCCGTCATTTATTCCATAGAAGACAAGATTAAGCCTGCGACTTCTGTTTTCAAGATCAACGTTTTTTTTTCGCATGGCAGATACTTGTTGTTCAAGTGATCGTATTGCATTTCCTTGATCCGACACTAATTTATTTACCGTTCCAACCCGTTCCTCAGTTACACCAAGCCTACTGTTTACCTGCGCCAGCATAGCCTCGTGTTTGGCTAACTTGGTATCGATGGTATCTAGCTTGCTCATGATTGCTGCCTGACCAGTCTGTAAACTTTTAAGTACCTCCATTGCTGCTTCGGTGAGAGGTCCAGGATTAAGCTCGACATCGCCCGATAGCAACAAAAGAAGAATCAAGTACAACACTCTGTTGACAAAGAGGCGGCAATTTCGGCAAGACACTCGCGCGCACATTCGTCTGCGACGGTGCGCAGTAGCAATTATCATGGGAGGAGCCGGCAACGCACATAGCGGACCATGAAGTTGCATTGGATAGTAAGTACTAACCTGCATAACCAACAGTAGTGTTAGCTGTGCGTCAGCCAGCGTGCCGGCTCCAAATCCCACGAAGCCAAAGTGCTGCGCGGTTAAGTAGGTTCGGTTGGTGTCACGTGGTCCTCGATGATCAACAGGGATTGGCAGTTCGTCGTCGACGAGTGGCTCATTCAAACGGTGATGTAAGGCGGTGATGACTGGCAATCCGCTGTCAAACTTGTTTGTCGTCGTGGCCCATCCGATTTCGCTTGATGAAGACGGTTTCGGCGATAGTGGGAGCAGTGCCCGGTCACCATCCACACCGAGCAGGATCGCGGATCCGATTGCAATAAGGACCCGCATAACCAACAGTAGTGTTAGCTGTGCGTCAGCCAGCGTGCCGGCTCCAAATCCCAATTGAGCGCATGCAAGACCTCTGCACCGGGATCCGATAGAATCATGTATGAAATGCTCAAAAACTTGCACACTGACACGCAATTAATACTACTTACACTCTTCAACACTATCTGGGACGCAGGGTACCTTCCAACGGCATGGAAAGAAGCCATTGTGGTCCCTGTTTTGAAACAAGGGAATTACCCTTCTTCAGTGGCAAGTTACCGCCCGATAGCCCTCACAAGCTGCATGTGTAAGGTATTTGAAAAAATGATAAATCGGCGACTAATTCATTTCCTTGAACAAAACAAAATGCTTGATCCCTTTCAGTGTGGCTTCCGAGAAGGGCGCTGCACAACCGACCATCTTGTACGTATTGAAGGACATATTCGTGACGCGTTTGTACACAAACAGTTCTTCTTATCGATATTCGTAGACATGGAGAAGACGTACGATACGACCTGGCGCTACGGAATCTTGCGAGATTTGTCAGAAATGGGCATTCATGGTAATATGCTAAACGTAATAAAAAGCTACTTGTCCAATCGTACCTTCCGGGTGAAAGTAGGCAATGTGCTGTCACGTCCTTTTGCACAAGAAACCGGTGCACCCCAGGGTGGCGTGCTCAGTTGCACACTCTTTATTGTTAAGATGACAACACTTCGTGCTTCCTTACCACCCGCCATCTTTTACTCTGTCTACGTGGACGACATTCAAATAGGTTTCAAATCCTGTAACCTCGCAGTGTGCGAAAGACAGGTACAGCATGGTTTGAACAAGGTGTCAGGGTGGGCAGAGAAAAATGGATTCAAAATCAATCCCCATAAGAGTTCTTGTGTTTTGTTTACAAGGAAGAGAGGCCTGGTTCCGGATCCCTGCTTAGAAGTGAGTGGACAACAGATACCTGTAAACAAAGAACACAAATTTCTAGGTGTCATACTTGACTACAGACTCACTTTCGTCCCCCACATTAAACATCTTAAAGAAAAATGTTTGAAAACAATGAACATAATGAAACTTCTATCCCAGACTACGTGGGGTAGTGACAGAAAGTGTTTAATGAATCTATATAAAAGCCTCATTCGATCGCGACTAGACTATGGTGCCGTCATTTATCACTCTGCCGCCCCGAGCGCACTAAAGATGCTAGACCCTGTTCACCATCTGGGTATCCGTTTAGCCACAGGAGCTTTCAGAACGAGTCCCGTACAAAGTTTATATGCAGAATCGAATGAGTGGTCACTTCATATCCAGAGAACATACATCAGCCAAACATATTTTTTGAAAGTCCACTCTAATCCCGAACATCTCTGTTTTAACACCATTAATGATATGACAAGTGCTACCCTATTTCGTAATCGTCCTTCCGTAAGACAGCCTCTCTCGCTGCGTGTGAGGGAGCTTAGTCATGAAATGCATGTTCCACTCCTCGAACTCCGCCTAATGTATCCAGCCAAGCTGCTACCTCCTTGGGAGTGGCAGTTAATACAATGCGATACATCTTTCATGGAGGTTACAAAAAACGCTCCAGAGATTGAAATCAAGATGCATTTCCGGGAACTCCAGCAAAAATACTCCTGCACGGAGTTCTACACAGACGCATCAAAGTCATACAACGGGGTGTCCTATGCAGCCGTCGGTCCATCCTTCTCGGAATCCGATGTACTGCACCTGGAAACTAGTATCTTTACGGCTGAGGCCTACGCACTGCTGTCAGCCGTAAAGCATATAAACAAATCAAAACTCCAGAAATCAGTTATATATACGGACTCCCTCAGTGTTGTGAAGGCGTTGATGTCTTTCTGTAATCACAAAAATCCAGCATTTAATGAGCTCTACTCCGCACTGTGCAAATCATATATGTCTAACCAACATGTGATCATATGCTGGGTGCCTGGACATAGGGGCATCGAGGGAAACGTTCTAGCTGACCAGATGGCCACATCAATCTCATTGCATGCAGTTAATCCTACTGCTTCGGTCCCTGTCACAGACCTGAAGCCTTTCTTAAGAAGGAAACTACGAAGCCACTGGCAACGCATGTGGGACGAAGAAATAAATAATAAACTGCATGTAATAAAGCCACAATTAGGTTTCTGGCCTCCTGTAACAAAATCCCGCCGGACAGATGTCCTATTCTGTCGTCTAAGAATAGGACACACTTTTGGCACACATAACTTTTTACTCACGGGAAACAAGCCTCCAACCTGCGGTAGCTGCGGGGAGAGGCTGACCGTCCTCCACGTCCTCCTGGAGTGTCGGGAAGCCGAATATGAAAGAAAGAAACATTTTCCCTTAGCATACCGACAGCACATCCCCCTTCATCCTGTTATGTTACTCGGCCCAGAAGCTTTATTTGACACCAACGCAGTACTAAGCTTTCTGAAAGATGTTGTCTTGCATGTTTTTAGCCCCACAAGTTCGTAGCGGGTCCTCTCTCCAGAGGATGCCGCTGCAATAATTATTTTGAATAGCACATGCCTCTAGGCCCTTATGGTTCAAGGGCTCTGGCGAGGCAGTAGTGCTGTAAGCAATTTAACATCTCGCATATTTTAAATATTGCATCATTCTTTTACGATGGATTTTAAAGTTCATAGTATTCGTCATCAGTCATCGCCATAATTTTATAGCACGTAGATTTTACGCACTTTACAGCGACTATTTTAGGCCACTTTACAGCCAAGTCACATCTTCCATAATACATCCTTAGCACTACCACCAGTCATGGCGCTCTTTGGCCAAACCTGGCCCTTGCGCCACAAAACAACACACATCATCATCATCAAAATAGATTGTTTCGGTTAGCTATGCTAATTTGCCGCTTTGCTCATAGTTATTGACTTCCACTGTTCTGCGCTATCACGCAATGACCCCAATGAGTCTTTTCAGTGGTTGCATGTAGTATGTTGTTCAATATTCTAATCTATCAGGACAAGTCTAGCAGTGCACATATTTTTTTTTTCGTCAGCGATATGCTATTTTAGCACTTCGGTGTGTTGAAGTCTGGCATGTTTAACGTATTGTGCAAACTTATCACGCGTTTTCAACAAGGCAGTTGCTTGCCTTTGAAACCTTCGTGTTCTTTTCTTTTGCAATCTTTGAATATATTGTTTCCGAGAGCGCCTTCTTTGTAATTTGCACCATGAACTCACGCCTAAAGGTTAGTGTACATGCACGTTGAACCAAATCGCAAGGGCTTGAGGGATGTTGAAAACAAAATGCACCATTCGCGAAGCCTTATGGCTTCTGGAGAGCATGATGGGCTTTTCAGAAGAATTTAGCTGTATGTCTGATGACTCTTTTTTTTTTAAGGTTTCGAAGGCCTGTTACGAGAAGCATACCAGCTGTTCAACAAGTATGTACGATAGGGCTTGTTATGCCTTATTGAAGGAAATGTACATGTTATAATTGCTTTTACGTAAATCCAACAACATCGCGTTGGAGTACCGCAAATGGAGCCAAACAATGCATCTTCGTCACCCAAAGTCTACGGTTCCAGCCACCAAAGATTCCCTGCCTGTCTGCAGCATATTTTGTCTAAAGACTGCTTGAAATTTGATGCGATCATGCTGCGCAAGTATATTTGCTATGCCACGAGTCAGTAGCTTGGCCCTTCTTACCTAAAAGCGGTCGAAAGAAAAACTCTGTGGTCCTGACTATTCCATACGCATGGCAGGAACCTGTCCTGTGCTGCCGTAAGCATTGTGGGTTTCATGGCTTCCTAGATTTGGCAACATATGGCAGCCGCAGAAGCTACACATCTGTTGCACCTTGAGTTTCTGAGGCTGAACGGTGTAGTACAAAATGAGATATCGCTGTTTTTGCGCAGATAAAATCGAAAAAAACAATGATCAACGGAAAAAAATGACCGCAGTTTCCTTTGGGTGAAGAATTGAAAGCTATCGCAAGGTTATCCCCTGGGCTTCAGATCCTCACACTGTTTTCTATCACTAGATGAGGGCGACAAGGTTTGACAAAGTAGGTCGTACAACTGTTTTTAAGCAGAATAAACGGAGTCGGGCAGCGTTGATACCAGGCGTGTCACAACGGCTGTAAGCGCGAAAGAAAATAACTAGATATAAGCAGCTTGTCACTTAACAATCCATTCCACTCCGTCCAGTGTATGCATTATGGTGCGTCATGCACAGTTAGCCTCAACAGAAACGCATATTTACTAGCGTGCGAAACTCGTGCCACCGGCCCCAAGACGTACGCTGTAGTGCAAGCACTGTAGAGCCGACATTACGGATCTTGAGCTAGGATACGCTCAATGGAGGAAGGAATACACTGGGAGGGAGCATCACGTGACAGTCTTGAAGCATAGTCGTAAAAAACAAAATAGACAAGTAGGCCCTAGTCACGGGATACGCTATGCAAGTGGTAGATTCTAGTCGGCTTGCTTTGGTCGTGTCTGCTGTTGAGATTTCAGAACAGGCTCTTACGCATTAGCCCGCCGAAAAGCCTTAATTAAGAGGTTACCACGAGGCAACCCTAGCCATGCGGCAAGGCCTATCCCGAAGTCAACGTAGCGTTGGCTCTTAGTGTTGACGGGGCCACAGAAAGCTCCTCTACCTGCAGCAGAGAGCCCGAACTAATGACGAAACGGCCAACGTCGAATCCAACAGAAAAGCGGCGCCGAACTTGTATTTCCGTGTTACTATACGGTCACTCATTCCATGCCATAGGAAGTTCAGTGCGGCGGAACGATGCCACCGATTCGACGATTGTGAGTGGCCGGGACAGAGCCAACACATTCCCTAGACGAGTCCCCTAGGGGAGAAGACGGTATTAAAAACGCAGACCTTTCGTCTAGAGAGGGAGACGTGTCCTGAAGTCAACTCGTACGTTTATTGTGCTCTTGCGTGGAGTAGGCTTCCGTATCAAAAATGTAACATAGAGCCTTTTTGTTTCATTCCTAATACCACACGTATTCGTCGAAGGGCTTGGTGAATTCCTGGCCCAAATGTCACTTCGAGCCGCCGACAAGGCGCACATGTAAGGCGTAACAAACGCACGAAGAGGTTAGTGAATGTTCAGGCATGTGGCTCAGTCGACTCTTTGTTATGTGTTTGAGGTAACGCACCGAACACCACACGTTACATAGGTCTGAGTGGTGGTTCAAGGTGCAATACAGCGGGGCAAAAATAGCAGCAAAATACGCACCGCAGTTCAAGATGCACAACAGCTGATTTTGCCAAGCACGAGGCCACGTCAGAGCATTCTGGGTGGGTTTCGAGGCGAGAGCGCTCGCAACTCCACTAACGGCGGTGTGTTAAGCGCAAGCGCCCGACGCTTTTAAATATTGTGTCATCGTGGGTCTGGCGCCTAAGACTTCCTCAGGGTTCCAAGGCAACGCATTTGAAGCAAACAACGACCCGCGTGGTAGCAGAAAACCACTGGTTACTTTCCACGTGACTCTATGGCTGTGACGACTGGCGCCACTAGAGGTTACCACCGACCAAACAATCTCGAATGGACCGGAAAGCATGTGGGCCGAATCCTACAAAACTGGCACCGTACGTGCAGAAGGCCCCGCAGAGCGGGATGGGCGGTGTCTGTGGAGGTTATCTTGCCGAGGCTAGTGGATTCACCTGACGCTTCGTCCAAGTTTTTTTTCTTTCCTCCATGGTTTTGGCAACCGGCTCCGTCGTGTTTCGCGGCCGAAAGCATTCCAGGTCTGTCGCGTCCCTGGAGACTTTCTAACCCTAAACATCACGGCCCGCGCTTGCGCCGTCGGAAGCGTCACTGCAGGGCGGTGGGGCCGACGGCGCCAACGTATTTCTAGAATCAATATGGTTACTATCGCAATGCATTATCGTGCACACGAAATCAGCTTAAGTAGAAGTAAGGAGCATGCATAAAACGGACAGTAGGCGAGGGTTTGTGCTGGGGATGCATGGCCATCAACGGACGATTAAAACAGTGCTATCTCACTATCAAACGTTTTAGAGTACAGCACTTAGGCGCCCGTTCCTGTGGCGATCGTGGTGGCGTTGTCTCTCGTGACCGAGCGAACGAGCACTTGCGAAAGATGAAAGCGGACGCGGAGCGCAGCGGGAGATGAAAGCCTAGAGCGCGAGGAGGAAAGCGGAGGAGGAGGCTGCAGTGAAAGCGTGAGGTAGAAAGCGGAGACAGAGAGTATAGCGAAATGCTCAGGAGTAAAGCAGAATGCGGCTCGAGACTACGAGACGGCGCCATAGTATTGCAGTGTCATTGTATGCGCGACGCGAATTGTGTAGCACCTTCTTGAAACTGCGCGGGCACCAGCGATTCCACTGGAACGTTAGACTAGCCATGCATAAAAGCCGACGCGCTTGGCAGACATATGAGATTTCGACGATCGTCGATTCTGCTCCCCGCTATCGTTGTGTTTGATTGTTACTTGTTTCGCAACGCCTCGCTCCGTTTGCAACGAGTCACCCGAGGCAGATTGTCCGCGCCAGCCAATATATCACGAAATGAAAACACGCACTGAGCTGCGCTCAAATTTCACATTATGGATAATCGTAAGCGTCACTAAATTTTTTTGAACAATCGAGTGGTTTAGGTGGAAGAGTCATGTATACCTGGAGGTCCTCTTTCAGCTACACACGGAATCCGCCTATCCAAATGAATCGGCTCGTCGAGGGGTCTCTAGTTATACACGCACGAAGGCAGCGGCTGCCCAGAACTACTGTGTCATCTCGATTACACTCCAGGTGCAGAACTCCAACCAGTGGGTCTTGATGGATCGTCTGAATTTTTTGTCTTCGCTCCCCACTCTTGTCTCACTGCGTCGACACTCTGTTCCCAATTCGGTTGCGCCTCGATGTCCGAACTCTCGCACAGAAAAAGGACGTGCGCTCAGACGGTCGTCTGTTTGCCCCAACACATTTGCACTTTCTAATACTGAGCTGCTCTGCGTTGCTTGAACAGCGCTCATTTCTCCCTCGGGAACTGCTGTCTTCTTGTCGTTTAGGTTGGCCCATGTCTTAATTTCAATATGAACCAACACCAACCTTTAGGTAGAGCCATCGCCAAATTTTAGTTGGCGCACCCCTACTATAAACTTTGCCATGTATTTTCTAAAGAGCCCTAGTTATCTCTATGGGTATTCTCTCTTGATTTTATTTTTCTGTTTGAATTGTTCCTTATCGATTAAAGGCTAGCTACCAGTCATTTAGTTTAAAATATAATAACAGGAAAATGTCTGAACTTTGCAAATTACGCATGTTCGTGCAGATACAAGGCATTACAGTTTTTCTCGTTACAGGCCTGAGGAGGTCGCCGAAAAATGCTTACGCATCAAAAGCTTAAAATAAGGTAACGAAGGTTTCGCTAGAGGACGTGACTCATATGCCCGGCATGCTGCGATTGACCGGCGCTAAAATTGTGGCGCAGTTCAATCTGCAGCTTGGTCCACTGCCGCGATGAAGTGGTCGCTTGTTGTAAGACGGCATGCACGTCAAACAGGCGAAACAAACGCGTCAGCAAAGCAGTAAAACAAAAGCATTTAAAGAAAAAAAGAAAGAAACAACAATTAGAAAACACAAGGAACGTATTGTGAAAAACTCTCTGACGTTGACTGAGAAAGTGTTATGCAGGATTTCTTATGAAGCCGCTTTCTTCGAAGGCATTAAGATAGGGTTTTTTAAAGGAATTGAAAAATAAAATATTTTTCGGCTGAATTATCATATTATGTTTCTGGGATACGAAATAAAACAAAACAATTATAATGTTGTAGTGAGAAGTTGCTGGGGCAGCCAGAAAAGACTAAATGCCAGGGACTGGTGGCGACGCCGCCTTGGAGTGCTGTAACCACTCCTGGGCCCACCATGACGTCACCGATTTTTTCGGCATGTGCTCGGGCGCTGCCTAAGTTTGTATCGGTAAAAGCGGACTGGACTGGCGTTCTTACAGAACCAAAGACTAAACTTAGCAAGATTCCAGAAATATTACTGCGCCACAACGACACAAATAGGAAAAAAACACTAAGAGTCCGTGACGTCACGGTGACAGATCCGCGTCAAGGCTCTGGTTCGAAACTCAAGAAATGCAACCTTGACCTTCATTTGCGCCTTGTGATTATTAACCTATTAAGCATGCAGTTAACAGTACCACAGTTTTGAAAGAATACGTTATCAGTAAAAAATGACTGTGTGTTTCTGTTTAGTCTCCATTTGAGGACTCAAACTTTTCCCTTCTTGGGTTTTACGCAAATTCATAATATGGTAAGCGTTTATGCTTAAAAGTTATGCCTCTATATATGTACAGGGTGTTCTACTCTGGCGGCGGCAGCATATGGTATCCGCAGGTACACCAATACACATGCACAAGGAACACAGGAAGTGAATTCTGAATATATAAACGTTGGCAGAATATGGAAAATTAATAAAAATATTTACAAGATCTCGGTTAGAATAGAGAATTCTGTGGCTTCAGAAATGTGACGTTCTTCGTTCGAACCTACGTAAATTCAAGAACGCACTGCCTCTATAGCGTGCTTTGCCGTCATGATGAAGTGTGTGCGGAAAAGACAACTCTAATTGAGACGCGAGCTTAGTGGCATTGGCGGGGGCGAAAACCAGCCACGACCGAATGCAGGTTTTCAGGGTTCTTTGTCTAATAGAAGTCAGAAATCAGAAAAAGAAATATTGCATACTTATGTGTTAGAAACATTAAAGTGTCTAATTTATGCCATAATTTCACTACAGGATCAGGAAGAAAGGCGAAAGTGGGACGAACGCCTTCGCGAATGAATTTATCCTTTGATTTTATTAGCAAGGCTTGGCTATCGGAAGTCCAATTTCCGCAAGGCAGTGTCGATGCGATACACAATCAAGGCGATATTTTATATTTCCCTCCGATCAAAATATGAGGCGAGGAAACATCGTTCACATAGTAATTGTCAATCAAGCAGGACGCAAGCAGTTTCTGGTCCTCTTCGGAGCTTCTGATCCGTGAAACGTTAGCGCTTCTGAAACAGCAAGTTTGTCAGCCACATGCTCTAAACACTGCCTTTCTAAAGCCTTTCTCTACCGGAGCTGCCCGTCATCCGTCCGTGCTTATTTCGCAACATCCCGCAGAACGCATCGTTTAATCAGGTGAAATGCTTCCATGGCAAACAAGTCTGCTGTTATCAGCAATATGAAATCCCAAAAGAACAAATATATTTTTTGCGCAAATCACACCCAGTGTCGCATGTTAGTTATTCAATGCAACCTGCTGAGGATTTCTATTAAAACCTATGGAGCCGAACTGTTTGGTCAGTCTCCCTGCCGACTGCATTTTTACACGCAGTGGATGACGGAACGACAGGTTTAATGCGCATGCGCGTCCGAATCTGAAGATGGAGTGGCAGAATGCAGACAATCAAATAACGCAAATGAATCGCGCAATGCGTCGGAATAAAAAGTATGCAAACACGGCGCGAATTGCGGCTGTCCGGGAAGAGTACAAGGCGTGATTAGTAAACAGGAAGCCATCAAAAAGAAGGACACGACGAATAATGTGCAAACGCGTTAAGTTCGGTCGCCGGACTATAACTATACTCTCTATGATTGATGACGCGGGAAAGCACGTGCTAATTAGCCGTGGTAGTGATGAGCGATTGTCTCGATTGGCAGAGCGAAGTGGCAGTTCTCGGCCTTCAAGCGGGTACGAGCCATTTACTCACACGTCTATGCTCCAGCTGCCCGTTCGCGTAAGATAAGAGGGGCACATTACCCTTCTTGTTTCAGGCCTCCCACGCACGTACACGAAAGAAACGCACCTTGGGGCCGAAATTAACGTACCGTGTCTGAGCTTTGTTCATGAAATTCAAACAAACGTCACCAGTCTTGTCACGAGAAGCGTTCCCGATTGCGTAATAATCTGTATGCCTAGCCGAGTATAATCGTGAAACTTTCCCAGCGTATTGCACATTCGTAGCCTCCTACACAGACCGGGACGAACAGCACTTTTCAGTCCAATATGTTATACCCAATATGGCACAGTGAGCTCTCTGAAACGCGGCCATTCCTGGCCCTTAAGGACAAATGTACTGCTGAGCTACACCTCTCTCTCTCTCTGAACACCATGTGCGAGGCCAACTCCATAGTTTACCTATGCTTGCGTCATGCTTGGTGCGACAACGATATCACTGTGCACGGTACACATGCACGAACGGGCATTGACCTCTTTTCTCTGCGCAACAATTAAGCTGCGCGTGGATAAGGTACGGTTGCAAAGGTATGAGCGATAATGCTATAGCACATTTCTCATTGCACCGTGGTTTCAGTAAGCGACAACCTTCGAACGTTTTTAAGGACGTTTGACGCCAAAAAAGAAGATTACATGTCTTCTGTATTGCCTGATGCATCGATTACGCTATTACACGTGGGTTACTAGTTAAATTTCCCGAGCCCACAAGTGGCGGTGAAAGGAAATAATCACAAACACAAGTCAGTTAGAAATATACAGAGCACGGAGACCCTCGAAGCGTTCACGGAACTTACTTAACTAGTGGCTGGCTGTGAAATTATTATGCATAACTCCCGATAACTGCTGTATGCAAAATAAGATGTTTCTTTAAGCTTAGCTAATGCGCTGCTTTCCACATAGTCAATAACTGCTGCTGTTCACTGCTGGGAAGCAATGACTCTAATAGCTCTATTCAGCGTTTACATGTAGTACGTTGTTTCATATTCTCAACTCTTTTACAAGTGAGACAGTGCAAACATTTTTTTACGCAAGATGTTATCTATAGAACATCCCTGTAATGAAGCATGACATCATGCTATCTTATCACATGTTTTCAACGAGGCAAATTGTTTTCTAATTTTCCAATTAAAGAGCAGGTGCTCGCCTCCGTAAACGTGAGGTTCTTTTTTTTTTGCAGTAATGCATTATTTTGTATCAGCGAGCACCTTCTAATGCACTTACACAACGAACTCACCGGCAACAAGTTTTTACTAATTTTCTCGTTAAATATTAGGTGATCGCCTCCGAAATCGACGTGTTCTTGTCTTTGGAATAATCGAATATTTTGTTTTAGCTAGCACCTTCTATGGAACGTATACAATGAACTCACGGTCAAGAGCACATGAACATGCGTGCACGCTGAACGAAATGGAAAGGGTTTTGGGGATGTTAAAAAGGAAGTGGTGTATTCAGGAGGCCTAATGGCTTCCGGAGACCTCAAGCCTTTTCAGCAGATTTATTAGCCTGTTAGCCACCATCCGGGTACATGACGCTTTCAGAGATTTTCTTTCATTAAGGCTTCGAGGGCCTCTCACGAGAAGCATGCGAGGTGTTCATGGAATGCCCACAAGAGGGCTGGTGGGAATCTTTGCTAGAGAGATGTGTATATGTGAAATATGCGGTAATGACCATTACGACATGACGCGTCCAGCCGCCAATGGAGCCAAATATTTCATCTTTCTTACCCAAAGGCTACGTTATTCAGCCATCAAAGATGCTCTGCCTGACAGCAGATTATCATTTTAATGGGTGCTTCAAATTTTGCGCGGAACAAGCTGTGCAAGCATAGTAGTGATACCTCCGGTGAATAGCTTGAACCTTTTCAACAAAAACAAAAGAAGAAAGAAAAAATATTTCTTGGTGCCTCTTGCATACACATAAATAATACCTATTCTGCGTTGCCCTAAGAATTGTGGCGTTTCGTTGTCTCCGAGATCCACCAACGTACAGCATTAGCATAATCTACACTTCAACTGCAGCTGCAGTTTCTGAGGCTGAACGGTGCCATACAAAGAGAGATATCGTCAGCTTTACGCAGCTGAAAAAAAGGTAAGATTATGCGTTGTACTTGAGATCCTCACGCTGTGTTCGAATATTAGCTGAGGGCGTGATGTATCGACACAGCAGGTCGTTCAACTGCAGTTGCGCAGAACGAATGGGGTCGTGCAGCGTTGAGACCAGGCGTGTCACAGCGCAGGGACGATGATGAACGCCGGCAGTGGTGTTTCACGCGTTGCCCCTCGATGGTGCATGAGACGAGGCCGATGGAAAACCATTGGCACTTGTCAGTGTCAAAGGAACCAAGCACATATATTTAGCTTCACATTTGGCTCTACAGTGGCAACACTGTAGAAACGGCCGAACGGAGCGTGAGGGTGCGGTCCATGGCGGAAGGATCCATGGCAGGAAAAACTACGGATGCACATTGTGCACAAGTGAGAACGCGCCTGAAAAGAGTCGTGCGTTTTAATCCAATTATTTTGCGGCTCATCCCCTGCGCGTTTGAGCAAATGCGAAATCTCCGCGCTTCGACGCTTCCTCGATTGAGCGTCTGTGCCAAGCAACCAAAAGTGCTGTGAAACGGTGCCGGAATACTTGGCGCGGTAATGAACGCGCAGCAGGCACGTGCCCGTAGCTTTCTCTTCATAGCCGCTAAAAGTTTTCCGCGACTACATGAGGGCGCGCCACATGACTATCTTGAAGCGTAGTCATAAAAAAAAAGATTGGGGAGCAGTAGCCCTAGCTCACGTGATAGGAAAGCGGTAGATTCTACTCTGCTTGCGTTGCTTGCACCTGCAGCGGGCATTTCGGAACAGAATGTTACGTCTCAACACGACCAAGGGCCTTAAATAAACGATTACCACGAGGCAATCTCACCCATTTTTCCGTGCCTATCTCGAAGTCAACGCAGCGTTGACAGTCCTTTTCAAGAGTCCCGACAGCCTGAACTAATGATGAAAAGGGGAAACGTCCAACTCTACCGAAGACTGGCGCGGACCTTGTATACTCAGGTTGCTATACGGTCACCTATTCCATACCATCGAAAGTAGAGGGAGGCGGAACGACTCCGTAATATGGGCGGGATATTGCGATGGGTTCGACTATTCTGATTGGCCGCGACACAGTCATGAGATTCCCTAGTCGAGCCGCCTAGGGAAGACAACGCTATTTAAAGCGGATACCTTTCCTGCAGTGGCGCTGACGTGCCCTGATGTGAATTCATACATTTAATATGCTCCTGCATGGAGTGGGCTTCCGTAACTGTTGGCATTGTGACTAATGTAGCAAAAAAGACAGGTATTCAATTCATGCCTTCTACAGGGCGTATTCATTGTTGGGCTTGGTGGATTCCTGGCCTTAACGCCACCTCGAGCCGCAGCAAGGCGCACGTGGCTGGCCTGGCGAAAGCATGCGGAGGTTATCGAAGGTTCAGGCGTGGGACGCAGTCGAGTGTTTGTTATGTCAGTCAGGTAAAGCACCGAATCGGCACGCTATATATTGGTGTGCGTGGTGGCTCGAAACATAAGACAGCGGCACCAAAATAGCAAGCAAATTCACACCGCAGTTTAAGGTGACCGCGGGTGATTTGACCAAGGAGGAGACCACGCTCGGGCATTCTGGATGGGTTCAGAGGCGATAGCGCTGGCATCTCAACTAAACGGTGGTGTGTTGCGCAAGTGAACGACGCTATTACCAATTCGGTCGTCATGGGTCATGCGCCTTAAACTTCATCTATGTTCCAAGGCAACCCATTTAAAGGGAAGAACGACCCACGCAGTAGCATAAAAGCAATCATTACTTTCCACGGGCTTCCAAGGCTCTGACCACAGACGCCACTAAAGGTTACCACGCACCAAACAATCTCGAATGGTCCAGCAACCATGTGTGCAGAATCCTGCACAAGAAGCAACGGGTGCGCACAAGGTCCCGGAGAGTGGGAGGGGCAGCGTCAGAGAAGGTTGTCTTGCCGAGGCTACCTGAATCACGTGACACTCCCTCTTAGTCCATGGTGCGGGAGACCGGCTCCATCGTCTTCTGTGGCCAAGCGCAATGCACGTCTCTCGCGTCCCTCGAGACCTTCTAACCTTAAACGTCGGGTCCCGCGCACGCGCCGTTGGTAGCATGACCTTATGGCGGCGGGGCTGATGGCGCCAAAGGGCTTCCAGCCTCGATATGATTGCTATCGCAATGATATATCATGGACATAAATACAGCTGAAGTAGAAGCAAGTAGGATTCATAAAAGCGGACAGCAGGCAAGGGTTTGTGTTGGGGATGCAAGCACTTAGATGCACGATCAAAACAGTGCAACGTGATTATCAAATGTTTTAGAGCGCCGCTTTTATGCGCCCGTTCCGGCAGCGAGCGTCAGCGTTGTCCCTCGTATTCGAGCGGACGAGAACAGAGAAAATGAGAGCGAACGCAGAGCGCAACAGGAGATGAAAGCAGAGCGAACGAAAAGGAAAGCAGAGGAGGAGGCTGCAGAGAAAGCGTGTTTTGGAAAGCGGAGAATGAGAGAATGGCGAAAGGCTGAGGAGGAAAGAAGTGTGAAGCACGAGACTCCGAGATGGCGCCATAGTATTGTAATCTGATTGCATGCGCAACGCGAATTGTGTAAATTTTCTGGAAGCCACGTGGACACCTGCGACTCCACTGGAATGATCGACTAGCCATGCATAAATGTCGACGCGCTTGACCTGCAGATCAGATTTTCGACGATCGCCTACTCTGCTCACAGCTGCCGTTATACTTGAGTGTTACTTCTTTTGCATCTCGTCACTCCGTTTGCAGCGTGCCGCACGAGGCAGGTTGTCCGCGCCAGTAAATATGCTGGAATTTACTGGCGCTAATGGCGCTATGCTGACATTTACTGGAACTAATGCTGGAATTTTCTGACTTATTCAGATTGTGAATTCTTTGCGATGGAATTATTAAAATAGCACCTTGATACTTTGTTCTGCGTTTCAGCTCAAGACTATTTTCTTAATCATTAGCAATCTTAATGCGCAGTACTTCTCAAGCCACCTCTCCCAGGGATCTCCTATCACCCGTGTTTTCTGCGAGCTGATTGTATCTTACACCTCTCATTCCCTAAGTTCTTCCCACCAGCTTATTTGTTGCCGTCCTAAAATTGCGCTCCCTTTGTTTGGAAACCCTAATGGTCCACCGTTTATCTGTCCTACGTATTATTTGGACTATCGAGCTCTATCTCTTCCTCTTATTGTCGACAAGAATTTCGGCTACACCCGTTTTCTCTGCGATCCCCACCACTGTCTTGTCTTTTGACATTACGCCTGATATCGCTGGATCACTCGGAGACGCCTTCGTCGTATAGTAGACACGTAGACATGAATAGACTGATCAAGCTTTAACTTCTCTGTCTCCTATGTTGATATACGTGATAGTATACCGGAAAAGCGACAAGTTTTCATGCGAAGCTTCGCTTTACAATGTATGTGTTATTTTTCTCTAGCAATATGTTGAGCTTCAGTGTTCTAATCACTTTATCATTGCAACTCATTTATCATTTGAAAACACTTTTACAATGTAAATTGTACCCACTGTGAAAAGGAGCCTACATGTTTGATCCAACTTCGCCTTATGAAAATAAGTTCAACCCGCCGTGGTTGCTCAGTGGCTATGGTGTTGGGCTGCTGAGCACTAGGTTGCGGGATCGAATCCCGGCCACGGCGGCCGCATTTCGATGGGGCCGAAATGCGAAAACACCCGTGTGCTTAGATTTAGGTGCACGTTAAAGAACCCCAGGTGGTCGAAATTTCCGGAGTCCTCCACTACGGCGTGCCTTATAATCAGAAAGTGGTTTTGGCACGTAAAACCCCATAATCTAAAATAAGTTCATGTTGATTTAGCGGCCTTAACGCGTTGAGTTAGGAAAAGGAATTACTTTAACACAAAGTACAAATGTTCGACACAGTTTGGGTATAAAAGTTCTGTGAATTTCTTCAGAAGAAGTAACAAAAGAAAGGATGGTCGTTATCGATTCTAAGAGCAAGCTAGGACGATTTTCGAGCGTCCACGCAACACGCAACAAAAAATATAATAACATCAAGTTCTTTCACATTTCTTTTCTTTGAGCTTCACTTCCTCTCGCACGCGTAATGACAACGACTTATGAAGGCTACGTTTCGGATAAATCTAATTTAACCACAGGTTTGGACATGAGAAAGAGAGAGAGTGACAAAAGGGCAGGAAAGAGATGGAATTTAGCCAGTGTATGTACCGGCCTTCTACCCTGTGCTTGGGAAAGAGGTAAAAAGAATATAGGTGAAAGAAGAGAAAAGCAAAAGGAAAAATGAGGTTTGGATAAAGCGCCTGTCACAACGACCAAGATAACCGCATCGATTCAGGCTAATAAATCCGCAGTCCCGAAAGATAAGCGACACGACGAATTGACGTTAATGAATGGAGCCTGTTCGAAAGATGATTTTTTAAAATAATTTATAAGAACTGTGGCAAGTAAGAGAAAAACTGCACCACATGTCCACCTGTAGGAGAAGAGGATTTGTTAAAACACGGGCTGACTCAAGGATTCCTCTTTTGTCTCTGACTTAAGCAGGAGAGTGGGTCGGCCGGACAGAGACAGATAAAGAGAGGAAAGGAACCAAAGGGAAGAAAAAAATGTCCATGAATCCGTGCCATCCTAGCCACGTATGATGGAATACAGCTGCCAAAACGATTCTAAAATATCGTCACGCAGATTTATAAAACGTCTGAAATACTTTCCCTTGATTTGCGGTAAAACATCACGAAACGGAAGACAAGCTAAAGAAGAGCACGTCGACAAGTGAAAAAGCTACGGAATTTCTGAGAATTGTCTACTAATGCGCAAGCGTTGGTTGGCTGGGCTACTAGTTCGTTCTTGCTAAGTTTTGCTTTCTTCATTCACTAACGTTGTGCACGACTAACCATGGTGTATATAATGGCAAACGATGCTAACGCTCCAGTAGACAGCTTTTCTCGCTGCATCTGGACTATTCAATGCGATCGCATTAATTGAGCCAGAACACTGGGAACGAGTGCGCCTCGACGGAGCAGAGAGGGGGAAAGGGAACACCAGCTGCTGCAGCAGCGTGAGAGGCGTTGCGTGAGGGCACAGTGCATTGCTGTGACACCACGTCATCCTCGCTGTCGCTCTCACAAGGATGTGTTATGTGCGCCTTCCTTGTCCACGCAACCTCTTGTCAGCGTTGTCATTGCTCCTCGCTAAGGTCCACTAAAAACGCGCCAAGCGTCTCAACGCGTTCGTTTGCCCGCGAGGTGTTCGTAACCCTAAGAGCAATCTGCAACGTTTATAATATGATTGAGGTTTTGTCCCCGTAATTTTACCCGCAATAATTTAATCTTTAATACTTCGTGTTTTGTTCACTCTGCACGTCGGCACAGACTTCAGAGGGGAGACATTTCGCTAACAACAATGCGCATTTCAAGGTACCTTGGTACGCATGCCTGAATACTGCTTGTATATGCGTAACGTATATTCCATAATAATAATAATAATAATAATAATAATAATAATAATAATAATAATAATAATAATAATAAATATGCTGCAGGATTAACTCTTCAGGTTCATACCGGGTTGCCTTTAGGTTTATAAAAAACAGTTTAAGGTAGACGAGCCATATTTATGCTCACCAGAACAAAGTTGAACTACGCGAATCGCAGACGCCAATGAGCAACACTAAATATGAGTAAAATACAACAATGTCTCATTACAGTGCTTATTTTTGTTTAGCGCAATTTTTTTCTGCATCTTACTACTACAACTTAGTTAACACAAATACCTTCTTCTTTTCGATGTGCCACTTTCGATGTACCACACCCGTTGCATGTGCGACTACATAAATTGTTCGGGCCGATCCTCAAGATAGTACTTTATTGGAACAAAGCTATAAGTAGTGATGAAAAATAGAAGAAATCCGAAAATGCACAACGTGCCAGTTGCCCAACTCACGTCGTTATGCAAACAGCGCTTGAGAGGAAAAATATGTCATACTGAGACTTTTGGCGCCTTGTATTTCGATGGCACTTACACTAAAGTGACTGCAGGCGTCACGTACTCGTGACGCCTGCGGCAGGAAGGATCCGCCGCTAAGGTTTGCGAGTGGTGACGCTTAGTAACACTCCGAAAGTTAGTACTAGTAGTAAAACATAAATAACCAAGAAAGTGAACGGGAAAACAGGGCCGTGGCAGCTCCATGGTTGGATCACTGCACGCGTAATGCAAAGACGTGGGATCGTTATCCACCTACGGCAAGTCGATTTTCATCAGCTTTCATTGCCATTAATTTATCATTCCTTCATCTCAATAAGCAAGTACTAGTGATTTCCTCTATGTTGTGCTTGGTAACGTTGGTTGTTGGCTCCTTATGATTTTGACACTGCAGGAGCATTTGTGCCGTTGCCGTCAATGTAAAGGTGATATTCCGCATAAAGTCCAAGGACGATAACATCGCGGCCACGTGCCGTATGGTGTACGTGCGAGCGAAAGCGTTCAAGGGTAAGCCGACGAGGGCGGCTCGGTCTCGCGCGTGCAAGGGAGGAAGGCGGGGAGGAAGCGCGCCGTCTCCCATCGAGCACAAGGCACTGGGGAGGGGGGGGAGGGTAGCTCTACTCTGACGATGGCTGCGTATAGCGAGTCCACGCGGGTCCTATCTTGCAAGCTATGTGCGATGAGGGACTCGGCCGAGTGCTTATAGCTTAGTGTGCGCTGTGTCCTCGACGCTTAGTTCATGTTAAAGGGAGAGGCACCACGCAGGTCAATTTGCTAACTGCTATTGCTGGGGCACTTCTTCACGCCATCATTTTTGATGGCGAGTTTCCGCGGTCATCGAGTGAGATGTGTTCATGTTTGCTTGTGCGTGCCTAACATCACGCTTGTTTATTTAGTTTATCAGGTAATGTTTACAAGTGCATACGGCCCATAAGACAACTATCCTTATTTTGTACAGCTGTCTAATCATTTGCGATGGCAATCGACGCTTCGTCTTTCAGGCGTAACTGCGACTCTTTCCTTAGTTGTCTTAGATATAGGGAAAGACCTCAGATTGCCCTATTTTGACGAAAGCGGTCAAAAACTAGGGGCGAGGTACCCAGATCCCACGAACCGCAAAGTAATTTGATGTCGCTAAAGATGCGCTTGTCTTCAATATTTATTAAACTAGATATCCAATCAGCCAATGATGGATCCATTACACATTTTTTTCCCGAGAAAAGGAGCGTCTCAGTGTAGAACTTTGGAGTATCTGTGCGTGGCTTGGTACTTGCAGCACATTGTCCAAGCTGCCAGGCTGCCCTTAAGCAGTGAAGATCTGCAGGTTAGTTCTGCACTTCGACTGTAATTCGGTGGGTGTTTCGTTAGCTGCGTCCACCCTCACAAACGAGCGTGGAGCAAGCATCCATTCAGCTTCCATTAAAGCACTTACAAGAGAAGCTAACTGCAGTGACGCTTGGCATGGATGGGAACACCCGCCCTGCCCTCAGCAGACCTAAGTGAAGTGACGCTGATAATCCAGCTATGGGTAGCGTTTATATCACTTTCATGAAAATCAAATGTGAAGGGGTTTCCCTCGCTTGCCGTTGGATATATTCGCAGATACAAAGTGGTGCATAAGTAGGATGACCTGGTGTATTGGCTTCCTAAAACTAAATTGTTGCTTCCGCACGCTGAAGATTCGTACAAAGCTGGAATTGTGTAATAGCTTTTGTTTATTAGCGCGCTTGTGTTAATCACATGCTGTTTTGTCCACAATAGGTTCAATGCGAGCATTGTGCGCAGCTACGCCATTAAAAAGTCTTGTGCCTCAAGAAGACAGCGGTGCCATCTGTACTGGCTAGTGCAGACACACCCTGTGCACTGTAGCCCCGAGAGATGGCGTCACCATTCGGTTGCGGTGGAATCGACATGTTTTGAGAGGCGTAGCTGCAGACGATGAGCGCATCTATTTTATTCTCGAAGAAACAAGCAAGCTATTCACATAGGTGTGTTAATAAACTAAACCCATTACCAAAATTCTTGCTCTGTGCTAAAATACAGCGCCATTGATCAAGTGGATCAGGTCGAAGAGTCATATATACGTGGCGATCCTATTCCAGCTACACGCGATATGCACTTATGCAAGTGAATGGTCGGGTCGACGGGCGTCTAGTTTTAGACCGACAAAGGCGGCGGTTGCCCAGACGCTTTGTGTGATCTCCGTGATACTCCAAGTGCAGCACTCAGGCCAGTGGGTCTCGCTGAATAGTCTGAATTATTTTGTGTGTTCGCTGCTTAATTTTGACTCACTGCGCTGGCGCTCTCCTACCGAATCCGTTGGGGCTTGGTGTCCGAGCGTGCACAGAGTAAATTGACGTGCTTTAAGACGGTCGTGTGTTTGCTGTGACTATTTTGTATAATTGATTACTGGACTGTTCTGCGTTGCTTGCACAGCGCGCATTTCTCCCCGGGCAAATGCGATTTTCTTTACCTGCCTCTTACCATTCTCTATGAAAGCCTCCATCTTAATGTTCATGTGTCTAGACGCGGCCATCTCTCTCTCTCTCCTCCCCTTCCGCCGCTCTTCGCTTCCAGAAGAGCCAGCAGGCATTTCGCCCCTTGCCGTGATTTCTTGCTAGCCTGATATTTTCCATTTCTTCCTCCGTGTGTGCTTGTGCTTGCATTTGTACAAATGCTGTTAATAATAATAATAATAATATGAAAAGGAAGAAGACGATGAAGGGGAAGAAAAATCAATGTATCAAGTATTATTTATAGCGCCGAGCAGCAGCTTCACAATCTTCGTACATGTGCACTTAAATACCGATACACAATACCTTATCTGCGAGAAATACAAATATTATAGATAAAACAAATTGAGGAAGAGAGACAAATTGGGAAAAATAAAACAAAAAGAAGGGGGTATAAAAGGAGTTAGTGATACAACATGATTATCTTCATATGCACAGGGAACACAGGCAAGGAACTCTCAATATATCAATACAGCCAGAATACGGAATGACAAAAAATGACATTTAAAAGATCTCGGTTCGAAAAGAGAATTGTGTGGCTTCGGAATCGTGAGGTTCTTCGTTCGAACACAGGTAAATTCCTGAACTCACAGACTTTAGAGTGTGCTTTGCCGTCATTAGCTCGTTTCTGCGAAAAAGACAGCGTTAAAGAAGACACATGCTTAGTTCTACTGGCGGGCGCGAAAACTGGCTAAAACCGAATGCAGGTGTTCAGGATTTTTTCTCTTAGAGGAGCCAGAAATTAGAAAAAGCAATGATATATATACACGTTAATAAACATTAATGATGACTAGTCTGCGATATAAGTTCACTACTGGATCAGGGAGAAAGAGGCGAATGTGCTATACAAACGCCTTGGGAATTGAATTCATCATTTGTTTTTACTAGTCAAGCTAGGCTGTTGAAAGTAGAATTGCGCCAAATCGGTATCGATCCGATACCAATTTAAGGCGATATTTTATATTTCCCACGAAACAAAGCATAACGCTAGCAAACATCGCGCCCATGGTAATGGTCACTCAAGCGAGAAGCAACCAACTTCTGTTCCTCTTCGTAGCATCGAATTTCTGGAACGTTAAAGCTTCTGAGATAGCAAGTTTGTGGGGTTGCCGGGCCCCAAGTTCACCAAGGAAGAGTGGGACGCGCTCCTGCGAAGTCCCGTCTTTGAAGACCAAATCATGACCGTCCAGTGCGCCCGCGATCGGGCCGGCAGGCTAGACCTGTCGGTCCCGTGGTGGGTTTAGCAGGGTGTGCGTTTTATCGCGTTTTGCTGGCCTTTCTGCTGTTAGCGCCTTTCTATAGTATTTCTCTACTCGAGCTGCCTCTCATCCGTCGATGCTTATTTTTGTAACGTCCCGCCGAATACTTCGAAGTCAGCACTTTATGCCAGTTAATCAGCTTGCATGAAAAACACCTTTGTTGTTACGAGCAATAACTAAAAAAAAGATATAAAAAAAGATATTTGTTTCTCGCAAATCGCACCCAGTGTCGTATATTCTTTGTTCAATGCACCCTGATAAGGATTTTGAAAGAAATTAGCGGAGTCGAACATCTTGTGAAGCGGTTTCCTGACGCCTACAGTTATACATGCAGTGGATGACGGAACTACACGGTTAATGTGCGCACAAGTGCGTTTGCGAAGATGGACTGGCAGAGTGCTGGCAATGAATAACACGAATTATTAGCTAAATGCGTCGAAATAAAGACTGCAAACACGGGGCGAATCGTAGCTGTCCAGGAAAATAACAAGGCGGGAGTGGAAAAGACGAATCCATCAAAAATAACAAGAATGTGCAAACGGGTGAAGTTCAGTCACCGGACCATAATTAAACGCTACGATTGGTGACGCGGGAAGGCAAATGGAAATTTGCCGTGGTAGTGACGTACGGCTATCTCGGATGGGGTGAGCGAAGTGTCATTTTCGGCCTGTAAACGGGTAGGAGGGATTTAGTCCTACGTCTAGGCTCGGGCAGGCTGCACCACGCATGCAGCGGAAACAAACGCACCCTGGGGCCGAAATAAACGTACCCTGTCCATGTTCGTTCATTAATTAAGAGAAACGTGCTCAGTCTTGCTGCTAGAAGCGTTCCAGGTTACAGTGTTAACTGTATGCCTAGCCTAGCAAGCGTGATATCTTTCACGCGTATGGAACATTTTTTGCCCTTCACACAAATCGGTGCGGACCAACACAATTTTTGAGTTCAATGAATTATATCTAAATGGCATAGTCATCATCATCATCATCAGCCTGGTTACGCCCACTGCAGGGCAAAGGCCTCTCCCATATTTCTCCAACAACCTCGGTCATGTACTAATTGTGGCCATGCCGTCCCTGCAAACTTATTAATCTCATCCGCCCACCTAACTTTCTGCCGTCCCCTGCTACGCTTCCCTTCCCTTGGAACCCAGTGCGTAACCCTTAATGACCATCAGTTATCTTCCCTCCTCATTACATGTCCTGCCCATGCCCATTTCTTTTTCTTGCTTTCAACTAAGATGTCATTAACTCGCGTTTGTTCCCTAACCCAATCTGCTCTTTTCTTATCCCTTAATGTTACACCTATCATTCTTCTTTCCATAGCTCGTTGCGTCGTCCTCAATTTGAGTAGAACCCTTTTCGTAAGCCTCCTGGTTTCTGCCCCGTAGGTGAGTACCGGTAAGACACAGCTATTATATACTTTTCTCTTGAGGGATAATGGCAATCTGCTGTTCAAGATCTGAGAAAGCCTGCCAAATGCACCCCAGCCCATTCTTATTCTTCTAATTATTTCCGTCTCATGATCCGGATCCGCATGCCATAGTGAGGCATAGTGGCAAATGGCATAGTGAGCTCTCTCAAACGCGACCATTTCTGGCTCTGATGGACAAATGTACTGCCGAGCTATGCCTCTCTCTCTGAACACACCGCGCGAGACTAACTCTACACTTCAGCTCCGCGTGCGTCATCCCTGGTGGGACAAGGGCGCCATCTGGGCACGCTACACATGCACGATTCGGCCATGACTGCTTTTCTCTACAGACTTAGCAACCCGAAACTTCCAGGCCCGCGCCTGTGCCATCGATAGCAGGACCACTCGGCTGAAGGGCCCACGGCGCCAACGGGTTTCTAGCATCCATATGCTTACTATGGCAATAACATTTTAGGGTATGAAGCCAGCTGAAGTAGAAACAAGAAGCATACAGAGCAGCGGACAGGAGGCAAATGTTTGTGCAGGGGATGCAGGCACTTAAGTGCACGAATAAAGCAGTGTAACATCACTATCAGCGTTTTAGAGAGGAGCTCTTAGGAGCCCATCCCTTTGGCGAATGTCGCGGCGTTGTCTCTCGTGACCGAGTCAACGAGCAAAGCGAAAATTCAAAGGGAACGCGGAGCGCAGCACGAGATGAAATCAGAGAGCGCGAGGAGGAAAGCGGAGGAGGAGGGCATGGCAAAAGGGTGAGGAGGCAAGCAGAGTGCCACACGAGACTACGAGATGGCGCCATAGTATTGTAATCTGGTCGTACACGCGACACGAATTGTGTAGTATATTTTAGAAGCCACGTTGACAGGAGCTATGCACTGGAATATTTGACTAGCCATTCCTAAAAGCCGACGCGCCTGTCCCACAGATCGGATTTTCGACGATCCCCGACTATGCTAGTACGACGTGGATAGCTCATATTGACCTTCTTCGCAAATGACTTTCTTTAGCTGCAGAAGGCTATCGCAGTGCCGCCATGTCATTCATAGCAAGGTCATTATGTAGATATACAACGCAATGTTTCACGCTCGCGTAACCTTTTGCACACTTGCGTGGAGAACGAGAATGCTGACCAATCTGGGCAGAATTGTCTTGCTAAAGAAGAAAGCGATACGATGCGTTGCCAACATTTCGCACGTGTATTCTACCAGAGAATTCTTTCTGTTCTATAAAGTCATAGACGCCACGCTAATTTATCAGTACCGCCTACCCCACTAGCTTTTCTTTTCAAACAAACATTCAAAATTTTGTTTTTAGCATTCTTTCCAAGCTGAAAAAACAACTACGTGATCCTTGAACTAAAGCCCATGAGAGACAGCTGGTACCGCGATGGCGCACATCTTATGGCAAGCACTCCTGACTTTCAGTGTCGCATATCATTTGAACAAATATAAGCAGAAAGGGATCGACTTCAACAACGTTTCTAAACAACTGTCGCGCGAACATTGTGTTTCAGGACAGTACTGAGCATTCCCATTTATTTCTTACCCCTACGGTTTCATTTCGTTGTACCTGATTGCCATGTTTTTCTTTTTTTGCATTACATCTTTAAGCACGATGTGCATTTATAATTATTTTTTGTCGTCCTTTATTAATTACTACTCTGCTGTAACTGTTGTAAGTGTGGTGTGTCATTATAAAGTTTATTGGGTTTTGTTTTACCATTTTGTCATTTATTCTTATATATATATATATATATATATATATATATATATATATATATATATATATATATATATATATATTTATATATATATATATATATATATATATATATATATATATATATATATATATATATATATATATATATATATTTATGTATGAAAGATGTTCGACATTATTTGTGCGACCTAGGGTGAACGGTTTTCGCGTGTCAATGCAACACGCAACGGAAAAATACGACATCATCAAGTTTCGCAACATTTTTTTTTCTTTGAGCTCCCCTTCCTCTCGCACACATAAAGACAACGACTATTCAATGCTACGCTTCCGATAAATCTTTATTTTTTTTTACCGACAGGATTGGACAAAGCGCCTGTCACAGCCACCAGGACAAACGGGTCGATTCACGCTAATAAATCCACAGTCGGGAGAGATAAGAGACACGACGAATTGACGGTAAGAAATCTAAAGCTTTTTTGCGACCAATGTAAAAGCATAGCTGCAAAGCAAAGTGTGGCACTGTGACACACGGCAGAGGTGAAGCAGCCGCTAAGCGCTCCCCATAAGTGCGCCGATCGCTAATATATAGTGCAAAGCTTGTCCGACTTGCGGTGGAGGTGCAGTTCGTCATTAAGACCATTAATAGCGAACTGCACACAGCTTCGCTGGCGATCCTTCTTCACAAGGTGAAAGGGCACCGAGTCGTTCTCTACGCAAGGATTCCAAAGTAAGCTGCGCGGGGAGTCTGGGTTGCAAAGATGTGTGCGATAATTCTATAACATGCTTTCATTGCGCCGTGGTGTCACCAAGTGACACGCTTGGACCATTCTTAAAGACGTTCTACGCCAAAGAGAATTACATGCCTTCTCTATTGCCTAATTGATCAATTTCGTTATTATATCTGGCGTACTATTTAAAGTTTCCCTAGCCCTAGTTTGCTGGTTACAGGAAAATCATAAGCGCAAGCGAATTAAAATATTCCGAGCAGAGACACCGATACCACGTACACGGCACTTACTTCCCTTGAGGTTTGCAGTGGAATCATTTTGCATGCTTCCCGATAATCGTTATATGCAAGATATGTTGTTTCGTTTGGCATTGCTAATGCGCTGCTTTCCACATAGTTATTGACTGCTGCTGTTCAGTGCTATTACACAGTGACCTTAACGGCTGTGTTGAGGGGTTCCATATGGTATGTTGTTTAATATTTTGATCTGTCAGGAGAAGTCATCCAACAGACTCATTTTTTTTTTTCTTACGCGAAATGTCATCTACAGGACTTCAGCGTATAGAAATCTGACATGTATAACATATCGTGCAAACCCATGGGTTTTAATGAGGGAAGTTTTTACCCACTTCGAAGTTAACAGAATATGTGCTCGCCCCTGAAAACGTCGTGTTATTATTATTTTTTTTGCAATCGTTGAATACTTTCTTTCCGAAAGCACCGTCTCTGTAATTTACACGTTGAGGTCACGGTGAAGAGGATATTGAACACACCTTCACGTTGAACCAATCGAAAAGGGCTTGAGGATTTTGAAATACAATATTCGCGCAGTCTTATCGCTTCCGAAGAGCTTAAAAGGATTTCGAGCAGAATTTATGGCATATTGCATACCATCCGGCTACATGTTTCGGCTACAAGTTTCGGGCGCCTGTTGGCAAAATAATACGAGGCGTTCATGAAGTGTCCACAAAAGGGCTTCCGGCGCTGTTTTTGGAGAGAAAGGTGTATGTTCCGTTGGCACAAACATACGAGATGCTCATGAAATGTACCCAGTACATGTTGTTATGTCCATCATTTTGAGGTACATAAGACGTTATCTACGTTAACTCGTGGCAAACCTTCACCGCTGCGAATGGAGCCAACAAAGCATCTTCGTCGCCTTAAAGCTACGTTACACAACCGCCAATGATTCCCTGGGTGGCGGCAGGTAATCTTGTCTAAGTGCTCTGGAAAATTTGTGCGAAGAACTTCAAGCATGTAGAACTGTGAAGGCACCCGTCAACAGCTTGGGCCTTTTTACTTAAAAAAAATCCTTCATCCTGACTCTTCCACATGCATGGCGGGAAACTGTTCTGAGTTGCCGAAAGTATTGTGACGTTTGGTAGTCTCGGAAGCTTGCCAACAGACTGCAGTAGCAGAATCTATACTTCTAAACTGCAGCTGGAATTTCCGAGGGTGAACGGTGTCCTACAAAGTGAGATATAGCCAGCTTTATACAGGTAAAAAAATCAACGCCCCTTCGTGTTCTTGAAAATGGCCGAACAGGCAAGCTGCTAGTTACACAATGTATTATAGCATGCCAGTCAAACTTCGCAAGGTGTCTTCATTGTAAATTTTTTTTTCGCCATACTTTAACCTTATTCCCGCTGTTTCCTGCTTCGCGTGGTGAGCAGGCCTTGGGAGTGCTTTTTTTTTTGCGAGTCTCCCAGCGTTACTTTTTTTATACGTGAAGTTTCTGTGTTTAGCCGTGTTTTTATTTTTCGCGTGCAATTGCCACCCTCTATATTTTTTTTTGCCCTAATCATCAGCGCGGGGGTTATTGTGAAATGAAAACCATATAATCTGAGCCAGCTGTGGAAGAAGATGATGACGCTCGAGCTATTGCCGATGCTGATAGTTTTAGCGAAATCCAGCATCAAGAGCACAAGGCCCATATTAACAGCATCACTTTAAAGAAAGTGAAAAAAAGGAATGACGTTAAAAAAAGAACCGCTGATTCGCTTGGGCGACAAATTCAAAGCTATGGCAAGGCTTTGCGTTGCTCTTGAGATTCGCCACAGGTGAGTGTGACATGGCGCGACACAGCAGTTCGTACAATAGCTGTAACGCAGAATGGATGGAGTCGCACAGCGTTGTGACCAGGCGTGTCACAACGGTTGTCAGAGCCACAGGAGATAACTAGATATAAGTAGCTTGATGCCTTCTCTTTTGTCTGATGAATCGATTGCGCTAATATAGCTGCTTTCTATTTAAGGTTTCCCTAGCCCTGATTTGCCGGTTGAATGAAATAAGGAGAAGCGCAAGCGAATTAAAATATACCGAGCACGCACAGCGATGTCGCGTACACGGCACTTACTTCACTAGTTGTTGCTATGGAAGGATTATGCATACACCGTAATAACTCCTGTACGCGAAACAGGTTGTTTCGTTTAGCATTGCTATAGCGCTGCTTTCCACATAGTCACTGACTGCTGCCGTCCACTGCTATGACGCCATGGCTCTAATGGCTCTATTCAGCGGTTGCATGAAGTAAGTTGTGTAATGGTCATGCAGCGTACACATTTCGCTAATGCAAAACTTTATTTAGAGCTCTTCAATGTATTGAAATCTGGCATGTATAGCATATCGTGCAAGCTTATCACGCGTTTTCAGCGAGGCAAATGTTTACTAATTTCAATGTTAAAGATTAAGTGCTCGCCTCTGAAAATGTCGCCTTCCACTTCTTATTATTTTTTTGCTATCATCGAATATATTGTTTTACGATAGCACCTTCAATAGAATTTACGAACTCGCGGTCACGAGGATATTGAATATGCATGTTCGTTGAACCAGATGGCAAGCACTTGAGTGATGTTGAAAAGGAAATGCATTATTCATGAATTCTTATGGCTTCCGGAGAGCTCAAAAGGCTTTTCAGCAGAGTTTAGCGTCATGTTACCCACCATGTGACTGCATGACGCTTCGTGCATCTTTTTTTTTTTTTAGGTTTCCAATGGCTGTTCCCATGGGCATACGAGGCATTCAGGAAATTTCCATGGGAGGGCTCTTTTAGGGAGAAATTATGTGTTAAATATCTTGGTATGTCCATGATTTGGTGGTGCATAAGTCGTTATTTGGTGCGTGTGGTAATTCGGTGCGGAGACAATAACTACCAATAGAACAAGATACAGTATCTCCGTTACCCACAGGCTACGTTACACAGCACACAATGATTCCCTGCCTATGTGCAGGTTATATTGTCCGAAGGCTCTTGAAATTTTATGCGTAGCATGCTGCACAAGTAGAATTGTAAAACCACCCGTGAATAGCTTGGGGCTTTTGAGTTAAAAAGTACAGAAAGAAAGAAATTTTTCGTTGTGACCATTCCATGCACATCGCCGGAACTTGTCCCGCGTTGCCGCAAGCATTGTGGCGGTTCGTGACCTCCGAGATTCGCTAACATATGGCAGCTGCAGAAACTGCACTCCTTCAACTGCAGCTAAATTTTCTGAAGCTTAACGGTGTCATAAAAAGGAAGATATCGCCATCTTTAGTGAGGTAAAAACAAATCCAATTAAAAAAAAGAAGAACCGCTGTTTCTCTTGGGTGAAGCATTCAAAGTGATAGTGAGGTTATCCGCTGCGTTTGAGATCCTGACGCTGTGTTCTAACACTAGGTGAGGGCGACAAGGGTTGACACAGCAGGTCGTACAACTGCATTTACTCAGTATGAATTGAGTCGTGCAGCGTTGTGACCAGGCGTGTCACAACGATTGTGAGGGCGAAAGGAAATAACTATATATAAGTACCTTGATATTTAACAATCCATTCCACTGCGTCCAGTGTATGGATTACGGTGCGTCAAGCACACTTATCCTCAACGAAAGCGCAAATTTACTTGCGTGCGACACTATAGCCAATGGCGAAAAACGAACGCTTTAGTGTCGGCACTGTGGAGCCGACTCAACGGAGCGTGAATGTGCAGTCCTCAGCGGAAAGAATAGACGAGGTAGGATCACGTTATAAACTTGAAGCCTATTCATAGAGGAGAATATAGAGGAGACTTAGGTCTTGGTCGGCTTGTTTTAGTTGTCTCCTGTGGTGGATTTCGCAGCAGGCTGTTACGTCTCCAACACGGGTAAAAGCCTCAATTAGACGATGACCACGAGGCAGCCACTCCAATTCGTCAGCGCCTATCCCCAAGTCAACGCAGCATGCGCACCGACCGTTGACGGGTCCACAAAAGCGCCCACTACCAGTACCTGAAAGCCTGAATTAATAATGAAACTGGCCAACGGCGAACGCTACCGAAGAACGGCCCCGACCTTGTATTCCAAGGTTGCTCTATACGATCGCCTATTCCGTGCCATAGGAAGCGGAGTGCGGCCCTGGAACCTTAGACTAGCCACGCATAAAAGCCCACGCTCTTGACCCGCAGATCAGATTTTCTACGATCGTCAGCTCTGCTCGGCGCTATTGTTGTGCTTGAGTGTTAGTTGTTTCCCAACGCTTCGCTTCATTTGCAACGTGCCGCACGAGGCAGGTTGTCCGCGCCAGCCAATATGTCGCGGAAGCAAAACACTGGAGAGCTGCGCATTAATTTCACATTAAGGAGTGTCGTAATCATCGGTGAATGGTTTCGATTTTTTTATGCTAGAGTTCTTCAGATTTATTCAGATTTTCATTTCCTCGAGATGGAATTATTCAAATAGCAGCTCGATATTTTGTTCTTTTTCTTAGCTAAACAATAATATCTTACTCATTAGCGATTTTAATGCATAGTACTTTTCAGACGACATCTCCCAGTGATCTCCTATCACTTTTGTCTTGTGCGAGCTTATTCCATCTTACGCCTGCTAACTTCCTCGTTTCATCACACCATATAATTGTTCGCCGTCCTAAAACTGCATTCCCTTCTTTTAGAAGCCGTTTGTAACTCTAACGGTCTGCTGTTTATATGTCCTACACATTACACTGACTGCCCAACAGTATCTCTCCTCCTTACTGTCAACAAGAACATCGGCTACACCAGTTTCCTCTGTAATCCACGCCGCTATCTTCTTGTCTCTTAACGGTACGCCTGATATCGTTGGATCGCTGGGAAGCGCCTTCATGCTACAGTGGATACAGATAGGCTGAGCATGCTTTAACTTCTCGGACTCTTCTGGTGAAATACGTCATGGTAGTCAGTTACCATTCGACGAGTGATTTAAGGTGTTACATTTTTCGTTTTTCCGCGATCTAAAGGGCAACTGCAAAAAAATTTTCGACCGCGTAACAAGCCTACTTTCAGATAATTTAGACATGCAGCAGCCTCTGTACGAAATCTTACGCTTGAAATACAGGTCAATGCGTCACAAAGAGCTCCCAAAATCGATGATTTTCATACCGGAATTGAAAAAAAAAACGCCACCATTATCCCGCGTCGGAAGTGACGTACATTGAAGAATGCGGAAAAGAAGCGCCGGTGCTATTTGCTTTACTTCCTTGTGTTCCGTCCTGGTGTATCAGCGAATAGGTCCCGAACCTCTGCAAGTCACAGAGTTGGTATACTTTGCTGGTTTGTTGTACTTTGTTTGTATACAACGCCCTAGCGCGCCCGCGATGTTCTTTTAACGCTAAGTGTATTCTTCTAGTGCAGCCAGGTCTCTCTATATGGATGTCTACGTTCAACAGCAGGGTCTCAGGGCACTGCTCCTCCGCTGAAAGAAGAGCCTACTGGACTCTTCATAGAAGAGCTAATATGCGACATAGTCTGGCTTAAGGCGGACGCGATCCACGCCTATCGCAGTTACGTTCATCAACCAAAATTGAACGACTTACAGTCTAGTGTGGCTGCAGCTAAGGTGCATGGCGCGCTGGGTTGGCTGACCGCCAACATGGTGCTCGGGTTCACTGAAGCAAGCGTGTTTCGTTTGCGCTTTCGGCAATCTAGGAAGCGCTCGGTCGCCGCGCTCTTGTCCGCTATAGCGCTGCGGCAATGACTGATCGCCGCGCCGTTGCTGGTCATGTCTAAAGAGCAGGGTAAAATTTTAGTGTTGGGAACGTCTCCGGAATGACGCATCCGACTTCGTCGGCCGCTGCCTGGCACTCTGGAAGCGCCGGACCCTTTGCCCGACCAGACAACTACCGCCATCTGTGGCATCTGTTCCTATTGCTGCGGTGGGAATGGCTCTGCAGACAAACCGAAAGCAGACCGGCCGGGTTAACACCCAGCACATCCCTTTTGCGAACCGGGCACACCAGCGCTTGGACACCGATGCACAGATGACGGCTTCTCTGAGTGCAGAGTGCAGCCGTCGCCAATCTTCCCTCAGGACCCCCGTGGAGCCCCGCCAGATTCGTCGATGCGGCGGCAGCCCCAGCGTTAGCTGCCGGCTTTTCATGTCTTCTGTATTGCCTAACGCATCGGTTACGCTATGACAGCTGGGTTACTAGTTAAAATTTCCCTAGACCTCTTGTGGAAATAATCGGAAACACAACCGAATTAAAATATACCGAGCACGAGCACCGAAGCTGCGTGCACGCAACATACTTCACTAGCGGTTTGCTACTAAATGATTGTGCATGCCTCCCGATACCTGGTCTATGTAGACTAAGTTGTTTCCTCTAGCAGTGCTAATGCGCTGCTTTCCACATAGTCATTCACTGCTGCTGTTCCCGGCTGTGAAGCAATGACTCTAACAGCTCTATTCAGCGTTTGCATGTAGTACGTTGTTTAGTATTCTCGTCTCTTTTACGAGTCAGGCGGCGCACACATTTTTTTTTAGTGCACAATGGTATCTATAGAACTTCCGTGTTATGAAGTACACTCTTAGGCAAAATTACCCAATTTTGGAGTAATGGAGGCCGTTAGACCTTCACGATTAGCAGTTAGTCCGCTAAGGAGCAACGACGCAGAGATGCGTGCCGTGTGCAAACCTGGAGGACTAAACGTTACGCCGCTTTTCGGATGGCGTTTCTCCACGGGACGAATGTCAGCATTTACTCTCATGGCCACGCTGTGCACATGGTTAACTGATGTTCACGGGCCGTGCCGTGCATATATATCAGGCATTGACATCCTCCATACAGCTGTCGCCTGCTTTACAACTCATACGCACGGAATGAGACGGTCAGCGGTATGCTCCGTAAGAAAAATAAAAACGATTATATATATATATATATATATATATATATATACATATATATATATATATATATATATATATATATATATATATATATATATATATATATATATATATATATATATATATATATATCTTGCTATGCGTTACAAAGTTCTGCGGTTTGCGAGTTGTCCTTATAGATTATTATTGACGTTGCGATGTCGAGGAAAAAAGGCGCGCCCCACCCCCAGCAAGTGCTGTGAAAATGTAACGACGTGGGCTGCTAGCCAAGATTGCCCGGCATCGCATGTCCCGCACGCATGCTGCTTAGCTGATCCGGCAGATATGTGTGCTTCCTGCATAAATGTGGAACACGCGCATGTCCGCGTGTACATGCACATGATGTTGGTATTGACGATAGTGTACAACGCGCAGGCAAACACACACGTACCATATGCACGCGCGAATACTTATTTAATCTGTCAGCAGAGAGACGGGTGTACACTCGCGCGCGCGCGCGCGCATATACACACGCATGCATGATACAATTGAGAGACAAGTGTTCGCATGTGCGCACCTACAGCATTTTCTATTGTGCCTACGAACGTACACGAACGTGTAGGTGGCGGCCGGCCGCGGTGTACACACTCACTGACCAAGCCACGCCCGCCGCACACGCACGCACATTTCCATACCCATGCATGAATACATTAATGTACGTGTCGGTAGGAGGGCAGTGCACATGCATGCAACCGCACAGTGGCGTAGACAGAAAATGTTTTTGGGGTGGGGAAGAGGGGGCGACGCACCCCTTTAACCGGGAACGGGAGGGGTAGGGGGTCCGGGCAGGGGTCATCCTATGGTACACAGAAATTTCCATGGGAGGCATGCATTGGGTGCACTCCCCTCCCCTGGCTACACCACAGTGCACACACACACACACACACACACACACACACACACACACACACACACACACACACACACACACACACACACACACACACACACACACACACACACACACACACACATGCACACACACACATAAATGCACAGCTATAGCCTTTTAGGCACATGCTTGAATACATATGAATCCACCTATAGGGAGGCGATGAGCAAAACGAGAACAAGGTGAAAGCTGGAGCCAACGTTTCGACAAGTGGAATTGAAGACAAGTCCACTTGTCAAAGCAATCGGCTCCAGCTTTCACCTTGTTCTCGTTTTGCTCATGGTCTTGAATTTCCATCTCACGGCTTCCCCCTGTTTCACCCGTAAGGAGGCCAGATGTAGAACCACACAAGTGTGCACACGCGCACAGCTAGCCATTCCATACAAACACATGAATTCGTTTGAAACCATCAGTAAAGAAACCAGGGTTTATGTGCACCATGCATGCATGCGCATATATATACACACACATACACATGCAGCATATGAGGAAAGAATGGAATAAGTTTAACATATATAAATTATATTGGGCTCAGATGTCTTCCTTTGTACAATGCAATAAGGCACAAACACCCCGTATGTGTTCACACCTTTTGAATGGCAATGAGCACTTTTTCTATGTACCATAATGTATTTGTGATCAATAGTTCTGCAGTTTTAAATTTTGTGGCACCTACCCATGAAGAAATTAAAAAGCCTTTCAATGAATCTTCACCTAGAAATTTGGATCTATACTGTTTATACGCATTTTTCAACGCAGCACAAACATAGCACATTATAACTGCCAAAATATTGCATAGTGTGGCCTTCCCTTGGAGATTTTAGTTGCAGTGCTTGCAAAGTTACTGCTTGCCTCTCAACCTCACTTTTCAGAGAGCTCTGAGGAGTCACTCTTATAGAACAAAAGATAAATGCTGAATTTTTACGTCATCATCCGCCATGCAACAAACCTCACTGCAGCAATTTCTAATTTTTTTTTTAAAGAGAACCTTTCTTTGCCCACTGTCTCATACTTTTACCTGGGTTGGTCGGTCGGTCGGTCGACCGATGGTCAGATTCTCGCTGAGTAGATTTATCCTCATTCTTACATATAAAAAAAGAACCATGTCTGGCACCGGGTTTCAAATCTCAGACATCATGCTCTAATCATTAGGCCACAACAGAACTTTCTTTTTCTTTATCGCATGTAAAAAAGGCAATACCTCTGTACAACAATATGGTTTAGGTTGACACAGTTAATAATCAGGCAGAGAAACACATGTGCTTAATAATGGCATCCATTAAGGCTGCGGCCTTTGGGCAGGCCACAACTGCATGCATGCTCCTTTCGTGCAGAACAGCTTGCCGAGTGCGCGAGACAACTCAACAAGCATTACGAGGGGGCCACACATGTAGCTTACGCAGATGCGGCGGAGTAACCGCAACTACCAGCCGTGGCCCTAGCTGTGGTCACGGGGCCGAATCATACCACTACCACCACCACCTCCATACACACCACAAAACCCAAAGAGGGCGAAGAAGTTTCCATCGCTTTAGCCTACGCAATGACTACAGCCGCTTGCATCATTAGAAACTCCCAGACGGCTATCCGCAACTTCACCAGAAGCCTCATATTATTGCAAGCAAACCACATACTCTCAAGCACATCGCCATCCCGTCGCCGCCATGTTCAGCTAATCTGGGCCCCAGGTTATACAAGCCTTGCCGGGAATGAAGCCACTCACGACACTGCCCAAGAAATTGTCCACTGGGTGCATCACCTGTCATCGGAGCGGCGACCCCCTCCGATGACCTGCAGCCCAGCAGGCTGACGACGAGGCAGTCATCTCCTGATGCGGCCACACGAAAGACAGAATGGTTACATATGGCGAAATCCTCTTGCATTACCGTAAGGCAAGAGTGAAGTACCCTTTCCTCTTTCCTTTTTTCTCCCCTCCTTCCTATCCTCCATTTCTGTGCTGCTGTCACCTTCCTTCAGAAGAGTAGGCAGGTGTTGTGCCCCTTCCGGTGGCAGTTGCCAGCCTGCTCCTCGCTTTCCCTTTCCTGTTAACCATGTATACGCATATGTGTTCAAAACAAATAATAATAATAATGAAGTACCCACCTCCTGACAAGTCACTCAATAAGTACCAGTCAACAACATGTAGATTATTACAGACACGCACATTCCCCACACCCTCGCTATACAGTCACATCCACCCAGATGTTGACACACCACAGTGCAAAGTGTGCGGGGCGTCTCGCATTGACCTCAGCCACATTATCCAGGCATGTCCTGCAGCGACAGACACCATTAAACACAGCACCAACCCTACATTTAAAATCACCATGCCTGAGAAATGGGAGGATGTGCTGCTCAGCAAATGCCCAGAGGACCAACTCTGGACAGTCTGGCTGGCTGCAGTTGTCGCCAAGACTCAAGGTCTGGCCACCACCTTAGGAAGGAGGGCTCCGGTGGGGCTAGTCCCCCCGCCCCCCTTCACTCCAGCAATAACATTTAATGAAGTTTTGTCTATCTCCCTCCCTTTTGTGCAAACACCAACTAACTCTCTCAGATGGTCACCACATGTTCATTGTGATGATGATTTCCATACTATGGCCTTGCGAAGGACAATGACGCCAAAGTGTGCATGCATAGTCGTGAGTGCAATGCTTCGAAAGAAAAAAATGACTGCGAAAAGCCAAGCTTGAGGGCACACAGAAGAAATTAATAAAAGAAATGGGAGCCAACCACAGGTGTTCGAGTGAGTGTAAGAAATAATGCAAAGTTGAAAAAGAAGATGACAGCAAAGGGTGCACACACGGTCTTGAGTGCAACACTTCAGAAGAGACAATGATGTAGAGCCAAGCATGAGGGCACAAGAAAAGAATAAATGAAATGGGAGCCAATCACACTAATAAACAAAGCTCCGACTAAACATTCACATGAAAATATAAGGCTCAAAAAGAAGATAACAACAAAGTGTATTCTACAATGCGGAGGAGTTCTAGGAAGATACACAGCAAGGAGATCCATACTTTGGTATATACTCACAATGGGAGGCTGGCCAACAAGCAGTCAGTAAAATTAAAATAAATCAGATATAAAGAAGGATGGGCCAGTATAAGATTTGTCACATTGAGCAGCATGGATGCGCACGAGAACATTGCCATTCTGGTTTCCTTTACACCTAAAAAGCAGTAACGAAATGGACAAACTCATAGCATTTCATTAAATGCTTCACGTAAGCTTCACTTCATAAGGATTCCAGGCTGTGCATTGGATGTGCACAATTATTTTATTAATATATATTGTAGGCATGTCATATACATCGTAGCATCATCAGGTCACACCTTGTCATTCGTAACCTCCCTGCATTGTAACATTGTCTCTCCTACTCTGTCTTCTGGCATGAATAATACAACAGCGGTGTTCATGGGGCTCAGTGCCCACATTTTTTATTGTGCTACTGAACACTGCGACATGACATTCTGAAAGGTAGTGACACCTTGAATAATAGAATGAGGTGCCAGCCTTTCAACTACCCTCACTTCTTTTTCTCAGTCAAGGGTACTAGAAGCAGTCTGTAAATGCAAAAAGAAAAGAGAGGAGAAGTATATAATATTGGGGAGATTGGCTGGAGTGTCTGTAGCAAACATCATTCCAGTCTAGAGGACTATTGGATGGCCATCTATAATGATACCTATCCAGCTAAGATGGACTTCAGGGACACAATGTTGGTTTGACCTAGTTGGTACCTGATATTAAAAAGATTAACAGTGCACTTAAAAGACAATGACAAAGAAAGCACACAGCCTGTCACTTTCTTTGTCCTCTTCTTTTAAGTGTGCTGTAAATCTGTTTACATTAGAAACATGATTTTATTCTTTAAAAAATGTAACCCCAAGATAACAACTCCTTGATGATAAAAATTTGGTTTCACGCAACATCTTTTTTTAGGTTTAAAGAAACATTGATTCAGCTACATGAAAGGGAATACATTTACATTACTGGGAGTGGCTACTTGTGGTCTCTTTAGAATTAGGAGTGACTTACACTCAGTCCACGCAGCCTTCCACATGCCTTCCACATGCATGTACAAAACTTCCCCTGTGCGAGACATGGGCGGTTTTTTGTGCACTCGCACACATATGAAATGCAGGCTGTGTGGACTGAGCTTAAGTCACCCCTTACTAATGAAATATTGCAATCAGGCAGTCAGGTGGCAATTTATTTGCTACAGCAAATAATTTGTTAGTATTGCTGTCCTGATTAGCTATAGCAATTCATTTAAAGTAAACTAAAATTCATAAATACTTGTATTTTGTGTCAGTCTCATTAAAAATGTAAAAAAGTTATCTAAGCAATACAACAGCCAGCTAATTTTTGCAGACATTCATTATCAGCGAAATGTTTCTCCAAGACTCACTAACTTCAATTTATATATATTGATAGTACGCGTTTAAGGTTAGATGAGCTCGGCGTTTTATATGAATGCACACAAAGAGACAACGGCCAAGCGGGTCGAGCGTGAGCACCAACAACAACCATCTCCTTCCTCTTTGTCTTCTGCTGGCGCTTGTATTTCTCACTGTAATATATATAGGCAATTCATCTATATTACTCTTTAAAAGCCATTTTTAATAAGTTCATTCATTACTCATTTCTTTACCAACTGCATTCAAGCCTACTGATAATCAAGTATTCTGCTGAATAGAGCAGAAACAACATATTGCACATACTAAACACTGACAACAGCAGATGGCAGAGCATAAATAAACAAGATAATTCCTTTCATATTTTTTTGTGAAAGTCCATTAAAATTGCAAAAAAAAATGAAAGACAGAAGCCTTACTAATACAGCTATAGGAAAGGTGTTGGTGAAAAAGTGACAGGGGTAGTGCACTAGGTTTTATTCCCTCAGTATACAGAAATAAAGGGGAAGAAAGCTTAGGTATACTGCAATACTGCTATAGGTATACCGCTAAGGTATATTACATGAAATCATGTAGGACAGCTGTGACAGAAGCACCCACCTAAGGTCAAAACATATTGTTGGGCTATATTTGGTTCATTATTGCAAGAAATAGGGCCAAAAAATATGAGTGACCAGAAAGGAGACAAACGATCACCATGTACACTAACTAACAACTGTGCATTTATAGTTTGATCATACAGAAAAAAGGCCAGTTGAAAAGAATACACAGAAGATACACATCAGCACAAGTATGAAGGAAAACAAGCCTGCAGCGTATACACAACGGATCCCGACAGGAAGCACACATCCTTCTAGCATAATAGAGGGCATGTTGTCACAAAATTTCCCAGCCTTTTCAGCTCAAGTACATTCATAATTTACCTGAGCAGCTGATCAACTGATCTCCGTAGAACACCAGTATTCACCAGCAACAGTGCACAACTGGAATATTGACAATGCAAACTTTGTTGTACTGTTGTGGGATCTCACATTCCAAAACCACCATATGGTTACGAGGCACATTGTAGTAGGGGATGTTGGATTAATTTTGACTACCTGTCATTCTTTAGCGTGCACCCACTGACCGGTACATGACCATTCTTGTATTTCACCACCACCTAAATCTGGCCACCGTGGCTACGATTTGATCTCACACACTTGGGCATAGCAGTGCACAATGCTTCAGCAGGAGACTGGCCAAAGCGGACATGTACAACTCATAACAAAGAGATGTGCTTGCTCAAGTGGGTTAATTCAGTAATGAAAATTCGCACTACAGATTTCACATATGAAAGCTGTAAATATAGAAATTTGGCCTAAATAAAGAGCCCAATGTAGCAAGTGAAAAAGTATGTTTTATGAAAGTAAAATGTCTTCATTGTTAAACTCAAGTTTGACAGAAACATCATTTCAGACAAGAGAAGGCTATGCATGATTGTAATAAACTTTATCAATGAGTACAGAGCGAGGCTTTGCTACTTTCATTACTCCCTAGCTGTGCTGGACTGCCTGATGCACATGTGCGGATTTGCTAAATGCCTTTTAGCAGCAGAAATCACGACAGGAAGTGTGCCTCGTTTTGTTTCCATTGCTTAACCTGTAATTAAAAATACAAATTGCTGGGCACGTGAAGTGCTGCATGCAGAGCCGGCTTTGTGAGTGACACACCATTTGCTCCTATAGGTGTTTTTGTTACCTCTTCGCATAATGGTAGTAATTATAGCCTGTGTACTGCAGCCTATAGATAATTTAAGGCCACTCAAAGCTAGATGACACCTGCTAGGTTATGTCTGTCTGCCAGAACGTACCATGCAACACCTACAGCTCCATGTAACATGGTTTTGCTGCAACAAGATATTTTCTTTGACGTAAGTGGTTGCAGTGTTTGTGACATGCACAGTTGCCCACCAAATTTTATGGATCACTAAATTTGAGAAAAAAACTTAATATTGTGATGTAGCAGTTATCACAACGTTTATTACGCGTCGGAGATGTGGCAAACTGACCACGCCCAAAGCATGGATCACACACGGGCGAGCCCCACAAGCGATGATGAAGAAGAACACCATATGAACCCCACATGATGATGATCATGTACGGATGACAATTAAAGTATAGCTTATAAATGCCCACACTTCATGTTTTTGGAGCAAAGCAAGCAACTGTTTTGACTGCGAAGGTGTCAGGTCGGAACTGATGGCAGCTGTAAGAGCTGAAGGAGATGCGGTCTGTCCAGTACAAGGAGTTTCAGAGGAAGCTGCTTTAAAGGAAACAACAGAGATAGACTCCGATTCCATGGCACAAGCCAATGTAGCCTATTTAGGGATGAGAATCTTTTCGGATGTTGGGTTTGTAGTGCAGAGCCATGATCAAATCAAACCAGCCCCGATGCAAAGGCTATCCCTCTTGTGAGACAGCGTGCAGATGATAATACGAGCACGTCACCGCAGTCAATGACGTCAGAAGTGATAGTAGCAATGCTTTGATGACGAGGTGGTAGCGCGGTATCTTCTCCAGCAAGCAAGTGAAGTGGTGCGTCATCTGCATGAAGTGAATAGGTTTTGTCGGTCATGTGGAGAACGCGTTGCCTGCACCAGATGGAGGCGGAGGCCGTAGAAAGAAAATCCCATCCCAATATGAGCTACTGGGCACACGAACTTAACACTGCAAATTGCACGTAATGCGGAAGTCCGTCGATGGAAATACGAGCAGTGCACATGGCGGTAGGTCGAATGGCGGCCCCTTGAGCAGCGAGTAGCGTAGGTCCATCGTAGGGGGTTGTAACTTTCCGGAGTTTCAAACACAATCGCGTGGTGAATAACTGAAACACTAGCACCAGTGTCTATCAAAGCTTCGACTTGTGCACCTTCTACTGCAACCAATATCATATTGCACAGACGTGATAGAGGAATTTCTGTCCTGTCGTTCGATGCAGCTTTTCCTCGAAAAGCTGCATAATTCAGTTTTCTGGACGACGCTCGGCGAATTGAGAAGCAGGTCGAAGTGGGCGTAGAGCGGCGAAGGGGTGATGGCGAGCGGTGTCTCACAGGACGATACGTCGGAACCGTCTCGGATGCTACAGTAGGTGATGGAGAGCAGCCGCGCGGTGGAGCATAAGTACGGCATTGGTCTTGCAGGCTCCCTGGACGTTGGAATGTAGCTCCGGGCGAAAAGTCATCCCATTCGTATGCGTCATATCCGGGACGCTCGTCTTGCTGGCGCTTGCGGCAAAAACGTGCTATGTGGCTACGATAACCGCAGTAGTAGCAGATGGGACGAAGAGGACGCCACTGCGGATAGCTGGTTTGGGTAGGTGTGCTGGTAGTCATGGAATGGAATGTGGGCCGGCGTTGGTTTTTGAGGCATCGGTGGAATGATGACTGGAGTAACTGTGGCTACTTGTGCGTACGTTTGTGGGGCCCGAGTGGTTAGAGGGTCCGTGTATGTTGCACCAGCCATGGACGCCAATTCCTCCTTGACAACGTCTCGCAGGTCGGTATCCGACACACGAGAAAGCATAGGCCCTGCGGCGAAGCTATGATACTGTAGCTCTTCACAAATTATTGCGCGGATCATTGCTCGTAACGTGGGATCGTCGGCCGTGGTGGTTGCAGTGGTGTCTGGCTGCAACCGTACTGATTCGAGTTCGTCGAGGCGCTGGCATGCAAGTAGCGATGATATCAGCGACGGTAGCGGGGTTCTTGATGGCTACGGCATTGAAAGCGACAGCTCCGATGCCTTTGAGGATATGGCGAACCCTGTCTGATTCGGTGATGGCCGTGTTCACGCGTCGACGAAGAGCAAGCACATCCCCGAGCAAGATTAATTTCCCGAGTTGTTGCTTGCGAGGGCGGAACAAACAGCCGCGGTGTGCCGAAGATTTGGCGGAGCTGCTGTTTGAAAGCACTCCAGTTCGTGAAATCAGCCTATGGTTGAAAAACCAAGTCTTCGCTACTCCTGTGAGATAAAAGGCGACGTGACGTAGCTTGGACGCATCGTCCCAACGGTTAGCCGAACTCACTCGATCGGTCGTAGTCGTCCGACCGATCCTCGACGTCTTCACCGCGAAGTCCAGCAAACAGATGGGGATCACGCTGGTGCCTACTGACAATCCAATACGGAGAGGCTGGGGTAGCCGAGGCCGAGATGATTGAGGTAGAAGTGCCCGTTGGCTCGTCCTGCGACAAACTGGCGGACAGCTGGCACAATCGGTGACCATCGAAGCTCCAGGAGGTTGAGCGGGGAGTCAGAGGACGGAGGACCGAAAAGCACACTCCACCACTTGTGATGCAGCAGTTATCACGACGTTTATTACGCGTCGGAGATGCGGTGAACCAACCACGCCCAAAGCACGGATCACACACGTACGCGCGAGTCCGGAGTAGCACTTCCTCGCCAGGGCGGAAGCACACGACGCGGTGAGAGTTGTCGTAATGCTGTTCGATGTACGTACTGTAAAGAATGGCCAGCTGCAGTGCAAGATTGCCACCCACTTATGACTATGACGGCAACATCCCGGGAGCGTCGCCGCCAACTTCTAGCCACAGCGTGACTAAATCGACTTTGTGACGGAATGAGCCCCAAACTCCCCAACGCGCTACCCGGCCGGAACGGCTCCGAGTTCTACGGGGCCCCCCTGACGTCGGTCCCGAACCTTCGAACGTGTGTGCATTTGTGCGTGTAGACCTTTCTGCGAAGAGGCGGCTAGTTTGCGATCATGATCACCTCGCGGGAGGACCTAGTGTTTAAAAACTGCTGTTGTGCTGATGCTCGACACACTTCTCTTAAGCAGTCATGTTGGACTGAGACATTTCTCTCAAGCAGTCATGTTAGACTGATGTACTTTCTCAAACAGCCATGTTATACTGATATAAATATTGTAAATATAATAAACCCATATTCCTCGTTCTCGATGAGAAGAAGTCCTTCCCTTCATCAACGTCCTCAGCGTGGATAAGTCAGATGACAGCATGTGCCAGCTACCTTCTAATTCATGCCCGACTCCAATCTTGACAACGGGTCACGAGCGATGGGATTGAGCCCCCAATCCTGACAGTACATAGCTAGCATGTCTGACAGCGTGCGATGAAATCGCTCTGTTAGGCCGTTGGTTTGTGGATGGTAACTGGAGGTAGTCTTGTGGGTGGTTCCGGAGGCCCTGAGTACTCGTCTACTAGTTGCGAGAGGAATGCTTTTCCACGGTCGCTTAGGAGGAAGCGAGGAGCACCGTGACGCAGTATTAAGGCTTGAAGTATGAATTCAGCAACTTCAGACGCTGAGGCAGAACTCACACAAGCTGTTTCAGCGTAGCGTATCAAGTGGTCAACGGCGGTCACAATCCATCGTTTACCGGTGAGAGTCACCGGAAGAGGACCATACAGGTCAATGCCAACGACTTCAAATGGTTGCAACAGACACGGAACCAGTTGCAGTTGTCCGCTTGGAGCTGATGTAGGGAGATTTCGACGCTAACATAGGGCACAGGAAACATACCTCGCTACACTGGTGGACAATTGCCAGGCCAGTAGAAGCAACCTTTGATGCGGTCATAGGTTTTTCTGGAAACCAAGGTGACCAGCAGTCATGTCGTTGTGAGAAGCCTGCAATATATCTGCATCCTCACAACAGAGCGCGGTGTTTGCGTTTCCAGCTGCCACTTGTATATGCGAGCAACAAAGTGATGTATGGTTTCAGCATCATCATCAACAACAACCTATGTAGGATGAAGGCCTACATAGGTTGGCTCATAGGTTGGCTACATAGGTTGGCATAGGTAAGTTGGCTACATAGTTGGAATCGGTTGGCTGCGCCAACCGATTCCAACTTGCACTGTGAATTTCTTAATTTCATCACCACCCCCCCTCTAGTCTTTTGCCATTCTCGACTGCATTTCCCTTCTCTTGGCACCTCTAACGGTCCACCGGTTATCTAATCTATGCATTATATAACCTGCCCAGCTCCATTTCTTTTCCTTAATGTTGATTAGAATATCAGCTAAGCCGTTTGCTCTCTGGTCCAAACCACTCTCTTCTTGTCTCTTAACGTTGCGCCTATCATTCTTCGTACGGTCGTTAACTAGTTTTCTAGCTTCATTTTCAGTCTCCAAGTTTCTGCCCCATATGGTAGTACCATTAGAATGCACTGATTGTACACCTTTCTTTTTAGTGATATAATGGTAAGCTTCCAGTAAGGATCTGAATGTGTCTCCTGTATGCACTCCAACCCAATTTTATTCTTCTGTAAATTTCCTTCTCATGATCAGGGTCCCCTGTAAGTAATTGTCCTAGGCAGACATATTCCTTCGCATACTCTAGAGGCTGACTGTATGTGAAATTACTCACAGGGGCCCCTGACCATGAGAAGAAAATTTACAGAAGAATAAAATTGGGTTGGAGCTGAGTGTATGCAAAGGAATACATTTATACCTAGGACAATTACTCACAGGGGACCCTGATCATGAGAAGGAAATTTACAGAATAAAATTGGGCTATAGCGCATACGGCAGACACTCTCAAGTCCTTACTGGAAGCTTACCATTATCACTAAGAAGAAAGGTGTACAATTAGTGCATTCTAGCGGCGCTAACATATGGGGCAGAAACCTGGAGTGATTTGACTGGCTACTTTTACTTTTAAAGGCTGCTCAGAAATCCAATGTTTTACGTGATCTTGTGATCTGTAAACTTTTGTGGGTGACTGTACTATACCTTGAACACATGAGCTGTGATCTGAAGAGTAAGGTTAAGTGTGTGAAATCAACACGGTGAGTGGGCTTTAGTCCCTGAATCAATGGGTGTGTAAGCCAAAGTTCAACTAGTCAGAGTTAGGATAAGTGAGTCCAAGAGTCTGAGAGGCATTGAGCCCAGTGATTTTCTACATCTGAGTAAGGTCAGCGTCTTCCAGCAATGGTAAGTTTTGGTGTGAGTAAACCTGATATCGAAAATATATTTTGTGACTAAGCCTCGCTGTGCTTCATTCATTTTGCCAAACAATGGCTTTATTTCCAGCCTTAATCAAGTATAAGACAAAATACATGCACGACAATTGTCTATTTTGTTCATGCAGACAAATAAATTACTTCAATAGTTTTGTTTAGCCAAGACGACAGCAATAGGCTGCACCGTTCCAAGGTTAAAGCACCAATTAACAAAACACAAGCTTTGGTATCACTGCGCTTCAGGATTAGTCAATATTGAGAAGGTACAGTAAAAGACTAAAGTACAAACACAGGTGAGCCCGTTAGACATACGTAAGCACATATAATACAAATTTCACTACACAATAACAAAGTGAAACAATGCAACATAACTAAAAGTACACTACACAATACTGCAGCTTCCACACTTATTATATTGGCATATACAAGGATACAATGCCATCAGTATCACAAAACAGTACAGAACAATGCAGTCACACACCATCATATACATTTAAATGATGTATGTTCATTAGGCATTTCAAAAAAGTGTAGTTCAGGTACATATGGATAAGAAAAAATTGTGACAAAATACAAACTAATGTACGAGCTAGTTCAAAGGTGAATAAATGCTGTGGTATCATTACAATTGGCTCACCAGGTCTCCCATTTAGGAACGATGTTGCAATCACCATAAATGTCGAGGAGATGGTACTGAAACTTATCTGCAGGAGTGTGCATCGTAAGCTCATTAGACCTTTTGACACAGTAGCAAAACCTGTGTCGATCAAAGCCCTCTATTATTAAATCTCTCGCTAAAATATGAAGACTTCCTTTTGCAACAAAGAGAGCTTCAATTTCGTGGAACTTAGGGGCATCACCACTTTTCTCAACGAGTACGGCTCCACAACTGTAGCTGCAATGGTCAATTGTTGCACGTTTCACTTGAAAAACTGTTTCTGGCAGGACATCTTTTGCACATTGTGGTAGTGTGCTCCAAACTACTGGCTTGCTTTGTCCTGTTATGAGGCCTTCATAAAGCTGGAAGCTGTGCAACTGGTAGCTAAGCTTTAGCTGATGGCGCATTGCAAGGGTGTAGGTCAAATTCTTGAAGTTTTTTACTGCCATTGCAATTTTTTTGAAGTATTGATGTTTGGCCTCGAACCTCATTGACCAAAAGTTCTTCAGTGGCCCTACTTCACGAATAAACCTTGAGTAATGGACCAAGAAATGAAGTTTCGGAATGAGTGCAGCCGTGCCATATTTTCTAGAAAACTCTGTTATAAATGTCTGTACAAGCACATCCAAGTATGCGAGCTGACTGGAAGGAATATGTGGAGCAAATACTATGTCCATCACTTCACGATACTTTAGAAGTATTTCCCAGTCATCATTGTTCTCAGGAATTTTGCCACCTAGAATTAAAGGAAGAAATCTTAGCAAGCACCACTTGCTCGATGCTGTGCCCTTCAGTGTGCCATTGCAGGTGATAAAGGAGATGTTTATCTTCACTGGTTTGTTTTTCGAATCGCTAGGACCATACTGGAATGAGGATATTTCCTCAAGGTCTTGCTTAGAGACTAAGCCGTTAGACAAAAGTGATTGAAGTACCTGGCGCAGCACACATTCTGCTCCACCTTCCAAAATGTCGTGCATGATGTCTGGTGGTAGCTGGCGAGTTACATCAAAATACGGGAGTTGAAGCAGGGCTGATACCTCATTTACTCCATAAATACGTCTGTTAACAAGGCTGTTAACAGAAATTGCTTGAAGATGCGACTGGTGTCGACTGGCAGTGCGTATCTGGCACATTGCTTCACTTGTCAAGTCTGCTAACTGTTTTGCCGAGACCATGCAGAATCGACAAATTCGGCCGCTAGTGAAGCAACATGAAAAGCCCCCAAGACGATTCATTGAGAGATTGTCGCCACAGAAGCTGAATACAAGCACTTGGCCCTGTTTCATGGCTCCCCCCACATTGAACATGAACCCTTGATCATACATTTCCTTTAGGTCATCAATGAGTGGCTGCAGTACAGCAGTCAAGCCATATTTCTTGACATAAGCATCACGAACAAGCAAAACCAAGTAGATGTTGTGAAGCTGAGACCTGTACTTCACATGGATGTTCAGCAAGCAGCAGTACACGGCAAGAAGTTTATGCACACCTCGTTTAGCACCCAAGGGATTGACAACTTCAATTTCATCTGAATAAAACAAAAGTATAATTGTATGTGTGCTGCTCTCTGATATGAGAGATTGTAGGTGCTCTCTATATAGAAGACCATCAGTGTAGTCTCTGTATAAAGCAGGCACGCCCGGTTCAATCTTAGGAGTTGTGAAATGAGAGGCAATGTCGGGAACATTGCAAAGTGCACGGAGAAGCTTTGGCACAGGTACATAATGATACTTTGCACTTTTGCCAACTATATGTTGCTCAGGCGCAACAAAAGGAAAGTTCTCCTTTGCATATCTCTCACGCTTGCGTTTGTCACTAAGATCCTTGAATATGTCATGCAAAAATTCACATGTCAATAGATCATTTACCACTGATGGTACTTCTGGCATTTTCATGGAGTGCACAATCTCATTTGCATAGGCCTTTAACACAATCTCAAAAACGAAGTGCAGTTCTGAAAAAAGCTTTTCTACAGCCGCATGTGGCAAGTTGTGACACTCGGTCACATTGAAGAAGAACCTCCATATAGCAGATTTTGCTTGCTGAACGAAGGAGCAAAACCCATCACTTGGGGAATCAGTCTCCTGAAGCATTGAAGTTCCTTCATGATCGAACAGGGGACTGCCAATAGGCGTTGCGTTCTCTTCCACCACGATGCTTTCCACCAACACAGGATCATTTTCCAAAGGTGCCAAAGATTCTTCACTTTCCTGTGATTGGTGCGTCCGTTGGAGGCTTGTGCCTTGCTCCTCAAGCACATTTCTGTGCTGACGGTACAAGTGCGAACGGTATGACGAAAAGTTGGTGTAGGTGTTGGCACAACCATCAATGCCACAAAATATTCGAAAATTTGGCTCCCCACTATGTGCCACACCTATGTGTGTGACCACTTTTGTAAACTGAAATGAAAAATATGGGCACCTTGGACAGTACTTAGCTTCCATTACTACATGTGCTATGTCAAAAATATATGCCTGCCACTAACACGCAAGCATATGCCCAGAAGAGCAGTCTGTGAACTGAGGGTCATGCATTATGTGCATATATAGTGCAGTTATGCATCTTGTGGCGGCCAGGAAGAGAAAAGTTGATGGTGCAAATTGCGCACGTGCCCACACAAACGATGTCCGCACGCGCTTCCTCACAGACACGCACACGATGGTGCAAATTGCGCACGTGCCCACACAAACGATGTCCGCACGCGCGTCCTCACAGACACACACACGATGGTGTAAATTGCGCACGTGCCCACACAAACGATATCCGCACGCGCGTCCTCGCAGACACGCACACGATGGTGTAAATTGCGCACGTGCCCACACAAACGATGTCCACACGCGCGTCCTCACAGACACGCACACGAATTCTTCGGCGAAGTCTTATGCACATAAACATGCGCTAAGACGGCATGAAGAGAATGGTTTACACCGAGCGTCGTTTTCCTGTGCTTTGCGGCCCACGACTACAGCTGCAGCCAAGTGCAGGCATGAACACGGGAAGTAGAAGAAATAGCGGAAATAACTTTATTTCATTCGATCATCGCGCACATGGCGCAAGCAGATAAACAAAGCGAAACTAACTAGCCGCGTGTAAAACTTTATTATGCGCACCATTATACGCTTGCAAATATTTCTAAAAATATGAAATATTGAACACATGGTTTTTGTGTAGTTTATGGTGCTGCGATACAACAAAAAACGTGAAAAATTAGTGCATCACAGACGTTCATATATCCTGTGGCGCCCCGGTTCCGTGGTGAGCCAACCCCGCAGGCCCGGGGCCGCCTGGGATAGCCCGCCTAAAGTTCTACATTGCTCGCACGGTACGCACGTTGGGTTACCGTCCTGCACGCTTCTTTGTGTTCGCGCTTTTGGCGCATATGTTCTTCAAACATGGCCTCAAAATGCCTTGTTGAGTTCCGAGAAAAGAAGATCGTCGTTCATTTCGACGGGTCACTGACACGGCAAGAGCTAATCGGAAACCTGCAGGCATCCAGCGTCCTGGCGAATGTGGATACAGCGCAGCTAAAGCTCACGGTACGTATACGCAGTGCGATTGATCATAAATTATATTTTTCTCATTGTGGTAAGAATTCTTCATAGAATATTCTCGCGCAGTGTACTTAATTATGGACAAGCACAGGAACAAAGAAAAAAGACTACGAACGGTTCGCGCACCATCCATTGTCATCGTCTTTGTTCCCGTCCTCGTCATAGGTACACAGCGCAAGAAGAAACTATGAAACCAGCAACTAGCCCAATTCATCGCTCTTTCAACGCATTTTTGCGCTTGGTCTGGTAGGAGCGCCGTGTTGAGTTTGTGTGCGTGCGATGTCGCGGTCATAATCGAAAAAGCGTCATATCTTCAAAATGCATGCATGTATGTAACCGCGCTCCATCCTGTAACCTTCATTGAAGCAGATTCCAATGAAATTTGTTGCAGTGTGAAGAAAAAAGAGAGTCCTGTAGTGGCCATAAAAGGAACGTGAACCATATTGTAGTGCTGAAGTACTTTATTAAGGCCTTGCAAACGTTGGTTCTGTGATTGCCTAAAGAACGGTTACTTGCGTTTTCTTACGACGTCGCTGCGGTAAAGCTATTGGACAACAGTGCTATATACCAGTTTAGCCCTTAGTGCTACTTGAAGCTATTTCATTTTTTTAAAGTCTGTCAATTGTTTCCCGACGAGAACGCTATACTTATAAAGGTGTTCATGGTTTCATTTGAATTTAGCGCTGCAGTTGCAACACTGAATGTCAATATTTCTCGTAACCCTTAAATTTCAGTTCTTGTTTGCAGTGATATTTTTTTATTTATAAGGCCATTTTGCACGTGATAGTGGCCTATGGTTATCACGGTGCAAGGTGACCATGCAAGTGCAGGGATGCCTGGATGCATTTGTAGGAAACTCTATGCCTGGATGCGTACGAGACGTTCATTTGAGGGATCGCCAGCTGTTTCTGTGCAGGCGCGAGTACGAGCGGACGCGAGTCCGGGGGCTTTTGCTCCTTGAATTTCTTGTTATACGACTATGCTTAGGCCGGAGGAGGTTTTTATGTAGGCGTTTGTCCCTAGGCGTGCCGGCGTTGCGGAGTGCGGTCGTTTGTTTACGCTCGGACGCTGGCTGCTGGCGTGGTAAAATAGGTGAAGCAGCGGGCACTGACGGCCGATTTGGCGACCGCTGTGTCGGACATAATCTCCGGCACCTGCGGCACTCGTGCTAACTCAATCGCAGCGGATCATAGCATTCTCGCGCCTTTCGGCAATGTACCTTGTAAATTTACATCACTGATGTTTCTGTGGGAGCAGTAGCGACAGTAGTAGAGCCCGGACCGCATATATTAAAAATCTAGAAGGCAGAGCGCCTTAGCAATCGTGGTTGAACGCAAGTGGGTGAAAGGCCGCCGGTGACGATGACTGACTCGACACCAGCGGCGCAGGCGCGAGAAAGTCTGTCCGACGTACATTCAGAAGGGAAGTTCTGACTGATGTTGCTGAAGTCGCGGGGTGCGGTAGTGCTGAACTTAGCGTCACAAGTTGGCGGCTGGACGTAATTATATTTACTCAATCGTGCTTTTTACTAATTGTAACAACGTGTCATTATTTCGCATTATTGGCGGCGCCTCCAGCACACCAAAGCGGCAATGGGGACACCAAAGCTAGAACCCGGACTGGACCGTGGGTAGGGGCTCGCAGAGGCCCCAACCCACAGGTCGTCCTGCTTACAGCTTCGATACCCCCGCTACCCCTTGGGTGCCTTAGCTTAATATCCTGCGCCACCTGCGTTATTGTAACCTCATCTGCTCTCCTAAGGCATCCATTTGCCAATTACATTTGCTGTCCTGGAGCAGTGCTTGTAAAATATCCTATCTATCCCTTTCAATAGATGAAGCGCCAATAGTGACGGCACACAGGAAGGAATACAGACAGGACAGGGCACTACTTGGAACTGTTTATTGAAGTCAAAGGTGGCTGTATATATAGCCATGAGAAAAGGGGAGCGAAAAAAGAGGGACACTGACTGTGTGAATGCGCGCATGCGAAAACACTGAAGATATATATGAAAGAAATAACGTTTAATCTCAATCTAAAACTTATCTAAAAACATGCTTTCCTTCGTGTAACTATTCAGAGATGCGGTGCTGCAAAGGTGTCCCCTCATTTCTTAATTTGGTTGGCCTCCAACAATTCATGCGCCACAGAATCTTTACTTTTAAACACGATTGTTGTATCATGAAGCCTTGCTTCACATACTTGTTTATTTTCATTCCCGCAGGCCTTGCACTCAAGCGGCAAGTTTGAACCATATCCCTTCTTTAATGAAAGGTTATGTTCCCGCCGGCGTTCATTAATACATCGGCCAGTTTGGTCGATATACTCTTTCCCACACTTCAGCGGTATGCGGTATATGACCCCTTCTTCACACTTAACGAAAGGGTTCGTATGTTTAATAGAACATGCTACTTTCTTAGACTCATCCGAACCAATCAGGCGGCAAAGTAGCAAGTTTTCGGGGCGCAGAAAAAACCACAGGAATTTTGTATTTCATGGCGACGTGTTTAAGATTATGTGCCACTTTATGAGAATAGGGTATCACCACTGGTTTAGCTTTCTTTTCGACTGTTTGACCTTCTTCACTTTTTTTTTCTTTCTTTTTCCACTTTTTTCAATAACGCCTCTGAAACTGCGCTTAAAACCAAGCAAGGAAAGCCAGCCTTCCTCAACTTCAAAATCTGGCCGTCAAAGCTTGCTTGTGCCTTATGACAGCAAGATTTTTTCAGGGAGGATTCGGGGCACATAGTGGCAATTGCACGTTGAACAGTCTTGGAGTGTGTGTTGGACTGTATACCGCTGAAGTGTGGGAAAGAGTATATCGGCCAAACTGGCCGATGTATTAATGAACGCCTGTGGGACCATGACCTTTCATTGAATAATTGATATGGTTCAAACTTGGCGCTTCATTGCAAGGCCTGCGGGAATGAGAAGAAACAAGTATGTGAAGCAAGGCTTCATGATACAACAATCATGTTTAAAAGTAAGAATTCTGTGGCACGTGAATTGTTGGAGGCCAACCAGATTAAGAAAACAGGGGACACCTGTGTCAGCACCCCATCTCTGAATATTTACACAAAGGAAAGCATGTTTTTTAGATAGGTTTTAGATTTAGATTAGACGTGATTCCCTTCATTTATATCTTCAGTGTTCTTGCACGTGCGAATTCACATAGTCAGTGTTCCTCTTTTTTCGTTCCCCTCTCCTCATGGCTATATAATCGGCCACCTTTGACTTCAATAAACAGTGGCAAGTAGCGCCTTTTGTCCTGTCTGTATTCCTTCCTGTGTGCCATCACTATTGGCGCTTCATCTATTGAAAAGATATTCACCAACTAGCCCCACGTGTCTTACTCCAATCTATCGTCGCGCCGAAAAATGTGACCCATGACTTATACAACACCAATAAGAACCTTGCCCATTCAGACACAGCGATCACCAAATGGCGCGTCTGTGCCAACTGCCTCACCGCGCGGGCAGCCAGTGGTGGAGCATTAACAAACTCGACCGCACTTCGCAATGCCAGCATCTAGGGGACAAACGCGTAAACACGCGCTAAGAAACCTCCTCCGTAGTGCCTAGGCAGAGTCATATTCAAGGAGCAAAAGCCCCCTGATTCTCCCTCTCATGCCCGCTCTTACTCGCGCCTGCGCACACACGACTGGCGATCCCTCAAATGAACGTCTCGTTAGATGCTTGGCTTCGTGTCATTACATTGTAGGCGCTCGTCAGTCGGTGCGGTGATTTCAACCTCGCTTTCATTAGCATAATGCCGGCGCTGCAGGAGATAGCTAGCCTTGCACTTTTGTGCCGCATTCGAAAGGCTGCTGGTTCTACCATGTCGAGGCCGGTCATAGATTGCGACATGCCAGCTTTTTGTGATCGCGCCCAAAAAATGCAGCATGCGAAACGAAACCACGCTTTCAAGTATCACGTCAGAGTGTGCTTATTTAGTTGTGCGGCCACGGTGGCTACCCGTCACGGAGCGCACGCATTTGCTCCCTTTGGCCAAAATCGCCACTGTTCCAATCACCGTGCCATATCCGACGCCTTAAAAAAAATCTAAGTGACCCGTAATGCTGCAGTAAACAATACTTTGCTGTTGAATGAAGAATAAGTACAGCAGTATTCTTTTCTTAACCTTTTGCAACAGGTGTATGATGAAGACTTCAAAGTATTTGTAGATGTCCCAGATGACTTTGTCATTATCGACAAACTTAAATTGCAACTAAAAGAAGTGAGCGAGTACCGGTAAGTTCAACACAAAGAAGTACTGGCATGACATTTTTGACCTCATTTTATGTTTGCAATAAAGGTTTTCAATTTTGAAACCCTAAACACATAAGCCTCAAAACAGCCTAAATAATTTCCCATGACAGCATTGCTAAATCTTGGTTTCATTTCCAAGGAGGTAGGCGTATGTATCATGATGCTGAAGGCAGTCACGCGACAGCAGCACATTGTGACATTTCTGCACTTTCCCAGGCTTGCTCAATTGCTGGTAAAGTAATGTAGGCATTCAACTGTAGTAGTGTAGCGCAATATGGCAGAAAAATACACAAACAAAAGAGACAAGCACGGTTGCCACAATCAACTGTTTACTGAGAGGCCATCCACCATTTGGTGGGCATGCACACCATCGCATCATTGGGAGAAAATCTACGACACAAGAAAGCTTGTGTCAAATAAATGGCATTCATAAAATCGTGCTCGAGATAGTGCAGGCTTGTGGATGCTTCAATGCCGCAGATAGCTAAAGGCATTCTTTTGATAAAAAAATGCTTCCAGTGCGAATGGTGACATGCGAATGGTGAATGGTGAATGGTGACAGTGCGAATGGTGAAATGCAGCACGACCTCTGGCCTCTCCTTCAAGCATTCAGGCGGAGTCCTTTCCTTTCCAGCCCCAAGTTTCGCACTTTCAATGAAACACTCGGCCACAGCAAAAACTACCGTCATAGGGAAGCTTGCCGAAAAAAAGTCTGCCTGCCTGGAAGTCAAAGGTATTGTATGATATGTGGGCACTAGTTCCAGAGCACAGATTCCATGCGCTGCCATGCCAGACACTTTTTCTCAATCTTCGAGTGGGCAGAATCAAAAGGCACAAGGCCATTCTTGGCAATGTGTAAAGAAATGTATTTCTGTAGTTTTACGTTCAAAAACCGCGATCTGATTGTGTGGCATGCTGTGGTGGGAGCCACTGGATTATTTTGAATGCCTGGGCTTCTTTGTATAAGCCTATATGCACATACACAAGTGCCTTCACATTTCACCCTATGGAAATGCAGCTGCCATGGCCAGGAATCGGACCCGCAACGTCACGCTTAGTAGAGCAACGCCAGAGCCACTGATCCACCATGGCATGCGGCAGGTGGGAAGGATAGATCGCAGCTTCTCGATTTGAAACTGAAATTGTGTTCTGATCATGTACGTTGTGGGTACTTTCTACGTTGCCAAGAAAGGACTTCTGCCTTTTCATTATGCCCACTCGATCATTCTGAAAAAGTGGTATGCATGACTGTGCATAGAATCTGGGCTCTGGAAGTAGTGCTGACATCTCGTACAATACATTTGATTTCCAGGTAGGCCACCTTTTCTTCAGTGGGCCTCCTTGTGGTTTTCATTGCTGTGGCCGAGTATCTCTCGCAGAGCTTAACTTGCTGCTGGAAGGGTAAAGGCCCAGCCTGAACGCTTGAAGGAAAGGCCAAAGGTTGTCTACATTTACACAGGATTTCATACAACCTCAAAAAGGTTGCAGGCAGACATGTTGACCCTCTCGCTTCTTCAGACCCTAATAAGTTGCAAGAACTCTGCTCCCGGGTGCATGCTGAAAGCAAATGAGAATATAAGATAATTATGGCAAAACAGCACAAATGACGGAATGGGTGAAAAACGAACAGGACAATATTCTGTCCAGCACCTGGCCGTTTTACGAGTCCCGTTGTCTGCACTGTTTTGTCATAATGTACTTAAACTAACAAGTCCAGCTAAGGACACTTGCGCCACATAAAACAATGTGGGTGTCCCTTCATAACTACATCATGCAACAAAGTTTACACTGGCCAGACAGAACTATGCGCAAATGAGTATCTTAAGGAGGACGCTGAAATTGCAAGGAAGAGAATAGGTATGCACATTCGGCCATGCACTTTGCATGTGAATGCGAGTCACGACTTCAGTAGGCAAATTGTAGGCAGAAGCAAAAGCGCATGTCACAGTACGCATTGGAGGCATTCTTTGACAAAAATAATGCTTCTGTTTGCGGCAAAATGAAGCATCCACAAGCCTGCACCATTCCGAGTGCAATCTTATGAAGGCACTTTTTCAACACTTTTTTTGTCGTCACATATTTTCCTCGAGTGGATGCTCAACAAATGGTACATTTGTTGGTGCCCGTGCTTGATATACTTTATTGTCTGTCTGTATGTTCCCTGCACTAAACTTCCATAGGATTTTACCTGTTTTCCGTTAAAAGAATCGCCTATAACGCCACGAGCGCAGGTATTCATAATTTTCCTACTAATATACGATTAAATTTATTTCTATGTTTTTCATTAGCTGTAAGAAAGAATCTTGAAGAATGACTACCAGTTGACTACCAGCTCTTTTATTCACTATAGAAAAATTCTGAGATTCGTCTTGGTGTTTTATAGCTGTGGTTATTTTGGCCTACTATTGCAGAGTTGTGGATGTTTTGGACGTTGAAGTAGCACAAATGCCGCTGCAGCTAGCACCTACACTTACGTCATACACACTCCCACCAGTACCGCTGGACATCCAAATGGCTGTTGAGAAACATCGTGCTGGGATGCACTTTGAAAAGAGGCAGCGACTCATCCAGTGGTTGTTTCATGACCTCTGCTCATATGGAATGTGAGAGGCAGTTTATATACTTTTGCGCTTGTTTTTACAATGCTGTTATCTTGTTGCACTGGATGGCCTTCCTACAGTAAACTTGCAATAATTCAAACTTGGATATTTTGTAGTCTCAGTTAATTCAAACAAATCTTGTATTTTTGTTTGACCCACTATGTTTTTAATGTACTTAAAAGCCGCTTAATTCAAACTGCAGCATTTGGTTAATTCTGCTAGTTCAAACTTATTTTTATTGTCCGTATCGGAAATATCAGCTGCCTTTGTCACTTTGTCAGCTGAACTTTGTCACACTTTGTCACACTTTGTCAGCTGAACATTTGAGAGCATATATCTTTCAAACAGCTGAAAATGAAGCTGATTGCCTGCCTGCAGTTGTCAAAGCTGTCAAAACCATGAGGAGAAAAGAACTGGTTGCCCTTGCTGGAATAGAACACTTAGTTTTGAAGTCACAAGCTGCTAAAAGCCGTCAACAATTTGCAGTTGATTTTAAATATGCGAATAAATGAATATTTCATTACAGTATAGGCTAATATGTTTCTCCAAGTCATGTTTATGCTTGCATCTGATAATTCAAATGAAATTCTGGGGTCCCCTTGAGTAAGAATTATCTGGTCTACTGTATGGTGCTAAACAAAGTGAGCCTCCTGTTTCATTTTTTGCAGTACACACTGTTTCTTAGCATGTATGTGTGCAAAAGTGTTGTCAATGCAAGCATGCAATGTTGCTCATTCAGTTTTGGCCAATGTGCAGTAATTGTAAACTGACAGCTAAGAGAAGTATGCTTGCATGAGCATGCAGGTTCATATACAGCCTGTTCCTACTTAGGGACTATCTAAAACAATGCAAAAGATAATCATGATTCAACTAACTGATTTTGATCATTAGGTGTCAGCTGTGATGTAAAAGTTAACAGCACAGTTAAGAAAAGTTCCGCAAAGAACTTAAGGTATTTTAGGACACATGTTGCTTGCATTTGTATACACATCCTTGGATTGTGCCGCAGAAATGCACTTGACATATCCCAGTCACGTGAGCAAATTTAGTGATCCTTCGAGCGAGTTCACCTCGCTGAGTGTCGCTTTGGTGGCATGATACTAGAAATCAAAATTAATTCGTAATTCGGGATTGATCACAATTACAATCTACGAAGCCATGGGGTGTCGAAAATGAACATTTCCAGCTTGATATGGCTTTGCTTTTCTCGCAAAGGCGCTCGTAACATTTGAAATCATAAGAAAAAATGATCTTGGAATTAGTGCACTCTTCAATTTATTTATTTATTTATTTTTAGCAATCGGCATTTATTTATTTTTAAAACCCAAGACCACAAGCTGTGATTAAATAGTCACTTTTTCACAAAGTAAAAAGGCACGACACTAATATACTCACTTTTGGTGCATAATAGGAGCAACAGGTGGCCAGGCAAATGAAAGTTACACTTTCAACTTTCATAGCCAGCAAGTCAATCTGTGCCATTAACACCAAAAAATCAGTCCTGTAGCACTGTAGCGTTTCTGGTATTGCTCCCACTACCTCAATGAAGTCAGAAATTTGTGTTGTGTGAGAAATGCCCATTACCTTAATCAGTAAGCACACTTGATTTTAGTGATTTTTACAGTGCCTCTCTTTGTGTTACTTGCAGTAATTACACTATTAGTAGAGAATGTGTACGCTTTCTTCTTTTGAATTTTGATACACATGGCTCGCTGACCTCTCTGGTAACACTGGTTTTTGTTTAGGCATCCAGGAAAGCTGTACGAGGAAGCAAGCAAAGCGCTGGTAGCAAAATACCCCAGTTTGGCTGACAGCACTGGAACTGGATATGTAAGCTTCACTACTTTTTACGTATTGCTGATTTCTACTAAGTAATATCTGCAGCAGTTCGTCCTTTGATCAGAATTTTTTTTTTCTTCAGCAAAATATAGTAAGATAGATGGAACATGTTATGTTTATGGTAAAATTTTACTTTCATGCGCTGTGTGCCTGTAGTACTGCCACAGTGTTTTTGTTAGTGGCACAGCACTTGATCTCTTTGAAAAATTACGGCTCATCAGTGACTGCTGTGCAATATCGTTTCATCTGGTGCATTTGGTACTGCACAGAAGTATGCCTTGGCCAAATATATTTAGCACGTAGCTTTAGTTCTCCCATAACTGCCGCGATTACTAGTGGGTACATTCACATGTAGGCTTTTGATTAGCTAGCATGTGCACTGCCAGCACTCAACATGGCTGGTAATGAGGTCTGTGTTCATCTCATGCACGTAATGTGAACACCTGAGAGAGTATTTGCATGTTACAGTGACCCGTAGCACCTTGCACATGCCCTAACCACTCTGAACATTAATTTGCATATTTTAATTTCTTGATGCATGCTTTAGAATACCCCAGTAAGCAAAACGTTATTGAAAGCAGCACAGTGCTTTAGAAAAAAATTCACATTTTCTCTTAATGTTTCAGAATGTTTCAAAGCAATGCTATCAACTGGCAGATCTGCCAATTTCTAGCTCTGCTTTGCAGTAATAACCAAAACATATTAGTAACCATATTGTGAGATGTAATAAAATGTTGACATTTTGAACTTTCAGGATTCCTGGAGGGAATCGTTGCGCTTCAAGGCAAAGTATGAAAGGAGAAAGATAAAGATACAGCGTGGGGAAATTGTGCCTACCAAAAGGACTCCCACAAGTACATTGGCCAGTGGCGAGACAATGGCGAAAAGAATGAAAAGACCTACTGCTGTAAGCATCAGTTGCCTGGCGTTGGCATGTAACATCATTTAGTTTGAAAGGTGTCTGGTACATTTTTTTTCTTTCTTAGGTTGTTGAAGTGTGGGATGGCGAAGATGAGAGCAGCATCAGAAGCCACATTGCTTCCATGAAAAAGGAGCTTCTGAAACAAAAGGCTAACTTTTCATATGTCACAGATTGCATGTTACGGACATTCAGAACTCGACGGGACTGGATTGAAAAGGAGTGCCCAACAATCCAGGCTATCACGGATGAATATCCAGCTCTGAAATTAAGCGCCATGGTAATTACTGCTGTGCTTTTTTAAGTGTGTTGTTGTATGCTTGGTTACCAAATACATTTCCTGTATTGCATGGGGGTGCAACATACTTCCACACGCATTCTGGCCAGGTTTGTGGGCTCTCCTACAGTGTTGCAGAAGGAGGTGAAATAATGCACAGTCATAAAAACTGCTCTAATGGAACATGTAAAATTTTTAAAATCTGGGAATGCAATGATTGTGTTTTATTATTTAGGTTTCACTGTAGCATCAGTGTTGTACTGTGGAAGTTTTACATGTTCACTATAACTGCCTCTGAATAAGTTTAAGTCATAGCGCACTTATGTTCTGTTTAGTAAGCATAATAGTATTTGGACTGTACTGTTTGCATTCATTGTGCTTCCATCAATCTTTCTTTAACAAATTGTGAGTTTAGTAGTTGCATGAATGCACCATTTTTTAGCGTTCTGAAACACTGCCGTAATTGGAATGGCTACGTACTTGGCTTGCTGGAATATGAACACAAGCTAGCCTTCTCGGGGTTAAATGGCTATGTGGCCCTCCAAACAACTCTGTGCTATGTCACAGCTACTTTGGGCAGCCGAACAAGGTTTATCACAGAAGTTTCAAGACAAAAAAAACTATTCCAAGGACTCATCCTCGCTGCTCACTCTTGGATTATGTGAGCCATTAGATGAAAGAGGAGAGGAAGAACATGGTGTCCTTTAATATAGGGTATCCCTAAAATTTCCCCATCATTCATTGTCATGTTAGTTGTTTGCAGAAAGGCACTTAGAAAATCTTTCTCTTATACTTTGCATGACACATTGGTGATATGGAATGCCATGGCTCCATGCAATGCATAGTGATGCCATGACCAGTCCTTGTACGTGCAATGGGCTTCTTGGGTGCAATCTTGTACGCGTTCCAAAATAGAACGGAGGCGGTCCGTTCTTTACGTCACGAAATAGGCGGTATGTTCCATTCCGTTCATACAATAGCAGACAACACGGAATGATTGACAGCAGATATCACGTCACAATTGATGTCATAGCGCTCGGCACAGTTCAAATTGACGAATCATATTTGGCTCGGTGGAACGAACCGCCTCCGTTCTATTTTGGAACGCATACAAGATCGCACCCCTGGTCTACGCAAAGTTTAAGTGTAACTTTCAAAAGAGAAACTAAAGCTGCTGCCTGCCTCATTGCTTTAATTGTATGCTCATAGCCTGTTCTCTAGTTTTGAAAGCTGCTAGGGTATTTTGTAGCATTATAATATTTTAGGATATTTCAGGTGAATGCTATTGTTCAAGTAGCTTATCGTCCAATTTGCACCATGTAAAGACTAAGTTAACCTTCTTGTTAGCTAGCAGATAACACATTCCTAGTAGTTCTTGCAGCATGCATTTATTTCCATCACGGTTAGTTTTGTGCGTTCGAGCTGTAGCTCAAGGCTTCCAATATAAGTTGTGCAAACTGGTTTAGGCAAAATACACTGCTTGTACAGCCAGAGAATTTGAAAACAATCAGGCTGTGAGACTAGTGACTGCAATTTTTTTATTTTCTTTGCTTTAGAGCAAAGCGCTAATGTAAGGACTGACCATTTTATCTTTTATTTTTCCTCCATTAGGCTTCACAACGAGTTTATGCTGCAAACAGGTGTTGACCTGAGTACAACACTGCGACCCCTACTGCGTGCTGTTGCAAAGAAGGTAATTGAAAAAGCCCAGAAGAAACGGCATCTTGAGGCATTTCTTGCGGACTTTAACAGTCGCTTGGAGGCTGCCACCGAGGACAAAAAAAATGGTAAAGAGGCTGTTCTGCTTGATGATTCGAATTCACTAATATATGTTTAATCATGATGATCATGCTGAGGAAAGTGTACTTAATGAGTGAACTGAAGTAAAGGTATGGCGAATGTCATCCGTGTGGGAATAGTATAGACATAGAACATGATAGCTTATGTAGTGGATCAAACTACTCACTGGAGGAGCCATACTTGCCGGTTTACAGAGAGCGTTTGCACTCCTAAGAGTCCTGTTGTTATGAAGATACTGCTTACCTGATCTTAATGCTCCATTAGTGCATCTAACAAATAACCCTTCATAATCTGCTATGTAATGATGACGGAAACTCGCTAACATAAAGAATACTAGGATGTCCACATCGTTTTATAGTAATTGTGAAAATTCCTGTTTTATTAGAAAGATATTTGAAAAATATATTTTCTTTTGTCACTACTCTACTCATTTTCATCTCGGTCTCAGAAATTACTATTCGCACACACCCGCTGTTTAAATATATTTTCCAGACATCTCCAAGTAGGTGCTGTGGGTATAAACATTTAAAAGGCCAAAATTTGCAACAAAACAGAAAGGGATTCTTGAAATTGGTTCTTTTTAATTAGCTGTTTGAAGTATTGACATATGAATCCTAGATAGACATGCCTTTAAGGTGCAATGTATCATTTGTCAGGCCTACTAATGTTATGGCTACTTATCCTGGCGGGGCGACAGTGTATTGCTTTTGTGCTACCCTGTTTGACCTGCTTACATTCAGCACTTTTCCTTCCAGATTTGATGGAGACTGCTGCAATTTGTTTGCTGCCCTGTCTCGTTAAAGAGCGCAAGGAAGCATTTTTGACAACTGTAAGTGCACCTGAACTGTAAGCAGTAAGCGCAGCGAGCTGTGGGATAAACCACGCCACTTTAGCACGGTTATGACTCGGGCTCAATTCACTACTTTATGGCAAGTATTAGCACTCTTAAGTGGAGCTGAAGGACATCTAAGTTACCTCAAAGATTCACTGTTTCCTAGTATTGCTTATGTATAGCTAGTGACAGGTCAAAACAGTAGCAAGGGCTCCTCAGAGACAAAATGTTCATGTGTCAGTGACTTGCCTTGAGGGGAAGCCTTAGTCTGAACATCCTGTCAAAATACATGGGAAGGGGAAAAGTTTTTCTTGGCAACCACTGCTCCAATGTTAGCAAAGGTTGCTCCATTGAAAAGAAAAAGTGAAAATCTAGTGACTAAGCGATTATTTTCTTTTGGTTGTTTATATACTTTATACTTGTGCTCCACAAGTTTAACTGGACAGCACTGCTAAACATAATGGCAAAGACAGAAAATGACAAGACATGTGCTGTACTTGCAAACAAACTTGTTGAAGAGAAGCCTTATGTACATCCAAATGGATCAGTATGCAAGAAAAAGATTGCACATGTAGATGTACAAAGCCAATAAAAAAAATGATAAAAAAGTGATAGAAAGTGATAAAATAAATGGGGAACTAAGTATGAAACAACACAAATGTAAAAAGAAAAGAAACTCGGGAGACAGGTTAAATAATGAAAAGAACACATAATGTCATGCTACATTATAACTTGGTGACCAAGGTAGTAAATTTCCTTGGATGAAAGGGTCACTAAAGCCTGGCTAATGCATTATTCCTTTAATCTGTACGCATGGAATGCTTCAATTATTTCTCTTGTTAGTTTGTTGCTATGACATAAGAGGATAATAGTATAATTGAAGGTTGGGTTGCGGCGGCATGAACGACAGTGACTTTGCAAATGGTAAGGCAGTGCAGACAAAGGGAATAAGTGGTTGTGCTCTTTGGTGGTGCACTGGCCACTCTGCAATTAAGGGACACTAACAGCAGATTTACCACTCAATCCTGCCATGCACTGTCAAAAGATCTGCCTCTTCAGCTGGCAGCATCACTGGGTTACCATCGTCGGCACCTTAATAACTTGTAGGCAACAATGTAAGCATGATGAAGCACGTCGCTGGCGTTGCCTCTGTAGCGTGACGTGGTCAGGGGGAACATGCAAGCACCCACTGTGTTTGCTCAGTGGCTATGGTGTTGGCCTGCTGAGCACGAGGTCGCGGGATTGAATCCCGGCGACGGCGGCCACATTTCAATGGGGGCGAAATGCAAAAACACCTGTGTACTTAGAGTTAGGTGCACGTTAAAGAACCCCAGGTAGTCCAAATTTCCTGAGTCCTCCATTACGGCGTGCCTCATAATCAGAAAGTGGTTTTGGCACGTAAAACCCCATAATTGAATTTAACAGGCAAGCAATGCTCATATCATGCCTGAACATGCGTACCACCATACACAATACACACGCATAGAAAAGCTAAAATGCCGACTGGAAAACTGTAGCACTGACTACCGCTAGACAGCTGAGACCTCTCGCACGTGTGAGTGATGATGGTAACCATAATGATAAACAAGCGGTGCTCTTTTTTAGTTGGGTGCTGCAAGGTAACAGTGAAAATCGTGATGTAAAGGCGCCTTCAATCATGGAGGGGCCTATATAACAGCCTATAATGGCGGCCTTTGCTCCGGCTGCTGCACTGCCCACATGGCAAACTCTCGGAGCTGGCATCTGTAGGCAAAGACAGCAACCGAAATTTTGGAAGTAAACACTTCTTATACGAGAAAAATATGGTGCACAGCAAACTATTCGTTCATATGGCATTGGGACACATTCGCACCCTTTTCATCTGAACTCGGCATGCTCAAGAGATTTTATTTGAACCAAGGCCCATGCAGTAATAATTCAACATATGTTCTTGAGCCTTGTCAGAATTAGTTGCTGCCACACATAAAATGCTGCAGTGTCTAAAAATGATGAGCTCATGCTTGTTTCAGCTTGCAGATATTTTAACATGCAAGTTCATTTACTTGCAAGGGTATCTTCACTTATTGCTAATGCTTTTAAAATCAGTGCATCTAACAAATTGTGTCACTCGGTATTTGCAAATTCTTTCTTCGCAGGATAGGAGCACTGCGCACAGAGTGCCTACCGTGATATGCAGTGTTGATGCATGGGACTCGACACCCTTTACGGTCTCTCTGGAGGATATTGCGATAGAAGAGAACACGCTGCCAGAAGCCCTGTCAACATTGTTCACCCTTTATTGGGCGTTCGACATCGTGTTTCCGAAAGGGGTGCACAAAACGCTAGAAGTCATCGCTAAACTTTTGGATGTACCAAGCAACACGCACATGTCACCCCTAGCGCGTGTCGCGTACACCGTGCTAAAAGCATGCTTCAATTGAGAATTCATGCATTCATAGTTGCAAAAGTGTCCTCTGTTAAAGACATATGTATTGCTTTATTTACCTACTTCTGGGCCAGGCGCGCATTTTAATCAGGCTCCTTTATTTTTTTTTGCCTGTCTTGTATATTATGTATTAATAAAACATTTTATTGCATTTTTCATTATAGTCATTTCTTGCCTCTTATTTCCGGTGTCTGCCGAAGTAGCAGAACACTTTGGAGATATTCATAGCACATTTTTAATGCAGAAATTGCATTGCACGTCGTCGTATACGAGGCATTCCGAGGGACAAAATGGCAAGTTTAGTCCACTAGGTGTAATTCCTGAACTTGATCCCTGGGGATGAACAAATCATCCCAAATGGATCATCCTCGCTGTTAATCTGTGTGGACTAACCGTTCATCTCGTGGGGTGCAATGGTATGCGGACTAACCGTTCATCTCGTGAGGTGCAATGGCATGTGGACTAACCGTTCATCTCGTGAGGTGCAATGGCATGTGGACTAACCGTTCATCTTGTGAGGTGCAACAGCATTGGGACTAACGGTTAAACCTGGTACCGTTAGTCCATTGAGACTATCGGTTAGACATGGCCCCGTTAGTCCCAAAAGGGATTAATGGTTGTGGCAGCTCATTTAGTCCCTTAAGGGATGAACCACACACCCTTTTGACTCTCTTTTGCCTTAGAGTGTATGACATCGTGTTACCTTAACACACGTTTTCAACGAGGCAAGTTGTTTTCCAATTCTTTACTTAAAGATTAGGCGTTCGCCTCCGTAAACGTTGTGTTCTTTTTGTCTATAATGGAATATTTTCTATCAGTAAGCACCTTCTGTGGAACTTACACAATGAACTCGCCGTCAACAGGAAATTGAACATGCACGCACGTTGGACGAAATGACAAGCGCTTTTCGCATGTTAAAAATGAAGTCATTATTCGGGAGATCTAATGGCTTCCGCAGAGCTCAAAAGGCTTTTGAGCAGAATTTCATAGCATGTTACCCAGCATCCGACTGCATGACGCTTCAGCTATATTTTTTAACGTTTCGAGGGCCTCTCGCGAGAAGCGTGCGAGGCGTTCATGGAATGCCCACAAGAGGGTTGGTAGAGCTCCTATTAGAGAGATATGTATATGTTATATATGCTCGAAAGCAGTCCTCCGTTTCGTAAATGGTGTTTTTCCTACATGTTCTAAGTCCATTAAATTCTTAGAGCATCCTCGTTCCGGAAGGTGCCGCTGCGACTATTGTTTTTCATAGCACATGCCTCCAGGCCCTTGTGTTTCAAGGGCCCTAAGGAGGCAGTAGTGCTCTAGCCAGTTTAAGCATCTGACATATTTTGTGCATTGTATTATTCTTTCGCAACGGATTTTAAGGCTCATAGAACATGTCATTGTCATCGACATAATCTTATCACAGATAGATTTTACGCACTTTCGAGCGACTATTTTTAAGGCCCCTTTGCAGCAACGTGATATCAACTTCACAGAACTCATAACGACACTGCGAAATCATCACCATGGCCCTTGCACCAATAAAAAATTACATCCATCATTTGATGGTGGATAAGAAGTTATTAACATAACCAATCATTTCCCAAGGGATACCGAATGCGAATGACATCAACTTCATAGAACTCATAACTACACTGCAAACTCATAGCCATGGCCCTTGCGCCAATGAACAAAATATATCCATCATTTGATGGTATGATAAGACGCTGTTAACATATTTCACGGTTAGCCAAGAGGAAGTGCTTGCGAATGGAGCCAATGATTGCGTATTCTTTACTTCAAGGCTACGTTCCACAGCCCCCACAGATGCCCTGCTTGACTGCGCGTTATCTTTCTAATAGGTGCTTGCAATTTTATGCAGAGCATGCTGCGCAAGCACAATTGTAATGCATCTTGTCAATACTTTGAACTTTTCACCCAAAAAAAGAAGGATGCAATAACCGTTCTTCGTGACTCTTGCATACACATAGCAGATACCTATTCTGCGTTGCCGTAAGCATTGTGGTACGGCAGTAGCAGAATCTACATTTCTTCAGCAGCTGCTGCAGTTTCTGGGGCTGAACTGTGCCATACAAAGGGAGATATCGCCAGCTTTACAAAGGTAACAAAAGTCAAAAATAATCAATTAAAAAAAAAACCGCTGTTTGGTTGGACGAAGCATTCAAAGCGATAGCAAGGTTATGCACTGCGCTTCAGATTCTCACTCTGTGTTCTAACACTAGACGAGGGCGACGTGGCTAGAGACAGCACGTCGTACAATTGCAGTTGCGCAGAATGAATGGAGTGGTGCAGCGCTGAATCCACGCGTGCCACAACGCCGGCGCGATGATGAACGCCGGCAGTGGTGTTTCATGCGTTGCGCCTCGGTGGTGCATGAGACGATACCGATGGAAAACCGTTGACCCTTGTCAGCGCCAAAGGAAATAAGTAGAGATAAGTAGCTTGACATTTGGCTCTGCAATGACGACACCGTAGAGTCGGCTGAACGGAGTGTGAGGGCACGGTGTAAAGAATGCACTACAATTGCGGGCAACTTTCTGTGGCTATGCAGGAAACACTACGGAGGCAAATCGTGCCTGAGTGAGAACGCTTCGGAAAAGAGTCGTGCGTTTTAATTGACGTTAGTTTAAACTGTCGAAGGGAAAACATTAAACCTTTATTACCAAGAGTTAAATGAAGCAGAACACGAAACTGATTGTTAAGGTTCACTCATTTTGCGGCACCTCACACCCGCGTATGAGCAAACGCGAAATATTCGCGCGTGAAAGCTTCGTTCGTTGAGCGTCTGTTCCAAGCAACCAAAGTGCTGCCAAACGCGGCCGGACTACTTGGCGTGGCAACACATGTGCAGCAGCCACGTGCCCCGTAGCTTTCCCTCCATAGCACAGAAAGTTTTCCGCGGCCATAGGAAGGAGTGTCACCTGACAACCTTGAAGACGTCATACAAAGAATATAAAGGTGCAGTAGGCCTTAGTCACGTGATAGGCAAGCGGTGATTCTAGTCTGCTTGATTTGGTTGCATCTGCGGCGGGCACTTTCCAACAGACGTAACGTCTCAACACGATGAAGTCCAAGTCTACGCAGCGCTGGCACCTTCTGTGGAGGAGTGGATAAAACACCCTTCTATTTGCACCTGTCAGCCTGAACTATTGATGACAAGGGCCAACGTAGAATTGTGCCGATGACCAGCGCCGACTTTGCATACCCAGGTTGCCATACGGTCACCTATTCCATACAATGGAAAGTAGATGGCAGAGGAACGAAACATATAATGGGTGGGATATTGCGACGGATTCGACGATTGCGATTGGCCGAGATACAGTCATGAGATTCCCTAGTCGAGTCGCCTAGCGAAGACCATGCTATGAAAATTGGAGACCTTTAGTGCAGTTGCGCTGACGTGTGCGGATGTGAACTCAGACGCTTATAATGCTTCTGCATGGATTGGGCTTCCGTAAGACATCCATCGTCCCTAATGTAAATAAAAAAGACAGTTTGATCCTTCATGCCTACTAACGGGAGTATTCGTCTTTGGGCACTGCGGATTTTGGCCTAAACGCCACCTCCAGCAGCAACAAGACGAACGTGGCCAGTGTGACCAAAGCATGCTGGCTATTCATGGTAAGCAAGCATTGAAGGTTCAAGCGTGTGACGCAGTCGAGTCTTTGTAATGTCACTCAGGTAAAACACGGAACCGCCACACATTACACAGGCGTGCTGTGGTTTAAAGTGTAAGACAGCGACACCAAAATAGCGAACAAATGCACACCGCAGTTTATGGTGCACATCAGCTTATTTGACCAAGCACGAGACCACTCTCGGGTATCCTGGGTAGGTTTCTAGGCGATAGCGCTGGCGATTCCACTAAACGGTGGTGTGTTGCGCAAGTGACCGACACTTTTAAAAATTCTGTCGTCATGAGTCAGGCGCCATAGACTTCCTCCATGTTTCAAGGCATCGCATTTCAAGCGAAGAACGATCCGCGTGGTAGCGTTCAACCAATCGGGACTTTTCACGTGCGTCCATGGCTGTACCGACCGGCGCACCTAAAGGTTACCACGTACTAAACAATCTCGAATGGTCCAGCAATCACGTGGGCAGAATCCTACACAAGAGGCAACGGCTGAGCACGAGGCCCCGGAGAGCGGGAGAGGCGGCGTCAGAGAAGGTTCGCTTGTCGAGGTTAGTGGAATCATGTGACGCTCCCTCTTAATTTTTCCCCCTTCCGCCATAGGCCGGGTAACCGGCACCGTCGTCTTTGCAGCCAAGTGCAATGCACGTCTCTCGCGTTCCTTGAGGCGTGTTAACCATAAACATCACGGCCCGCGCATGCGCCGTCGATAGCGTCAGCGCATGGCATTGGGGCCGATGGCGCCAACGGGCTTCAAGCATTCATATGATTGATATCAAAATAGAATATCATGGACATAATCCTAGTTCAAGTAGGAGCAAGTAGGATTCATAAAACTAGACCGCAGCAGGCAAGGGTTCGTGTTGGGGACGCGAACACTTAAATGCACGATTAAAACAGTGCAGCCTCATCATAAAATGTTTTACAGCGCAGCTTTTTGACGCCCGCTCCTGTTGTGTGGTGCTTTGTAAACCGATTGGGCGAGCACACAGAAAATAAAAGCGAACGTGTAGTGCAGCAGGAGATGAAAGCACAGGGAATGAAAATGAAAGCGGAGCAGGAGGCTACAGTGAACGCATGTGGTCGAAAGCGGACAACGAGGGTATGGCGAAAGGATGAGGAGGAAAGAACAGTGCTGCACGAGGCTACGAGATGGCGCCATAGTATTGTAATCTGATCGTATGCGTGATACGAATTGTGTAGCATCTTCTGGAATCCACGCGGGCACCAGCGATGACACTGGAATGATCGACGATACATAAAAGCTGACGCGCTTGACCCAGATGATAAGATTTTCGATGATCGCAGACTCTGCTCGCAGCTATCGTTGGGCTTGATTGTTACTTGTTTTGCAACTAGTCGCTATGTTTGCGGCGTGCGGCACGAGGCAGATTGTCCGCACGAGGATATATATCGCGAAATGAAAACACGTATACAGGTGGGCTCGCATTTTGCATTAGGGTGTATTATAATCATCAGTGAAGCTTTTTCATTTCCTTATGCCGGAATTTTCTGATTTATTCAGATTGGGAATTCTTCGGGAAGAAATGATTAAAAAAGCACCCTGATATTTTGATCTGTATTTCAGTTCAACACTAGTTTCCTAATCTTAAGCGGGGTACCTGGTGTAGATATGAAACATGTGGTACGGAAGGCGCTCCGTAGTCATTTGCAAGCTGAAGGGGATAAGGAAGTTAAAAAAAGCTTCACCTGCTCAAACCACAGTTAACCAAATCTTTCCCACTGAAGCTTGATAGACACACCGAAGTCACCCTGGCACGAGTCAGAATAGGACACACTTCTGGCACACATAAATACCTCTTGACTGCAGCGGACCCACCGACGTGCGAACATTGTGGTGAGAACCTAACCGTCCTACATGTCCTCATCCAATGTCCTGAACTTCACCGAGAGCAAGCGGCTCATTTTAGGGAACACTACTCCCACCATATACCCCCACCTCCCTCGATGTTCTTATCAGAGGATGCACTTTTTAACTTTACAAGAGTGCTTAAAGATCTTGCTAAAGTTAACTTTCTAGACATCACCTCATTCCATCCTAACCATCAGATTGTGCCTCACAGGGGGGGTACAGTCTGATGCACAAAAGTATGTCTGAGCTCTCGCACTTCTTGCGTAGGCAAGAATTGTACAGCAAGGGAGTCGTACAATCCAGAATAATTTAACATGCGTGCCTTTAGCGAATGCAAATCCATTTTAGTAATTATTTTAGAATTGATGTACTAATATCTATAGATCGATCTTACGTGCAAGCCTCTGTACAGCCTTTCTTTTAAGTCATAATCTAAACTCGCAATCTTGCTAAATCGAAACACATGTCATAGCGCTCTTTGGCCTCAGATGCCCTTGCGCCAAAGAACTCCAATCATCATCACCATCCTCTCCTCTAACCCATGATTCCAAAGGAAGCTGGGTGGGTAGTTACGATTGCAAAGTTATGTGCGATAATGCTAAAGCATGTTTTTGATACACCGCGGCAAGAGCTGGTAACCCCCTTGGACAATTTTTAATGACATTGGATGCCAAAAAGAAGCGCGTATCTTGTGTATTCTTGTGTTCACAGTACGCTCGAGAGATGGCGTTACCGTTCCGTTTCGGCAGAATCACCTAGTTTCGAGCGGCGTAGTTGCAGACGATGAGCGAATCGACTTTATTCTGAAATAGACAAGCAAGTGATTCACATAAGCTACTTAGTAAACTAAATTCATTAAAAAAATTTCCAGCTCGATGCTTAACGTTTGCGCGTGTGACGACGTGGTTTAGGTAGACTAGTCGTATATGCTTGGCAATCCTATTTCGGTTACATACGGTATGCACCTATGCAAGTGAATGATCTGGTCGACGGGCCTCCAGTTATGCACACACAAAAGCTGAGGCTGCACAGAAGTTATGTGTGATGTCGATGACATTCCAAGTGCAGCACTCCGACCTGTGGGTCTCGCTGGATGGATGGATGGATGAATGAATAACTTTCTTGAGGTCCGTTGGTGCGCACGATTAGCGCATAGCGGGCGCTAACCTCTCCGTCCACATCGGGACAGACAGAGCCATGCCCCTCCGCTGCGTCAGGGGCCCGATGGACAGCCCAGAGTTGTGCTTCAAGGTTCGAGCTGCGTAGAGCTCGGTCCCACACTTCCTTGGAGGTCCTGGTCCCCGGCGCCAGGGGGCAACCCCAGAGCACGTGAGCAAGGCTAGCTATATGTTTACAAAGGCGACACGCATTGTGAGGGTGTGCGTCCTGAAAGATAATGTGCAGGAAGGCCGGGCATAGGTAGATGCCCTGGATCATCTGAATTTTTTGTGTTTGCCGCAGAGTCTTGACTCATTGCGCCGGCACACTCTTGCCGAGTCGCTTGCACCTTGATGTCCGAGTGCTCGGAGAGAACAAGGACGTGCGTTATGACGGTCACGTGTTTGCTGTGACACTTTCGCACACTTGATTACCGAACTGCGCAGAGTTGCTTGCAGAGCGTGGATTTCTCCCCAGGGAACTGCGGTCGTCTTTACCTGCCGCGTACCAATGTCGATGAATGCCTTCAACGTAATGGTCCTGCGTCTCCGTGCGGATCTCTCTTTATGCCCCCTTTCCCCCTCTCTCAGTTTCCTGTGGAGCTAGCAGGGATTTTGCGAATTGCCTTGATTTTGTGCAACCCTGATATTTTCCTTTTGTTCCTCTGTGTGAACATATGTTTGCATTTCTACAAACCCTCCCACTAATAATAATAATAATAATAATAATAATAATAATAATAATAATAATAATAATAATAATAATAATTTAGTGTTCATTATAGTGCCCAGCGGTCGTATTCTGTAAAGCTTCGCTTTGAAAACACTTCGGTCTGGCTGTTACGTCAGGGTGACGTCAAGCGGTGAAAAATGGGAACGTCGCCGTACCAGGGAGACCAATATAAGAGAGGCGTACTGCCGTAAAGTGACGTCACCATTTTAGTTTGTACTGTGCGGATGATATAGTAATTAAAGGATGTTGCTAGTTTGGTAAAAACCATATTGGTTTGTATACAACACTTGCACATTTAATTTCCGGTAATTACGGAGTTTCCGACGCGGACAGCTAGTGGTTTAATTTTTATCTGCGTTGTTCTATTCATTATTATCGCTAGGTGATGCGCCATACGTTAAGCAATAAAACCGCTTCCCTGCGTGTAGGCCGCGGACATAGTAGGATTTTGTTCAACCGTGGCTGATCTTAGGATGGACCATTGCGATTAGACTTTCGGCCACACATCCCACAACTTCGAGAATCTTGTCGCGGTCAAAGAAGCGCTCTTGTCTGCGGCTTTCTCCTGCAGCGTAAAGAGAAATGTCGCAACTCTTTTTCCGTTCCCTCCACCGTAATCACCCTAGCGCAGGTGGTAATGATGCGACTGACTGACGGTTGCGACAACCCAATAGATTTTACATTCCCGATGCGCTGCTGAAAACAACCCGTAGCAAAAAAAAAAAGGTGTAGTGCTCAGAGCATTAGTTGCAGTGGCAACGCTACTAAATCTTGTGGTCCGCGATAATCTAGTACGTCGCCAATCCATCGCATTTTCTTTTGGGGGCACCGAAAGTGCCTTCTGAACTCGGCTTCGCTCACGTCGAACGTCTCACGCCGTTGCCACTCCTCAAGTCGTTGTCTTTGGCCAACGCTCGCCTGCAACACAACCAAAAAAGCCACTATCCCCACCCCCCTCGTCGCGACGACCAGAGACTAGCAGACCGCCACGGTTGCCCTAGCAACCCTCACGATCACGTTCGTCATTGCGCGCGACCCTCGAGCGAATCACTTCGTCCCGTTTTCTCTCGTGGCACACGACGGGCTCCTTCCGAGATGATTGGCAACCTGTGCGATGAGAACAAAACTTGTTGTCATGCCAACCAGGGATAACGACAACGAAGCGCTGACCATTGGTGTTCGTGAGAGGGAACCCGTTCCAATGCGAACCGTTACAAAATACGGCCACGGGAACAGCTTCAAAGTATTAGAATTACTGCACTGATATATAATACACAAGACACAATTCACAAAAAATACAAATATGATAGACTTAAAAACTCGAGGAATACAAACAAGTATGGAAAAATAAAACAAGAAGAAGGGCTTAAAAAAGGAGGTAATCGTACAACATGATTATCTACATATGTACACACGGAACACTTGCAATGAACTCGAAATATATCAAAAAAAATTTTTAAAAATCTAGGCTTGAAGAAGGAATTGTGTGGCTACAGAAGCGTTAGGTTCTTCGTTCGAACCCACGTAAAGTCACGCATTCACCCCCTCGAAAGTGTCTTTACCGTCATAACGTAGTTTGTGGGGAAAAGACAGATTTAAATAAGACACTTGCTTAGTGGTTCGGGCGGGTGAGAAAAGCGGCTACTACCAAATGCAGATGTTCAAGGTTGGTTGCCTCAAAGGTGTCGGAAGTTAGAAAAGGTAATATTACATATAAGAAATACAGAAAGGCGAAAGTGAGATGCAAACGCCTTCGCGAATGAATTTATCATTTGTGTTTATTAGCAACGCTTGGCTATAGGAAGTCTAATTTCCCCAAGCCAGAGTCGATGCGATACAAATTTAAGACGATATTTTATATTTCCTTACGATTAAAATGTGACGCGAGCAAACATCGCTCCTATGGTAATTTTAGCTCATGCAGGACACAACCAACTTCTGGTCCTCTTCGCAACTTATGGTCCCTGAAATGTTAGCGCTTCTGAGACACCAAATTTGTCAACCACGTGCTCTAAACACTGCCTTTCTGCAGTCTTTCTCTACTCGAGCTGTCCGTCATTCGTCCATGCTCCTTTCGCAACGTCCCGCCGAATACATCGTTTAATCACGTGAAAAGTTTGTATTGCAAACAAATCTGTTATTGTCACCAATATGGTATTCCTAGAAAACAAACAATTTTTGTCGCAAAAGCCACACCCAGTGTCGCATATTGTTTGTTGAATGCAGCCTGTTGAGTATGTCTACGTAAATGAATGGAGCCGAACTGTTTGTTAAGAAATTCCCTGGAGACTGCAGTTCCACACGCACTGGATGACGGAACTGCAAGTTTAATGCGCATACGCGTCAGTTTGCGAAGATGGAGCGGCAGAGTGCAGAAAATAAAATAACGCGAATGAACAGCGCAATGCGTCGGAATAAAAAGGCTCTAAACACGGCGTGAATTGCAGATGTCCGAGAAGAGAACAAGGCATGATTCGAAAAGGCGAATTCGAAAAGAGTTCGGTCGCCGGACCGTTACTATACTCTCTATGTTTGATGATGCGGGAAAGCACGCGCTAATTGGCCGTGGTAGGGATGTGCGGTTGTCTCGACTGGCAGAGCGAAGTGGCAGTTCTCGGCCTTCAAACGGGTACAACCCATTTGAGCGTACGTCTATGCTCCAGCAGCCCCTTCCCGTGAGATAAGAGGGGCACATTAGCCTTCTTGTTGCAGGTTTGCCACGCATTTACACGAAAGAAACGCACCTTGAGGCCGAAATAAACGTACCGTGTCAGTGCTTTGTTCAAAAATGAAAAAGAAAGGACGTTACCATTCTGCTCACTAGAAACATTCCAGATGGCGTATTTATCGGTATGCCTAGCCGAGTATAAGCGTCATATCTTTCCAGGGAATGACACATTCGTAGCCCCTCACACACACCGGGACGGACACCGCTTTTGAGTCCGATCAATTATACCTAATATGGCATAGTGAGTTCTATCAAACGCGACCATTCCTGGCTCTGATGGACAAATGTACTGTCAAGCCACGCCTCTCTTTCTAAACACCCTCCGCGAAGCTAACTCTACAGATTACCTCTGCTTGCGTCACGACTGGTGCGACAAAGATTGCGTCTGCGCAGGGTACACATGCACGATCGGACATTGACCTCATTTCTCTACGCAACGAGTAGGCTGCTTGGCTAAGTTATGGTTGCAAAGATATGAGCGATAAAGCTATAGCACGTTTCTCGTACGCTGTGGTTTCAGCAAGCGACCACCTTGGATCATTTTTGAGGACGTTCGACGCCAAAAATAGAATTACACGTCGTCTGTATTGCCTGATGCATCGATTACGCTATTACAGGTGGGTTACTAGTAAAAACTTCCCTAGCCTTCAAGTGGTGGTTAAAGGAAATAGTCAGAAACACAAGCGAATTAAAATATACCGAGCACGGACACCGATGTAGCGTTCATGGAACTTGCTTCACTAGTGGTTTGCTGTTAAATGATTATGCATACCTCCCGATAGCTGGTCTATGCAAATTAAGTTGTTTCGTTTAGCTTTGCTAATGCGCTGCTTTCCACATAGCCATTGACTGCTGCTGTTCACTGCTGTGAAGCAATGACTCTAATAGCTCTATTCAGCGTTTGCATGTAGTACGTTGTTTAGTATTCTCATCGCTTTTACGAGTCAGGCAGCGCACATATTTTTTTAACGCACAATGTTACCTATAGAACTTCCGTGTAATAAAGTATGGCATCGTGCTATCTTATCACACGTTTTCAACGAGGCAAGTTGTTTTCTAATGTTTCAGTTAAAGATTAGGTGTTCGCCTCCGTAAACGTGGTGTTGTTGTTTTTTTTGTTCCTATAATGAAATATGTTGTTTCAGCTACCACCTTTTCAGGAACTTACACAATGAGCACACCGTCAAGAGGACATTGAACATGCATGCCCGTTGGACGAAATGAGAAGGGCTTTAGGGATGTTTAATTAGAAGTGCTATATTCGGGAGGCCTAAATACTTCCGGAGAGCTCAAAAGGCTTTTCAGCAGACTTTAGTAGCATGTTACCCACCATCCGAGTACATGAGGCTTCAGGGAGCGTCTTCTTAATATTTCGAGGGCTTCTCACGAGAAGCATACGAGACGTTAATGGAATGCCCACAATTGGGCTGGTGGGCCTCTTTATTAGAGAGGACTGTATGTGTTGTATATTGCTGCAGTGTGCACCATTTGGTGATTCATAAGACGTTATTTAAAGGACGATTATGGAGGTGCAAGAGGATTGCTGATGGAGCCAAAAATTCCTTGGTCTTTGTCTCATAGGCTACGTTACACAGCCGCCAAAGGTGCCTTGACTGGCTGTAGGATATCATTTTAATGAGCACTTGAAATATTATGCGCAACATGCTGCACAAGCGGAGTATCATTACCTTCTGTCAGTAGCGTCACCCTTTTTACGAAAAGCAAAAAAAAAGAAAACAATGTTTTGTGGTGACTTGCTTACAGATGAGAGATACTTATTCTGTGTTGCCGTAAGAATTGTGGCGTTTCGTTGTCTCGGATATCCGTCTACGTACAGCATTACACTTTCACTGCAGCTGCAGTTTCTGAGGCTGAATGGTGCCATGCAAAGGGAGATATCGCCAGTATTGCAACTGCAAAAGTAGAAAAAGAAAATCAAGCAAAAAACAAAGAGCAGCAGTTTTACTTGGATGAAACATTCAAATTGATAGCAAGATTATGCGTTGTCACTTGAGATCCTCCCGCTGTGTTCTAACACTAGGTGAGGGCTTTCTGTCTCGACACTGCAGGTCGTACAACTGTAGTTGCGCAGAATAAATGGAGTCGTGCAGCGTTGTGACATGGCTTGTCAGAACGCTTGTCAGTGCTAAAGGCAATAACTAGATATAAGTAGCTTGACATTTACAATCCATTCGACGAAGACAAGTGTATGCTTTGATGCGCGTCATCGACACTTATCCTCAACAAAAGTGCAAATTTGTTACGGGGAAGCTCGAGCCATCGTCACAACACTATGAGGGTGTGGTACATTGCGGAAGGAATACGCTATCAGGGGGCGTCACTTGTCATACCTTAAGCCTAGTCAATGCAAATAATGTAGAGGAGAAGTGGGCTCCAGCCATGTGATATGCAAGCTGTTGATTCTAGTCGGCTGACTTTTGTTGCGTCTGCTGCGGGGATTTCAGAAGACGCGAAAATATGAGGCTTGGCAAACACAAGCCCAGGTTAGTGAAGGTTCAAGCGTGCGACAAAGTCGCGTGTTTCTTATGTCAGCCACAGGTAACGCACCGAACTACCACACGTTACGTAGGTGCGTGTGGTGATTCAGGGTGGAAAAACAAGCAAGAAAAGAAGCACCGATTTTTTAGGTGCAGAACAGTTGATTTCACCAAACACCGAGAATTCTCGATGGCTTTCGAGTTGAGAGCACAGCCACTTCACTAATGGCGTTGTTAAGCTCTAGTGACCGAATTTTAAAAGATTCTATCGTCACGGGTCAGTCGCCCAGACATTCTCCAGGTTTCAAGGCAACGCGCGTGAAGCGAACAACGTTGCGTGCGGAAGAAGAAAACCACCCGTTGCTTCCAACGTGCCAGCATGCCTGTGATGGCAGGTGCCACTAAAGGTTACCACGTACCATACAAAGTCGAATGGTCTCTCAACCATGTGGCCCAAAGGCGCCACAGAGCGGGAGTAGTGACGTCAGAGAAGGTTGGCTAGACGAGGCTTGCGGAGTCAAGTGGAGCTCCCTCTTAGTTCTTTTTTCCCTCCTCCATGGTGCGTTTGACCGGCTCCATCGTGTTTTGCGGCCAAGTGCACTGCAGGTCGCTCGCGTCCCTCGAGACCTTCTGACACTAAACATCACGGCTTGCGCATGCGCCGTCGAAAGCGTCATCGCCCGATGGAGGCGCCGGCGGCGCCACCGGGTTTTGTAGCCTCTATGTGGTGGCTGTTGCAACAAAATATTATGCACACGAAATCGGCTGAAGTAAAAGCAAGGAGCATACCTAAAAGCAGACAGCTGGCAAGGGTTTGTGCTGGCTATGCAAGCATTTAGATGCCCAATTAAAACAGTGTGACTTCACTATCAAACGTTTTAGTGCGCAGCTCTTGGACGCCAGTTCCTGCGGCGATCGTCGCGACATTGTCCTCCGTAACCGAACCAACGAGCAAAGCGAAAGATGAAAGCGAAGGCGGAGAGCAGCGGGAGATGAAAGCAGAGAGTGCGAGGAGGAAAGCGGTGGAGGAGAGTATGGCGAAAGGGGGAGGAGGAAAGCAGAGTGCCGCACGAGACTACGAGAGCCATCTCGTAGCCCAACGCGAATTGTGTGGTTCTTTCTAGAAGCCATGAGGGCCCCTACGATTACACTGGAACATTCGACTAGCCACGCATGAAAGCCGACGCGCTTGACCCGCAGACCAGATTTTCGACTATCGCCGACCCTGCTCGCCGTTAATGTCGTGCTTGGGTGTCGTTTGCTTTGCAACGCTTCGCTCCGTTTCCGACCTGCCGCACGGGGCAGATTGTCCGCGCCAGGCAATTTATCGCGAAATAAAAAAAGCGCAACCCACTCCTGGCTGAGCAACGTTGGGCTGTCCAGCAGGCCCACGATGCGGCTGGCTGGCTAGGCCTGTCGGTCCCTACATGGGAGCGGCCCGCGACGTGCTAATACGCGTTCTACAGGACTTTAAAATAAAGGTTACTCAATAAATCAATCAATCAATCAATCAATCACTCAATCAGTCAATCAATCATTCAATCAATCAATCAATCGCTTTTTCGATTTATCCTGATTGTGGTTTCTTCGAGATGAAATAATTAATACAATATCTGGATATTTTCGTGTACTTAAAGAGGACAGCAGTTTTTTGCTCAAAAGGTATTTTAGTGTGTAGTATTTAGAGACGCCCTCTCCTAATGATCCCCAATTACCCCTGGTTCATGCGAGATGATTCTAACTTAAGCTTGCAAATTTCCTGACTTCATCATACCACAAAATTCTTTGCCATCTAAGAACTTCGTTCCCTTCTCTTCGAGCTGTAATTCTAATGGTAGGCCTTTTATATGTCCTACGCATTGCTTGAACTGTCTAACTGCACCTCTTCCTTTTATTGTCGATAAGAACATCGTCTACGCCCATTTGCGGTCTATTCCCCGCCGCTGTCTTCTTGTCTCTTAACGTTACGCCTGATTTTGTTGGATCGCTCGTTGACTCACACGTGGTACAGTGGATATAAATAGGCGGAAGATGTTTCAACTTCTCAGACTCCTTAGTTTATATACGTTATGGTAGTCAGTCACCACTACACGAGCGCTATAAGCTGTTATCTTTTTCCTTGTTCCACTACCTTAAGTGATTAGTGTTGCCGGATGCTGCAAAATAAGCGGGAAGTTGTACTCGGTAGCTCTGGTTCACACTGTTGTTGTTAATTTTGGCTAGTAAAATCTTCAGCCTTTGTGGTGTAATCACTTGATCATTGTCAGTCATATATCATGGCGGAACACTATTACATTGTAATTTACGGCAACTCTGTATAGGAAGTTTCACGTTTCATCGAGCTCGGCGCTATAGAAAAAATATCAGTGGGGATATAGAGGTGTTAATGCGTCGCCGCACAAAAAAAAAATGGTTTGAACACCAAGCGCAGATGTACGACTCAGCTTGAATAATAATGTTCTTCGAATTACAGCTAGGACGGGATTCTAGCGTCGATGAAATATGCAACTACAAATACGACGTCATCAAGCTCAATCTGATTTGTTTTTCTTCATTCCCCTTCACTTGCTCTCGTACACATAGCTACAACTACTGTTCAAGGCAGCATTTCCAATAAATGTTTTTTTTTTCGGGATGCGTTTGGACAAAGCGCCTGTCACAATCGCCGAGACAAACGCACTCATTCACTCTAATCAATTCGCCGTCGAGAAAGATAAGCGACACGAGGAAGTGATGGCGATAGAAAGAGCACGTTGGGAAGCTGATTTCTGCTTTTTCATTGCAATCAATTCATAAGCATTGTGACAAATTATAGTAAAAGAACTTAACCAGATATCCGCCTGTTGGAGAAAGGGATTTGGTAAAATACGTACAGAAGCAAGGGTTCCGTTTTCCTTCCTAACATAAGCAGGAGAGTGTGCGTGTTGGATAGAGATAGAGAAACAGAGATGGAAACTAAGCGAGGGAATGAAAAGAAATGTGCACGATCTGTGGAATCCTAGCAACGTGCGATGAAATATAGCGACCAAAAATATAATAAAGAGCAGGCCACCATGAAGATTTATGAAACGCCTCAAATATTTTTTCTTTACTTGCGTTCACGAAAGAGAAGAGAGGCTAAAAATAGAGCACTTCGATAAGTGAAAAAGCTACAGAAATTCTGAGAATTGTTTAATAATACGAAAACATCTTTTTGGCTCCGAGGTCACTTCGTTCTTGCGTAGTTCTGCTTGCTTGTTTTTCTGAGCTTCTGTTCTTCTTACCATGGCGCTTCCAGTGGCAAGAATGTTTACGTCTTAGCACCCAATTGTCAAACTTTCTCGCCGCATCTGGCCTCATTAGTGCAGTCGTTGCAATTAAGCCGCGACAGCGGACACGAGCACGCCTCGACGGAACACAGTGGACGAGCCAGAACACCAGCAGCTACCGCAGTATCCCGTGAGGCATTGCATGATGGTAGAGTGCATTGCCGCATTGACGTGTTTTACACTCGCTGTCGCTCTCGCAAGACTGTGTTGCGCGCGCGTTCCTTGCCCACGCAACGCCTCGTCTGCGTTCTCACTGCGCCTTGCTAAGGCCGAATGAAAACGCGCCAAGCGTCTCAATACTCTCGCTTGCCTGTGAGGCGTTCGTAGCTCGAAGGACGCTCCGCAGTGTGCAACTGGAGATTTTCAACCCAAAATCTCAAGTGGGCCAACGCCCAAACTTTCGCCCACCTCCAAATTTAAGATGACTGACTCTCCAAATTCAAGTTGGCCCCACCCCCGTATTTAGGTTGGCCCAGTCTGAAATTTCAAGTTGGCGCACCCCTAAATTAAAGAAGGACCGTCCTCACATTTCAAGCTGGCCCGCCTCCAAATTTCAAGTTGACACAGCCCCAAATTTCATGTCAGCCCATCCTCAAATATCTATTGGCCCGCGCCTGCTATAAGCTTCCTCATGCATGTTCTAAAGAGCCTTAAGTGTCTCTACGAGTGTTCTTTTTATTTTTGGTTTGAACTGTTCTCTTCGCTTATAGGCTACCAGTCATGTACAGGGTCGTCCACTCTTAGTTAGAATGGCGCTCCGTGCTGCCGACGCTCCGCGGCGCGCCTCTGTCGGGCGCCGGAGAAACTATTGCGCAGGTGCAGTGAGAGCCGCAGGCGGGGCTTCGCGCGTCGTCTGCTACAGTGCGCCCTGTGTTGCGGTGAAGTGGACTTCAAATTTGCACTGCCTCCGCAGAACGCCGATCGGAGAAACGTTTTTGAATAAACAACAGACTGCTGAGAAGCCTATCAGCTGCTTTTATCCCGCTGCAGCAACCGTAGCAAAGCTTCCTGCGTGCCTGGTGATGTTGAAACACACAAATAAGCATACCGGGGAGAAAATGCGCGCCGCGTAATATTCGATGCTTTATACTACTGCTGCAGCACTACGATACGCCAGTATTTTTAATTTTTGGCATGTTGCTGAGTAGCTGGTAATAAGTGTTAGCAGACGCCTGGTGTTGTCTGCTGAAATCTCAGCGCAACGAAAATTAATTGGAGCGGAATAGTAATAGTGGAGGTGGAGCTACATTTTCAGTCTCCTATTTTACCTTCCCACAGATACAGGTAGACGGCCAGATGGACTCATCAGCGTTTGAAAACAATCCCTAAGGCTCAAGCGGGCACGAGCGATTTGCTCATACATCTAGGCGCCGGAAGTCCGTTCGCGGCGAGATAAGAGCAGCACATTTTCCTTCTGCTTCAGCTCTGTACCTAAATTGAGAGAAACGGGGTCAGTCTTGCGGCTGGAAATGTTCCTGATTACGCAGTTTTGTCTATGCCCAGCCGAAGAAGCTTTAAATATTTCCACCGTATCGCACATTCGTACCCCTCAGAGACACCGAGACCAACAACACTTTTGAGTTCGATAAATTGTACATTGTACGGCACAGTGAGCTTTCTTAAGCGCGACCATTCCAGGCTTGGATGGGGAAATGTACTGCCGAGGTCCGCCTCACTCTCTCTCTCTCTCTCAACTCCCCGGACGAGATCAACTCTAGAGTTTAGCTCCGCTTCACGCTTGGAGGCACAAGGGCTCGATCTGCGCATGGTACACAAGTATGATCGGGCAATGGCACCGTTTCACCACACAACTATTCTTAAGTAAGCTGCGTGAGAAACTTTTGGTTGCAAATATATGGTGCAATAATAGTACAGCATGTTTTTCGTTACCTATCTGCTTCAGCAAATGACCCCCATTAACCATTTTAAAGAGATTCCACGGGAAATAGAATTACACGTCTTTTTTACTGCCCGATTCATTGATTACGCTAGTACAGCTTTGCTTATTGTATAATGTTTCCATTGTCTAAGGCCCCGCTTTAAGGAAAAATCACGAAAGCAAACTAATGAATTTATACTCAGACTTACTCCGGTAATCATTCATTTTGAAAAGTGCCAAAAACACATCCACAAGGAAGAGCACAGGACCAGAGCTGATCCTGCGCTCTTCCTTGTCGATGTGTTTTTTTTGTAGCGGTTTAAAGTGAATGGCCCGTACCAACCAACTCGAACCCAATCTCTTGTCATATTACACTAATGGTTTGCTGTGAAATAATTCTGCATACCTCCCTATATCTGCTATATGCAAAATAGGTTGTTTGGTTTCGCTTTCCTAATGCGCCGCTTTCCACGGAGTTATTGACTTTATTGACTGGCGCTGTTCAGCGCTATCACGCAATGACCCTAATGAGTCTGTTCAGCGGTTCCAAGTGGAATTGCTCAATATTCTCATCTACCAGGACAAGTCATGCAGCGCACTCAATATTTTTCATCAGTGATATGTTATGTAAAGCACTTCAGTTTTTTGAAGTCAGGCATCTATAAAGTATGGTGCAAACTTATCACGCGTTTTAAACAAGGTAAATTGTTATTGAATTCCAGGTTACATATTAGTTGCCTCTCTTTGAAATCTTCGCGTTCTTTTTTTATACTTTCGAATATCTTGTTTCCGAGAGCACCTACTTGTCATTTACAAAACTAACTCACGTTCAAGAGGATATTGAACATAGATGCACATTGAACCAAATGGCAAAGGCTGGAGGGCTGTTGAAAATGAAATGCACTATTTGCGAAGCCTTATGGCTTCTGGAGAGCTTAAAGGGCTTTTCGGAAGAATTTAGCGGGATGTCTCATGGCTCTTTTTTTAAGGTTTCGAGGGCCTGTCACCAGAAGCATACAAGCTGTTCAGCAAATATAAACGAGGGGGCTTGTAGGGGACTTGTTGAGAGAAATGTATATGCTATAAACGCTCGTACGTTCATCATTTCGTCAACAATCGAGGGGGTACATCCACTGCCTATGGAGCCAAATAGTACATCTTCATCACCCAAAGTCTATAGTTCCAGCCCTTAAATATTCGCTGCCTCTCTGCAGCTTATTTTGTCTAACAGCTGCTTGAAATTTTATGCGGAGCATGCTGCTCAAATAGAATTGCAAAGACACGAGTGAATAGCTTGCGCGTTTTCACGTAAAAAACGAAGAACTAATAAATCTCTCGTCGCGACTACTCGATGCGCATGGCAGGAACCTGTCCTCTGTTGCCGTAAGCATTGTGGCGTTTCGTTGCCGCCAAGATTCGCCATGATGCGGCAGCCACAGAAGCTACACTTGTCCAACTGCAGCTTTAGTTTCTCAGGCTGAATCTAGCCGTACAACGTGAGATAGCGCAGTTTTTACGCAGGCAAAAAAAAAGAAAAACAGAATCAAGTGGAAAAGAGATTAACCGCAGTTTTGTCTGGGTGAAGAATTCACAGCCATCGCAAGGTTATCCGCTTGGCTTGAGATCCTCACACTGTGCTGTAACACTAGGTGAGGGCGATAAAGCTTGACACAGCAGGTCGTTGTGACCAGGGGTGGGACAACGATTGTGAGCGCTAAAGGAGAGAGAGCGTATTTTCAAATCAGCAAGATTTGAGTCCGGCGTCTTTTTAGTGAGCCTGGGCACGCTCCGTGGATGCGGTTTCGAGACGCTGTCTCGAAGCGGCTTCCTGGGCTCGCTGGACGGCCCATAGTGGGGCTGTCAGGTTCGAGCGAGCGGAGGCTGGCGGTGGAAGAGACGGAGGGGTCGGCACTGCCCGACCTGTTTGTTTAGTGCTGACGTTCCCATAACATGTGATTAAGTGTGGAAACCTCACCACGCGATGTGCATCTGTTTGTAGTGTACATGCCTGAATACATGGCGTGCTTGAGTCTAGGTTTCTGTAAGAATCCGATTCTAATTGTCTGAAGTGTACTGCTTGCGTCCTGTCTAACTCAGCGTGAGGGAATGGGTGTACGTGTCTTTGTACTGCTAGTGTGTCGTGATGTCGAGGAACCTGGTCATACGATCCTCCCACGCCCAGATGTTTGCAGTACCCCGCAGGGGCATTTTCTCCGATGAAGCTCGGTGAGTGAGGCCTCGAGCAACGCGGTGCGAAAGTTCTTTGGGCGTGCTCAATCCAGTGTGTGCCGGGATGCATAGCAAATGCCTTCGGTTATCGAAGTCGGCCTCTCCCTGGTGTATGGGATGTCGCTGAAGTATGTGATACGCCTCTTGCGAGATGCGCCCATTGTTAAGAATCGCGAGCTGCAATGCAGGATTGCCACCCAGTTACGACCGGGGAACAAGACGCGCATCCCCCACTCTCCGTCGCTTCAGCTAGGATGCGTTCGATGAAGCGGGCTTTGTGCTGACACCGCCGCCATCCTCTAGCCTAATCGCCATTGTGACGGAACGAGTTCAGCGGGCGAACTATTGTGCCCGAACTCCCAAGAGCGGACCTGATCTGCTACGCTTGCTCGAGCTGCCGCGGGAAAGCCATTTTTTGTTGCTTCTCACGCGCCGACCGGGAGGCAAGACAACGAGCTACCCAGAATGGCTCCGGGCTACCAGGAACGGCTCCCCTCGGACGTCGGCTCCCGCCATGGGAATGTGTGTGCCTTTGTGTGCCTAAACTATTCTGCGGGGCGGCGGCGAGTTTACAATGAGTAAACGAACGTTCGCGTCACCTTGTATCGCGGGAGGACCGAGTTTTTAAAAAATGCTGTGGTGCGAGTGCTGGACAAACTTTTTCTTAAGCAGTCGTGTTAGACTGGTGCACTTTTCTCAAGCAGTCATGCTTCTCGATGAGAAGCAGTTCTTCCCTTCATCAAAGTCCTCAGCGTGGATAGGTTGGACGACGGCATGGGCCAGCTACCTTCGAATTCATGCCGGACTCCAATCTTGACAACGGATGACTAGCGATGGGATTGAGCCCCCAATCCTGACACCATTAGAAAAATTGCGAATAGCCGTTTGCGAATCGCAGGTCACGATTGTCGCTTTGGTTTGTGTGAGGGCCAGGGCTATGGCCGCTTCCTCACTCGTGAGGCGGTTGCCAAGGTGGCGAGTAAGTGCCGCCACGAAACTTTTGTTGTCTCGATAACGGGTTGTATCGGGGAAGGCCGCCTCCTTGTTGTTGGAGTAGCTTTGGTTCGTGTGTTGTGCCCTGGCTTTACATCTCCCCCTGTGGTGTTGGGGGTGCATGTTGTGAGGCAATGGGGGTGCGTATAGTTGCTCGCGAGTGGTTCTTGGAATTTCTACTTTTATGCCGTGCTGCGTGTGGTATGTAATGCCGAGCTTTTCGAGCACATGTCTGTCCGGGGGAGTCTTGGATAGGAGCTCGAGCTGGGACACTTGTTGCGCCTCCAGCAGTTCCTCGAGCGTATTGTGCAAGCCTAGTCCTAAGGGCTTGGCGGAGCTGACTCCCGGCGCAAGTCCCAACGCACATTTGTACGCCTTGCGTATGAGGGCGTTGAGCTTGTTTCTTTCCGCTACTGTCCAGTTGCGAAACGCTGCCGTGTACTTCATTTGAGAAATGACGAAAGCTTGTATCAGCCGTATGACGCTGCCTTCACGCATGCGCGTGTGTGTACGTGTTAGTGATGCGTCGAATGAGCTGCATCGTGCTGGTGACCTTTGCCGTTATCTTGCGAAGTGCTTCGCCATTGCCGCCTTTGTGTTCGATCATCATTCCTAATACCCGGATGTTATCTACCATCGGGATGGGTAGGCCCTTTGATGCCTTTAATTGTATTTCTTCCTTTTCCGGGAGGTTGTAACCTTTAGGTGGCCGCCCCTTTCTGACCGGTCTATATAACATCAATTCGAATTT